>NC_136612.1:37923590-38380538 GCF_933228915.1 Telmatherina bonti | reverse complement strand
TGAAGGAAGAATGGATGGAGGGATGAAGGAAGAAGGGATGGAGGAATGGAGGAAGAAGGGATGAGGAATGGAGGAAGAAGGGATGGAGGAATGGAGGAAGAAGGGATGAGGAATGGAGGAAGAAGGGATGGAGGGATGGAGGAAGAAGGGATGGAGGGATGGAGGAAGAAGGGATGAGGAATGCTAATTAGCTCCACACGCGCGCACCATTCAGCAGCTGATTTACTGATCTCATACTATTGATCCCCCCCCCCCCCCCCCCCCCCCCCCCCACACACACACACACAGACAAACCACAGAGATGGAGGGATGGAAGAGAAATGCAACCGAATGAAGCCGAAAATGTCCGAACTGTCACGGTCGGTTCTTCCGGTTGAACCCGGGAGGTGGCAGAGGCGGGAGGCGCGTGGAGCTGCCGCAGAGTTTGATCAGCTGATGTGACACCCCCCCCCCCCCCCCCCCCCCCCCCCCTCCACTAACACCCCCCCCCCACCCAAACCGCATCAGCTGTTGGCTTGAGGCGACCCAGCAGCGTCGCCTCGCTTCGCCTCGCGCCGCACGCGCCAAAGCCTCCCGTCTCACCCGGTGCGGAGCCGCGCGGTCATATAATGGGTGAGGCCTCCCCCTCCCTCCACCACTATCGCAGCAGGTTGAGAGCACGCGGAGAAGCGGAGATAAGCCGCATCGCGCGCTCCCTTCCACCTTGATTCATCCATCCAGCCGCGGATCGATCTCTGATCGGAGCTGATCAGGTGGAGGTGGCGCGCGCTGACTGCAGCATGCGGCCTCCAAAGAAAGAAAGAAAAATACTGCATTTTGGTTTGTTCCAGAGTCAGCTCGCTTCCTCCTCTTCCTCCTCCTCTCATCACATCAGCCAGGCACGCATGCACGGACATGCACGGCCAGAATTAGAATTAGCACGGATGGGTGCGTTTCAAGCCGCGCTGCCGTCATGCATGCAGCGCTGCACGCGCAGGGCCTCTGCGTCTGAAGCCGCTCCAACACGCCGCTAGGGCGGAAAAGGCTCCGTCCAGGCGGCAGCATGACCTCCAGCCGCTCAGCCTGGCAGAAAGTCCCGCAAATATCCGGTTCCATCATCACAGCAGCTGTTTCACACACTCCGCATTCACCGGCCCGCAAACACACACCGCAAAGCGCCAGAAACCCGCAAAAAACGGCGCTGTAAGCCCCCACACCCCCCCCTCTCCGCTCCCCCTGGTGCGGCGGAGTGGCGGCGGAGGCCGCGAGGCTCCTGCGGCCCAGGAGGGATGGGAGGAGGGAGTGGAAAGATGGAGGCCGTGCGTGATGGAGAGGAAGATGAAAGGCAGACTCACGCTTCGCAGTTCCGCCGTGCGGTCCTTCATGATGGCGCGCGCCGATCTGTCTGCTGGAAAACGGAGCTTGGGCCTTGGTCCGGGGGGGAGGGGGGGAGGTTTCCAACGCCGCAGCAGTTTTTCTTTCCCTCCCTGTTGCTTTCAGCTCTTCTTGTGGACGCGGAGCGGAGAGATGGAGGAGGAAGCGCGCGGTGTGACGCGTCTCCGCCTTCTGCTGCCGCTTCGCTTTTTTTTTTCTTTTCCGCGCGGTGTAGGCGCGTGCACACCCTCCACCTCCCGCTCGCTCCTTTCCTTCGCTTTTATTTGGTGGAAGCGGTTCCTCTCAGGCTGCCCTCCCTTTCCGTCCGCGGCTTTCTCCTCTTCCTCCTCGGTGCGGTCTCAGTGTGGCCCCGCAGCGCGCGCAGCAGCCCGGCAGGAAAACCGAGCGCGAGAGGGAGGGGGGGAGGATGGGGGAAGTGTGGTACTGATGCTGCAGAAAATGAGAGAGAAAGGAGGGGGGAGTGGATGGGGGGCGATGCGGTGGGGATTGTCCTAAATGCGCAGGCGCAAGCCCCCCCCCCCCCCCCCCCCCCCCCCCCCCGCCAGGGTCTCTCACCCCTCCCTTCCTCTCCGCAGCAGCGGTGGGGGGGGGGGTGGCGCTTTCAGGTGAATGGCGATAAAGATGAGGATGAAGGGGGAGAACAATCTGTTCATCCTGTGTGTGTGTGAGTTGGGGGAGGGGGGGGGGTACTGTAACATGTAAATCCCAGTCCGTCCCAGTCTGTCCCAGTCCGTCCCACTTCGTCACAGTCCGTCCCAGTCCGTCCCACTTCGTCACAGTCCGTCCCAGTTCATCCGTCCCAGTCGATCCCAGTCCGTCCCAGTCCGTCCCAGTCTGTCCCAGTCCGTCCCAGTCCGTCCCAGTCTGTCCCAGTCTGTCCCAGTCCATCCCAGTCTGTCCCAGTCCGTCCCAGTCCGTCCCAGTCCGTCCCAGTCTGTCCCAGTCCGTCCCAGTCCGTCCCAGTCTGTCCCAGTCCGTCCCAGTCCGTCCCAGTCTGTCCCAGTCCGTCCCAGTCCGTCCCAGTCTGTCCCAGTCCATCTGTCCCAGTCCATCCCAGTCCGTCCCAGTCTGTCCCAGTCCATCTGTCCCAGTCCGTCTGTCCCAGTCCGTCCCAGTCCGTCCCAGTCTGTCCCAGTCCATCTGTCCCAGTCCGTCTGTCCCAGTCCGTCCCAGTCCGTCCCAGTCTGTCCCAGTCCATCTGTCCCAGTCCATCTGTCCCAGTCCGTCCCAGTCCATCCCAGTCCGTCCCAGTCTGTCCCAGTCCATCTGTCCCAGTCCGTCCCAGTCTGTCCCAGTCTGTCCCAGTCCGTCCCAGTCTGTCCCAGTCCATCTGTCCCAGTCCGTCCCAGTCCGTCCCAGTCCATCTGTCCCAGTCTGTCCCAGTCCGTCCCAGTCCGTCCCAGTCTGTCCCAGTCCATCTGTCCCAGTCCATCTGTCCCAGTCCGTCCCAGTCCGTCCCAGTCCATCCCAGTCCGTCCCAGTCTGTCCCAGTCCATCTGTCCCAGTCCGTCCCACTTCGTCACAGTCCATCCCAGTTCGTCTGTCCCAGTCTGTCCCAGTCCGTCCCAGTCTGTCCCAGTCCATCTGTCCCAGTCCGTCCCAGTCTGTCCCAGTCCATCTGTCCCAGTCCGTCTGTCCCAGTCCGTCCCAGTCCATCCCAGTCCGTCCCAGTCCGTCCCAGTCCATCTGTCCCAGTCCGTCCCAGTCCGTCCCAGTCCATCCCAGTCTGTCCCAGTCCATCCCAGTCCGTCCCAGTCCGTCCCAGTCTGTCCCAGTCCATCTGTCCCAGTCCGTCCCAGTCCGTCCCAGTCCATCCCAGTCCGTCCCAGTCTGTCCCAGTCCATCTGTCCCACTTCGTCCCAGTCCGTCCCAGTCTGTCCCAGTCCATCCCAGTCCGTCCCAGTCTGTCCCAGTCCATCCCAGTCCGTCCCAGTCTGTCCCAGTCCATCCCAGTCCGTCCCAGTCCGTCCCAGTCTGTCCCAGTCCATCTGTCCCAGTCCGTCCCAGTCCGTCCCAGTCCGTCCCAGTCTGTCCCAGTCCATCTGTCCCAGTCCGTCCCAGTCCGTCCCAGTCTGTCCCAGTCCATCCCAGTCCGTCCCAGTCCGTCCCAGTCCGTCCCAGTTCATCCGTCCCAGTCCATCCCAGTCCGTCCCAGTCCGTCACAGTCTGTCCCAGTCCATCTGTCCCAGTCCATCTGTCCCAGTCCGTCCCAGTTCGTCCCAGTCCGTCCCAGTCTGTCCCAGTAAATCCCAGTACAAGTCCCAGTACATGTATGTATGAAATTGAAACAACCTCATCCACCTCGGACGATGACGGAAAAGAGGATGATGATGAAGATGATCTTGATGATGAGGATGATGATGAAGAGGATGAGGATGATGAGGAGGATGATGATGATGATGAGGATGATGATGATGATGAAGAGGATGAGGATGATGAGGAGGATGATGATGAGGAAGATGATGATGAAGATGATGATGATGGTGAAGATGATGATGACGAAGAAGAGGATGATGATGAAGATGATCATGATGATGAGGATGATGAAGAGGATGAGGATGATGAGGAGGAGGATGATGAGGAAGATGATGATGAAGATGATGATGATGAAGAGGAGGAGGAGGAGGATGAGGATGATGATGATGATGATGATGATGAAGAGGATGAGGATGATGAGGAGGATGATGATGATGATGGTGAAGATGATGATGATGATGAAGAGGATGAGGATGATGAGGAGGATGATGATGAGGAAGATGATGATGATGATGAAGAGGATGAGGATGAAGATGATCATGATGATGAGGATGATGATGATGATGAAGAGGATGAGGATGATGAGGAGGAGGATGATGAGGAAGATGATGATGAAGATGATGATGATGGTGAAGATGATGATGATGATGATGAAGAGGATGAGGAGGATGATGATGAGGAAGATGATGATGAAGATGATGATGATGGTGAAGATGATGATGATGATGATGAAGAGGATGAGGAGGAGGATGAGGATGATGATGATGATGAAGATGATCATGATGATGAGGATGATGAGGAGGATGATGATGATGAAGATGATGATGAAGATGATGATGATGGTGAAGATGATGATGATGGTGAAGATGATGATGATGATGAAGAGGATGAGGATGATGATGAAGATGATCATGATGATGAGGATGATGATGACGAAGAAGAGGATGATGATGAAGATGATCATGATGATGAGGATGATGATGATGATGAAGAGGATGAGGATGATGAGGATGATGATGATGAGGAAGATGATGATGAAGATGATGATGATGGTGAAGATGATGATGATGATGATGAAGAGGATGAGGATGATGAGGAGGATGATGATGATGAAGATGATGATGATGGTGAAGATGATGATGATGATGATGATGATGATGATGATGAAGAGGATGAGGATGATGAGGAGGATGATGAGGAGGAAGATGATGATGAAGATGATGATGATGGTGAAGATGATGATGATGATGATGAAGAGGATGAGGATGATGAGGAGGATGATGATGATGATGATCATGATGATGAGGATGATGATGATGAGGAAGATGATCATGATGATGAGGATGATGATGATGATGATGATGAAGATGATCATGATGATGAGGATGATGATGATGATGATGATGATGATGATGAGGAAGATGATCATGATGATGAGGATGATGATGATGATGATGATGATGATGATGATGAAGATGATCATGATGATGAGGATGATGATGATGATGATGATGATGAGGAAGATGATGATGAGGATAATCATCATGATATAGTTGAGTATAGTTCCTTAAGGCTCTGGATGCTGTGGGGCTGTCCTGGCTGACACGCCTCTGCAGCATCGCGTGGACATCGGGGACAGTACCGCTGGATTGGCAGACTGGGGTGGTGGTCCCCCTTTTTAAGAAGGGGGACCGGAGGGTGTGTTCCAATTACAGGGGAATCACACTCCTCAGCCTCCCTGGTAAGGTCTATTCAGGGGTCCTGGAGAGGAGGGTCCGCCGGATAGTCGAATCCCGGATTGAGGAGGAGCAGTGTGGTTTTCGTCCTGGTCGCGGAACAGTGGACCAGCTCTATACCCTCTCTGGGGTCCTGGAGGGGGCATGGGAGTTTGCCCAACCAGTTTACATGTGCTTTGTGGACCTGGAGAAGGCATTCAACCGTGTCCCCCGGGGGCTCCTGTGGGGGGTACTCCGGGAGTATGGGGTACCGGACCCCCTTGTACGAGCTGTCCGGTCCCTGTACGACAGGTGTCAGAGCTTGGTCCGCATTGCCGGTAGTAAGTCGGATCCGTTTCCGGTGAGGGTTGGACTCCGCCAAGGCTGCCCTTTATCACCGATTCTGTTCATAACTTATATGGACAGAATTTCTAGGCGCAGCCGAGGTGTTGAGGGGATCCGACTTGGTGGCCTCAGGATTGGGTCCCTGCTTTTTGCGGATGACGTGGTCCTGTTGGCTTCATCTGGTCGTGATCTCCAGCTCTCGCTTGAGCGATTCGCGGCCGAGTGTGAAGCGGCTGGGATGAGAATCAGCACCTCCAAATCTGAGACCATGGTCCTCAGCCGGAATAGGGTGGATTGCCCTCTCCGGGTCGGGAGTCAGGTCCTGCCTCAAGTGGAGGAGTTTAAATATCTCGGGGTCTTGTTCACGAGTGAGGGAAAGATGGAGCGTGAGATGGACAGACGGATCGGTGCGGCGTCTGCAGTAATGCGGGCTCTGCGCCGGTCTGTCGTGGTGAAGAAGGAGCTGAGCCAGAAGGCGAAGCTCTGGATTTACCAGTCGATCTACGTTCCTACCCTCACCTATGGTCATGAGCTGTGGGTCGTGACCGAAAGAACGAGATCTCGTATACAGGCGGCTGAAATGAGTTTCCTCTGCAGGGTGGCCGGGCTCTCCCTTAGAGATAGGGTGAGGAGCTCAGTCATCCGGGAGGAGATCAGAGTAGAGCCGCTGCTCCTCCGCATCGAGAGGAACCAGTTGAGGTGGCTCTGGCATCTGGTCAGGATGCCTCCTGGACCTCCCTGGTGAGGTGTTCCAGGCACGTCCCTCTGGGAGGAGACCCCGGGGAAGACCCAGGACACGCTGGAGGGATTATATCTCTCGGCTGGCCTGGGAACGCCTCGGGATCCCCCCGCAGAGTTGGCAAATGTGGCTGGGGAGAGGGAAGTCTGGGCTTCCCTGCTTAGGCTGCTGCCCCCGCGACCCGACCCCGGATAAGCGGCAGAAGATGAATGCATTTTATTTAAAATTAAATAATTATGTGTCCCTACACACATCAGACAGTCTTGTGGCAGGACTGGTTTCTACAACTAGATGTTTGGATGATGTCCGGTCTCAGCTGCAGTTTTACTGCAGAGAGAGAGAGAGAGAGTCTGTGTGTGTGTGTGTGTGTGTGTGTGTGTGTGTGTGTGTGTGTGTGTGTGTGTGTGTGTGTGTGTTATGTCGTCAGCAGAGTGTTTGGACTGCTGATGGCAACATTCACCATTTCTCTCATTAACAGCCTCCGTTTGCTCTTCCTGCAGCGTAACGGGGTTGTGTCGGCCTGAACTCTGTAACGACTGATGAACGAATAAAGATGAACTCACTGCAGTTTCCAACAGGTGGCTCGGAGAGGAAGAGATTCCACTGCCTTAATGATTTCCAGAAGAGTTGATGCTCACTTGAATTCCTGGGGTGTTAATCCTCCGTTCCCGCCAACAATTCTGCGTTGGGTCTGGGACGACTCTATCTGACTCCACAATCATCTGCCAGATGCTTTATTTGGCTTTAATCTATGAAGTGATTGATGGTCCAGCTTGGTCTGGCTTGGTCCGGCTTGGTCCAGCTTAGTCTGGCTTGGTCCGGCTTGGTCCGGCTTGATCCGGCTTGGTCTGGCTTGGTCCAGCTTGGTCTGGCTTGATCCGGCTTGGTCCGGCTTGGTCTGGCTTGGTCCGGCTTGATCTGGCTTGGTCCGGCTTGGTCTGGCTTGGTCCAGCTTGGTCTGACTTGGTCCGGCTTGATCTGGCTTGGTCCGGCTTGGTCCGGCTTGATCTGGCTTGGTCCGGCTTGGTCTGGCTTGATCTGGCTTGGTCCAGCTTGGTCCGGCTTGATCTGGCTTGGTCCGGCTTGGTCTGGCTTGGTCCGGCTTGGTCTGACTTGGTCCGGCTTGATCTGGCTTGGTCCGGCTTGGTCTGACTTGGTCCGGCTTGGTCTGACTTGGTCCGGCTTGGTCTGACTTGGTCTGGCTTGGTCTGGCTTGGTCCGGCTTGATCTGGCTTGGTCCGGCTTGGTCTGGCTTGGTCCGGCTTGGTCCGGCTTGGTCCGGCTTGATCCGGCTTGGTCTGGCTTGGTCCGGCTTGGTCCGGCTTGATCCGGCTTGGTCTGGCTTGGTCCGGCTTGGTCCGGCTTGGTCTGGCTTGGTCCGGCTTGATCTGGCTTGGTCTGGCTTGGTCCGGCTTGGTCTGGCTTGGTCCGGCTTGGTCCGGCTTGATCTGGCTTGGTCCGGCTTGATCTGGCTTGATCTGGCTTGGTCCGGCTTGATCTGGCTTGGTCTGGCTTGGTCCGGCTTAGTCTGACTTGGTCTGGCTTGATCTGGCTTGGTCCGGCTTGATCTGGCTTGGTCCGGCTTGGTCCGGCTTGGTCTGGCTTGGTCCGGCTTGGTCCGGCTTGATCCGGCTTGGTCCGGCTTGGTCTGGCTTGGTCCGGCTTGGTGTGACTTGGTCCGGCTTGATCTGGCTTGGTCCGGCTTGATCTGGCTTGGTCCGGCTTGGTCTGACTTGGTCCGGCTTGATCTGGCTTGGTCCGGCTTGGTCTGGCTTGGTCCGGCTTGGTCTGACTTGGTCCGGCTTGGTCTGACTTGGTCCGGCTTGGTCTGGCTTGGTCCGGCTTGGTCTGACTTGGTCCGGCTTGGTCTGACTTGGTCCGGCTTGATCTGGCTTGGTCCGGCTTGGTCTGGCTTGGTCCGGCTTGATCTGGCTTGGTCCGGCTTGGTCTGGCTTGGTCCGGCTTAGTCTGACTTGGTCCGGCTTGATCTGGCTTGGTCCGGCTTGATCTGGCTTGGTCCGGCTTGGTCTGGCTTGGTCCGGCTTGGTCTGACTTGGTCCGGCTTGATCTGGCTTGGTCCGGCTTGATCTGGCTTGGTCTGGCTTGGTCCGGCTTGGTCCGGCTTGATCTGGCTTGGTCCGGCTTGGTCTGGCTTGGTCCGGCTTGGTCTGACTTGGTCCGGCTTGATCTGGCTTGGTCTGGCTTGGTCCGGCTTGGTCCGGCTTGATCTGGCTTGGTCTGGCTTGGTCCGGCTTGGTCCGGCTTGATCTGGCTTGGTCCGGCTTGGTCTGGCTTGGTCCGGCTTGGTCTGACTTGGTCCGGCTTGATCTGGCTTGGTCTGGCTTGGTCCGGCTCTGTGCCGGATAGCACACTTCTCAGTTTCCACAGACAAAAACTGGGACAGGTACTTGAAAATTGGATCTGTCCTTGGAACTTTCCGCTGGAGTTCCAACGTTTCCGATTGGATCCTAAGGGGTGGTGCTTGACACACTGATTGGTGAAAAGAATCATAACATCCTGTGTTAGTCATTAATCAGAACAGAGCAGGATGCTGTTCTCCTCCGCCTTTTTTCTTACAATTCAAGAAATGGCATCATGCTGCTGTGACTTCATGCCGTCACGAAGCCGACGCACTGGTTGCTAAGCAACCGGACTACCACGTATGGGTACAGCTGCTGTGGAAACACAACAGAGATCAGGGTTTCCCAAACTAAACTGTCCCGTCCCTAGTTCAACCCTGTGGCAGAAACAGAGCTTCGGCCTACATCTCTATAGATGCGAAAGTGATTTCTGCAAGTGTCCTGTAAAGATGGAACCACTGACATAAAACTGCCACCAAAACCAGGAAAGAAGACATGGAGCATGCTCCAAAACTCACGGATGTTTATGTATGCAAGTTCAGGGATGGATGGAGTTCTGGAGTCATCAGAATTAAATGGAAATTAAACTTTTCAGATCTTTTTTTACTTTGTTCCCAATAAAAAATTAAAGAAATAATTTAAAAAAAAAAAAAAAAAAAAAAAAAAAGCAAACAAACTCCAAATAAGCAACTTAATCTAAAATATTAAATCTGAGTAAATTTATAGCGCAGATCTTCCTGAGGCTTCCCATTCAGCCACCTGGACCCCCAGTGCTGGTTCTGGTCCTTCGTCCCATCCTCGTAGCTGGGGGAGGGAGTGTACTGCTCGCACAGCGACCCCTGCAGGCTGGGAGCACACACTGCAGACAGCCGGATGTGCAGCGCACCGTGCTTCAGGTTGAACTTCCTTTTGATGTTACGGCCCACCGTGGGGATGATGTGCACACGACCCAGGAAGTCATCGTTCCAGACGTTATCCCGATCCCAAACTTCCAATATGAGGCGACTGTGAAGGCAGCAGAGACAGAAGGTTGTCTCAATCATTGGTTCAGCTTTGCAGCTTTATTCTGATCCTGAATTTCCTGTCTGCAGCATGGACTTCTATCGTCTAGCTTCTATTTTCTTTGATTTTTATAAGTTTTAAAATCTCCCTGTATTTTCAGATTTGCAGAGTTTATCCATAGGTTAGATTTTTACCTGCACTTGTTACACTTATAAAACCTCTGAACTGTCTTTGCTCCAGGTAATTCTGAAACAAATTGACCTAAATGTTTACTCTCTGACTTTCTGTTGACTGAAACTGGGGCCACTCACTCTCGTTTTTTGAGGTTAACGGTCTCAAAGCGAATCAGGTAGTTCCACTGGGGAAAGTTGTTGTTCCAGATCACCGGTGTCACCTCATTTTGGTTACCGTAGAAGACTTTAACATATCCATCGGTCTGGCTGAAATAGTCCCCCCACAGGCCTTCAGCTCGGACCACCATCAAATTCATCCGGGCCATGCCAGGCTCGGCGGGACAGCAGTCAGAATTGACCATGCAGTGTCCTTGGCACCGACAAGCACAGTTCTGACTCAGCCTACCCATCTTACAGTTGGCAGGGCAGCGGAGTGGCTTAGCGCTGGTGCGGATGTAGTCGCTGATGGCGTCCCGTAGGTTGGCCTTCAGGATGTCATTTTCCGTCACCTACAGAATAAATGGAAACAGATTAAGCTCCACTACAGTTCATTTGTACAGCACCAGTCAGAACAAAGTCATCTCCAAGCATTTTCAATCACCTCCAAGTTGGCTTTCCACCAGCAGGGAGGCACTTAAAGGTTGAATGCGATGTGAACTGAGTGGCCCACTAAGTGAGGGGTTTCGCCAAGCAAATACCCAGCTTCACAAACTGGCTATTGTGATGTGGAAGCTGACCTTCATGTTTGGGAAGCAGCATATTGTGGGAATACTGTCTTACATTGTTGCTGGAGTTGTGCCTGGTTTGAATGGCAGGGTTGCTTCCTGGCTATGCTGTGGGAGGGAAGGGTGAGTGGGCCAGATTTGACTCCGCAGGAGTCCTGTCTGCAGCATGGACTCCTATTGTCTAGCTTCTCTGCAGGAGGAGTCAAATCTGAGTTTCAGACACTGGGCAGCAGAAAGAGTGGTGCCATCAGCTGACCATTACCTGGTGGTGAGTTGGAATTTGAATGTTGAAAAATGGCCACTGGTGGACATGGGGGGTGAGGGAATCCATCAAGCTATGGAAGGAGGACCTTTAGGCTTGGCTGTTTGAGGGAGTCACAGGTGACAAAGTTGGCCAAAAGGTCTGCAGCATCAGTGGCTACAGAAGATTAAACTTGAGACTGAAAGAATTAATCAAACTCTGACTTTGGAGAAGGACTTTGGTCGACCTGTCCTCAAAGACATTTTGGACAAAAGAACCTTAGGAATCTTAATTGCAGATGATTCTTCCACGCAGTGGAACAGTGTACCAGACTTTTATTGCTACAGAGAGGCTTAAGAGATCATGGGAGTTGGAACCATAGACTGTATATAAAAGATGGGCGGAGCCTCCGTGACATCACCTGCATGTTTCTGAAGAGCTGAATTGAAGCTCGGTGGGCGGTTCCTACCATCACCATCTTGGCAGGGGCATGCGCATCGTCTCTCCCAGAAAATGCAAAAATGGGCAAAGAAGTGGAGCTGAGAAGGGGGCTGGTAGCATGCTATCCTGCAGCTAACAGGAGCTAACCAGCTAATGGAGGTATGCAGCCTAAAGCTAAAGTCACATTATTAACCGACTATTAACCGACTAAAAACCGCAGTTGTCCTACAGTCCTCCTTCCTGAAGCGGGATATTTGTTACCTGTCCATCAATAGGACACACCCCTAATCATCCTGAAATTTGAGATGAAATTAATACTAAATGGAGGACTTAGAAAAAAATTCACTACCCCCACAGTTGTTATGAAGGTAAACTTAACCTATTACACCTAAAATGGTTTTTGTACCAGGCTGTAAACATGTTTATTTCCACTGTAAACATGTTAATTTCTGCTTTAAATGTGTTTATTTCCGCTGTGAACGTGTTTATTTCTGCCTTGAAATAGTTTTTTGTTTTTTTTAAACATGGGAGTCTATAGGAATTTGCTCTGTTTTGGACCCCCTAGTGGATGAAGGGGGAACTGCATGTTCTGGCTTTACTTTTCACCGGCAGAGGTTGCCACTTGGTTGGACCATTCCAGTTGGACAAAGGCGCTGTCGTGTAGTTTTACAGGCTGTGCTATTACCTTACAACAGTACTTTGTTTGATGCTGTATAATTTCATACATACAGACAGAGTTTGGGAGATCATTCAACCATTGTGGATCAGCAGAGGAAAAGAGTCTGGCTGGTGGTTTAGTCCCACGTAGTCATGGTAATGCTAGGTGTCTTCCACTGGTAGAGCGTAGCTGTGGAGAGGGAGTGTAGCTCTGGATGAAGGAGTGAAGGTAGACCGGAGATGTCTGATTGTTTTGTAAACCAGAAGCAGAGCTCTGAATCTGATGCTCTGTAACTGGAAACCAGTGAAGTGTGATGAGCAGCGGAGTGACATGAACCAGTTTGGGTTGGTTGAAGACCAGACGTGCTGCTGGTTCTGGATCATCTGCAGAGGTTTAACCAGCATGCAGGCAGACCTGCCAGTAGGGAACTGCAGTAATCCATGTGTGAGATGACCAGAGCCTGAACCAGAAGCTGAGTCGTGTGTTCTGTCGGGTACGACTGATTCTCTTGATGTTGTAGAGAGCATATCGGCAGGTACGGGCAACCGAGGCAACATGGACCTTAAAGGTCAGCTGGTCGTCCACCATGACACCCAGATTCCAGGCAGCAGACGTAGGAACAAGTGTGATAGAGTGGAGCTTCACACGTATCTGCGGAAGTAAGGAAGGATTGGCTGGACAGACTATGAGCTCTGTCTTGGACAGATGGAGCTGAAGGTGGCGATCCTTCATCCATGCAGAGATATCAGCAAGGCAAGCTGATATTCTCAGTGAAACGTTGTGTTGTCTGGTGGAAAGGAGAGGAAAAGCTGAGTGTCATCTGCATAGCAGTGGTAGGAGAAGCCATGAGAGTTTCTAACTGCACCGAGTGAGGAGGTGTATGGTGGAAAGAGAAGAGGGCCGAGCACCGATCCCTGAGGCTCCCCTGTTACTCCGGTCCTATAGGTCCCCAATCCTGCAAGTGTTGTAAGTTTCACTACTGCAACACACCTGACATATATACCATGAGAGGACAGATCCTAAGCTCTGAGTGGAGAGGAGGATCTGGAGGTGGACAGTGTGAGCAGTAAGCAGTTTGTTCTCAGTCTGAAACATACTGGATATTTTACTTTCTGCTTTTGTTGGAACCATGGAACTGAATCTTTTAAGACCAACACCAGTGTTCCCCAGCATCAGTTTAAACAGTTTTATAAAACACTTCTGATCAGGATCTGATCAGTTCCTCACCAGCATGTGCAGGGGCTTGATCTGGTAGGACACCACACCCGGGACCCTGGTCAGGGATTTCAGCCACTTTTTGTATCCTGCAGATCCTTTGGGGTCAAAGAGGACATCCCCAATGTTCCCGTCTCCTCCCAGAACCTCGATGGTCCGGTCAGAGAATGCCTGGCTGAAGGTGGCACCAGTTTTCAGACTCTTGCTCTTCTTATGGCAGAAACCCGAGGCAGCGCCAACAGAAGCACCGATTGTTACGCTGGCCTCCACAGACAAACAGCTGGAGACGGTTTTGACTGACAACTTGCTCATGGCAGCCTCGCAGGTTCGGATGGCAGTGATGGCGTGGATATGGCCCCCGAGGTGGACCCTGCGGATGTAGTGGGTCCCGTAGATGGAGATGAACTGTCGGAAACTCGAGCTGTTCTTATGGTTGTAGGTGGAGGGAAGGTTTTTCAGGAAATCCTCAAACTCTTTGCTCAGAGGAGGACGGGAGTGAAGACGGAAGCTGGAGGCAAAGAAACTGTTTAAATGGTGTAAACTGGTATGCTAATGATCTCTAACGGAGCTGAGCAGACAGGAATCAAACTCACGTGTAGTATTGGCAGCTCAGATCATGGGTGGTGAAGGAAAACCTGTCTTGATCCTCCAATTGCCAAACCACCTAAACCTGGTAAACTGAGGCCCACCTGGGTCACATGACAACAGGTACAGTAAACAGCTGCAGACTGTGAGGTAGTGAAAGGGATTTATAAAGTTCTGAGATTGTTTCCTACCTTCCAGCTGGTTCCCAAAGACAAACTCGTCTCCTTCATCACCGACGAGCTGGATTCGAAGACCTGACTGCTCACACTGCGCTTGCACTGCACCTGAAGCCAGAGAGCATGCTGGGTGATCAGCAGAGAGCAGAATGAAAGGCAGACGAGCATGTCGACAGAAGAAACAACAACCCAGGCAGATGCACAAACACTTCTTTCCTTCTTAGAGCGTTTTTCTTTTATACAATTTACACAGAAATGTTTCATTTCCAATTCCATGTAAAGCTTCCTGTAAAGAAGGTTAAACGTCATGTCACACATGCACGCTGCATCTAACGTGCACGCTGCATCTAACGTGCACGCTGCACCTAACGTGCACGCTGCATCTAACGCTGCATCTAACGTGCACGCTGCATCTAACGTTCACGCTGCATCTAACGTGCACGCTGCACCTAACGTGCACGCTGCATCTAACGCTGCATCTAACGTGCACGCTGCACCTAACATGCACGCTGCATCTAACGTGCACGCTGCACCTAACGTGCACGCTGCATCTAACGTACACGCTGCATCTAATGTACACGCTGCATCTAACGTGCACGCTGCACCTAACGTGCACGCTGCATCTAACGTACACGCTGCATCTAACGCTGCATCTAACACTGCATCTAACGTGCACGCTGCATCTAACGTGCACGCTGCATCTAACGTACACGCTGCATCTAACGCTGCATCTAACACTGCATCTAACGTGCACGCTGCATCTAACGTGCACGCTGCATCTAACGTACACGCTGCATCTAACGCTGCATCTAACGTACACGCTGCATCTAACGTGCATGCTGCATCTAACGTACACGCTGCATCTAACGCTGCATCTAACGTGCACGCTGCATCTAACGTGCACGCTGCATCTAACGCTGCATCTAACGTGCACGCTGCATCTAACGCTGCATCTAACGTGCACGCTGCATCTAACGTACACGCTGCATCTAACGCTGCATCTAACGTACACGCTGCATCTAACGTACACGCTGCATCTAACGTACACGCTGCATCTAACGTGCACGCTGCATCTAACGCTGCATCTAACGTGCACGCTGCATCTAACGTACACGCTGCATCTAACGCTGCATCTAACGTGCACGCTGCATCTAACGTACACGCTGCATCTAACGCTGCATCTAACGTACACGCTGCATCTAACGTGCACGCTGCATCTAACGTACACGCTGCATCTAACGCTGCATCTAACACTGCATCTAACGTGCACGCTGCATCTAACGTGCACGCTGCATCTAACGTACACGCTGCATCTAACGCTGCATCTAACGTACACGCTGCATCTAACGTGCATGCTGCATCTAACGTGCACGCTGCATCTAACGTACACGCTGCATCTAACGCTGCATCTAACGTACACGCTGCATCTAACGTGCACGCTGCATCTAACGTACACGCTGCATCTAACGCTGCATCTAACGTACACGCTGCATCTAACGTGCACGCTGCATCCGATGTACACGCTGCATCAAACGTGCACGCTGCACCTAACGTGCACGCTGCACCTAACGTGCACGCTGCACCTAACGCTGCATCTAACGTGCACACTGCATCTAACGCGCACGCTGCATCTAACGTGCACGCTGCATCTGACGAGCACGCTGCATCTAACGTGCACGCTGCATCTAACGTACACGCTGCATCTAACGTGCACGCTGCATCTAATGTGCACGCTGCATCTAACGTGCACGCTGCATCTAACGTACAGGCTGCATCTAACGTGCACGCTGCATCCGATGTACACGCTGCATCAAACGTGCACGCTGCACCTAACGTGCACGCTGCACCTAACGCTGCATCTAACGTGCACACTGCATCTAACGCGCACGCTGCATCTAACGTGCACGCTGCATCTGACGTGCACGCTGCATCTAACGTGCACGCTGCATCTAACGTACACGCTGCATCTAACGTGCACGCTGCATCTAATGTGCACGCTGCATCTAACGTGCACGCTGCATCTAACGTGCACGCTGCATCTAACGTACAGGCTGCATCTAACGTACACGCTGCATCCGATGTACATGCTGCATCTAACGTGCACGCTGCATCTAACGTACACGCTGCATCTAACGTACACGCTGCATCTAACGTACACGCTGCATCCGATGTACATGCTGCATCTAACGTACACGCTGCATCTAACGTACACGCTGCATCCGATGTACATGCTGCATCTAACGTACACGCTGCATCCGATGTACACGCTGCATCTAACGTACACGCCTCATCTAACGTACACGCTGCATCCGATGTACACGCTGCATCTAACGTACACGCTGCATCTAACGTACACGCTGCATCTAACGTGCACGCTGCATCTAATGTGCACGCTGCATCTAACGTGCACGCTGCATCTAACGTACACGCTGCATCTAACGTACACGCTGCATCCGACGTACATGCTGCATCTAACGTACACGCTGCATCCGATGTACATGCTGCATCTAACGTACACGCTGCATCTAACGTACACGCTGCATCTAACGTACACGCTGCATCCGATGTACATGCTGCATCTAACGTGCACGCTGCATCCGATGTACACGCTGCATCTAACGTACACGCTGCATCTAACGTACACGCTGCATCTAACGTACACGCTGCATCCGATGTACATGCTGCATCTAACGTACACGCTGCATCCGATGTACACGCTGCATCTAACGTACACGCTGCATCTAACGTACAGGCTGCATCTAACGTACACGCTGCATCCGATGTACATGCTGCATCTAACGTACACGCTGCATCTAACGTACACGCTGCATCTAACGTACACGCTGCATCCGATGTACATGCTGCATCTAATGTGCACGCTGCATCTAACGTACACGCTGCATCTAACGTACACGCTGCATCCGATGTACATGCTGCATCTAATGTGCACGCTGCATCTAACGTGCACGCTGCATCTAACATACACACTGCATCTAACGTACACGCTGCATCTAACGTACACGCTGCATCTAACGTACACGCTGCATCTAACGTACACGCTGCATCCGATGTACATGCTGCATCTAACGTGCACGCTGCATCCGATGTACACGCTGCATCTAACGTACACGCTGCATCTAACGTACACGCTGCATCTAACGTACACGCTGCATCCGATGTACATGCTGCATCTAACGTACACGCTGCATCCGATGTACACGCTGCATCTAACGTACAGGCTGCATCTAATGTGCACGCTGCATCTAACGTACACGCTGCATCTAACGTACACGCTGCATCTAACGTACACGCTGCATCTAACGTACACGCTGCATCCGATGTACACGCTGCATCTAACGTACACGCTGCATCTAACGTACACGCTGCATCCGATGTACACGCTGCATCTAACGTACACGCTGCATCTAACGTACACGCTGCATCTAACGTGCACGCTGCATCCGATGTACACGCTGCATCCGATGTACACGCTGCATCTAACGTGCACGCTGCATCTAACGTGCACGCTGCATCTAACGTGCACGGTGCATCTAACGTGCACGCTGCATCCGATATACACGCTGCATCCGATGTACACGCTGCATCTAACGTGCACGCTGCATCTAACGTGCACGCTGCATCTAACGTACACGCTGCATCTAACGTACACGCTGCATCTAACGTACACGCTGCATCCGATGTACATGCTGCATCTAACGTGCACGCTGCATCTAACGTACACGCTGCATCCGATATACACGCTGCATCCGATGTACACGCTGCATCTAACGTGCACGCTGCATCTAACGTGCACGCTGCATCTAACGTGCACGCTGCATCCGATGTACACGCTGCATCTAACGTGCACGCTGCACCTAACGCTGCATCTAACGTGCACACTGCATCTAACGCGCACGCTGCATCTAACGTGCACGCTGCATCTGACGAGCACGCTGCATCTAACGTGCACGCTGCATCTAACGTACACGCTGCATCTAACGTGCACGCTGCATCTAATGTGCACGCTGCATCTAACGTGCACGCTGCATCTAACGTACAGGCTGCATCTAACGTGCACGCTGCATCCGATGTACACGCTGCATCAAACGTGCACGCTGCACCTAACGTGCACGCTGCACCTAACGCTGCATCTAACGTGCACACTGCATCTAACGCGCACGCTGCATCTAACGTGCACGCTGCATCTGACGTGCACGCTGCATCTAACGTGCACGCTGCATCTAACGTACACGCTGCATCTAACGTGCACGCTGCATCTAATGTGCACGCTGCATCTAACGTGCACGCTGCATCTAACGTGCACGCTGCATCTAACGTACAGGCTGCATCTAACGTACACGCTGCATCCGATGTACATGCTGCATCTAACGTGCACGCTGCATCTAACGTACACGCTGCATCTAACGTACACGCTGCATCTAACGTACACGCTGCATCCGATGTACATGCTGCATCTAACGTACACGCTGCATCTAACGTACACGCTGCATCCGATGTACATGCTGCATCTAACGTACACGCTGCATCCGATGTACACGCTGCATCTAACGTACACGCCTCATCTAACGTACACGCTGCATCCGATGTACACGCTGCATCTAACGTACACGCTGCATCTAACGTACACGCTGCATCTAACGTGCACGCTGCATCTAATGTGCACGCTGCATCTAACGTGCACGCTGCATCTAACGTACACGCTGCATCTAACGTACACGCTGCATCCGACGTACATGCTGCATCTAACGTACACGCTGCATCCGATGTACATGCTGCATCTAACGTACACGCTGCATCCGATGTACATGCTGCATCTAACGTACACGCTGCATCTAACGTACACGCTGCATCTAACGTACACGCTGCATCCGATGTACATGCTGCATCTAACGTGCACGCTGCATCCGATGTACACGCTGCATCTAACGTACACGCTGCATCTAACGTACACGCTGCATCTAACGTACACGCTGCATCCGATGTACATGCTGCATCTAACGTACACGCTGCATCCGATGTACATGCTGCATCTAACGTACACGCTGCATCTAACGTACACGCTGCATCTAACGTACACGCTGCATCCGATGTACATGCTGCATCTAACGTGCACGCTGCATCCGATGTACACGCTGCATCTAACGTACACGCTGCATCTAACGTACACGCTGCATCTAACGTACACGCTGCATCCGATGTACATGCTGCATCTAACGTACACGCTGCATCCGATGTACACGCTGCATCTAACGTACACGCTGCATCTAACGTACAGGCTGCATCTAACGTACACGCTGCATCCGATGTACATGCTGCATCTAACGTACACGCTGCATCTAACGTACACGCTGCATCTAACGTACACGCTGCATCCGATGTACATGCTGCATCTAATGTGCACGCTGCATCTAACGTACACGCTGCATCTAACGTACACGCTGCATCCGATGTACATGCTGCATCTAATGTGCACGCTGCATCTAACATACACACTGCATCTAACGTACACGCTGCATCTAACGTACACGCTGCATCTAACGTACACGCTGCATCTAACGTACACGCTGCATCCGATGTACATGCTGCATCTAACGTGCACGCTGCATCCGATGTACACGCTGCATCTAACGTACACGCTGCATCTAACGTACACGCTGCATCTAACGTACACGCTGCATCCGATGTACATGCTGCATCTAACGTACACGCTGCATCCGATGTACACGCTGCATCTAACGTACAGGCTGCATCTAATGTGCACGCTGCATCTAACGTACACGCTGCATCTAACGTACACGCTGCATCTAACGTACACGCTGCATCTAACGTGCACGCTGCATCTAACGTGCACGCTGCATCTAACGTACACGCTGCATCTAACGTACACGCTGCATCTAACGTACACGCTGCATCCGATGTACATGCTGCATCTAACGTGCACGCTGCATCTAACGTACACGCTGCATCCGATATACACGCTGCATCCGATGTACACGCTGCATCTAACGTGCACGCTGCATCTAACGTGCACGCTGCATCTAACGTGCACGCTGCATCCGATGTACACGCTGCATCTAACGTGCACGCTGCACCTAACGCTGCATCTAACGTGCACACTGCATCTAACGCGCACGCTGCATCTAACGTGCACGCTGCATCTGACGAGCACGCTGCATCTAACGTGCACGCTGCATCTAACGTACACGCTGCATCTAACGTGCACGCTGCATCTAATGTGCACGCTGCATCTAACGTGCACGCTGCATCTAACGTACAGGCTGCATCTAACGTGCACGCTGCATCCGATGTACACGCTGCATCAAACGTGCACGCTGCACCTAACGTGCACGCTGCACCTAACGCTGCATCTAACGTGCACACTGCATCTAACGCGCACGCTGCATCTAACGTGCACGCTGCATCTGACGTGCACGCTGCATCTAACGTGCACGCTGCATCTAACGTACACGCTGCATCTAACGTGCACGCTGCATCTAATGTGCACGCTGCATCTAACGTGCACGCTGCATCTAACGTGCACGCTGCATCTAACGTACAGGCTGCATCTAACGTACACGCTGCATCCGATGTACATGCTGCATCTAACGTGCACGCTGCATCTAACGTACACGCTGCATCTAACGTACACGCTGCATCTAACGTACACGCTGCATCCGATGTACATGCTGCATCTAACGTACACGCTGCATCTAACGTACACGCTGCATCCGATGTACATGCTGCATCTAACGTACACGCTGCATCCGATGTACACGCTGCATCTAACGTACACGCCTCATCTAACGTACACGCTGCATCCGATGTACACGCTGCATCTAACGTACACGCTGCATCTAACGTACACGCTGCATCTAACGTGCACGCTGCATCTAATGTGCACGCTGCATCTAACGTGCACGCTGCATCTAACGTACACGCTGCATCTAACGTACACGCTGCATCCGACGTACATGCTGCATCTAACGTACACGCTGCATCCGATGTACATGCTGCATCTAACGTACACGCTGCATCTAACGTACACGCTGCATCTAACGTACACGCTGCATCCGATGTACATGCTGCATCTAACGTGCACGCTGCATCCGATGTACACGCTGCATCTAACGTACACGCTGCATCTAACGTACACGCTGCATCTAACGTACACGCTGCATCCGATGTACATGCTGCATCTAACGTACACGCTGCATCCGATGTACACGCTGCATCTAACGTACACGCTGCATCTAACGTACAGGCTGCATCTAACGTACACGCTGCATCCGATGTACATGCTGCATCTAACGTACACGCTGCATCTAACGTACACGCTGCATCTAACGTACACGCTGCATCCGATGTACATGCTGCATCTAATGTGCACGCTGCATCTAACGTACACGCTGCATCTAACGTACACGCTGCATCCGATGTACATGCTGCATCTAATGTGCACGCTGCATCTAACATACACACTGCATCTAACGTACACGCTGCATCTAACGTACACGCTGCATCTAACGTACACGCTGCATCCGATGTACATGCTGCATCTAACGTGCACGCTGCATCCGATGTACACGCTGCATCTAACGTACACGCTGCATCTAACGTACACGCTGCATCTAACGTACACGCTGCATCCGATGTACACGCTGCATCTAACGTACAGGCTGCATCTAATGTGCACGCTGCATCTAACGTACACGCTGCATCTAACGTACACGCTGCATCCGATGTACACGCTGCATCTAACGTACACGCTGCATCTAACGTACACGCTGCATCTAACGTGCACGCTGCATCCGATGTACACGCTGCATCCGATGTACACGCTGCATCTAACGTGCACGCTGCATCTAACGTGCACGCTGCATCTAACGTGCACGGTGCATCTAACGTGCACGCTGCATCCGATATACACGCTGCATCCGATGTACACGCTGCATCTAACGTGCACGCTGCATCTAACGTGCACGCTGCATCTAACGTACACGCTGCATCTAACGTACACGCTGCATCTAACGTACACGCTGCATCCGATGTACATGCTGCATCTAACGTGCACGCTGCATCCGATATACACGCTGCATCCGATGTACACGCTGCATCTAACGTGCACGCTGCATCTAACGTGCACGCTGCATCTAACGTGCACGCTGCATCTAACGTGCACGCTGCATCTAACGTACATGCTGCATCTAACGTGCACGCTGCATCTAACGTGCACGCTGCATCTAACGTGCACGCTGCATCTAACGTGCACGCTGCATCTAACGTACACGCTGCATCCGATGTACACGCTGCATCTAACGTACACGCTGCATCTAACGTACACGCTGCATCTAACGTGCACGCTGCATCCGATGTACACGCTGCATCCGATGTACACGCTGCATCTAACGTGCACGCTGCATCCGATGTACACGCTGCATCCGATGTACACGCTGCATCCGATGTACACGCTGCATCCGATGTACACGCTGCATCTAACGTACACGCTGCATCTAACGTACACGCTGCATCTAACGTACACGCTGCATCCGATGTACACGCTGCATCTAACGTACACGCTGCATCTAACGTACACGCTGCATCTAACGTGCACGCTGCATCCGATGTACACGCTGCATCCGATGTACACGCTGCATCTAACGTGCACGCTGCATCTAACGTGCACGCTGCATCTAACGTGCACGGTGCATCTAACGTGCACGCTGCATCCGATATACACGCTGCATCCGATGTACACGCTGCATCTAACGTGCACGCTGCATCTAACGTGCACGCTGCATCTAACGTACATGCTGCATCTAACGTGCACGCTGCATCTAACGTACATGCTGCATCTAACGTGCACGCTGCATCTAACGTGCACGCTGCATCTAACGTGCACGCTGCATCTAACGTACATGCTGCATCTAACGTACACGCTGCATCTAACGTGCACGCTGCATCTAACGTGCACGCTGCATCTAACGTACATGCTGCATCTAACGTGCACGCTGCATCTAACGTACACGCTGCATCTAACGTGCACGCTGCATCTAACGTGCACGCTGCATCTAACGTGCACGCTGCATCTAACGTGCACGCTGCATCCGATGTACAGGCTGCATCTAACGTGCACGCTGCATCTAACGTACACGCTGCATCTAACGTGCACGCTGCATCTAACGTACACGCTGCATCTAACGTGCACGCTGCACCTGACGTGCACGCTGCATCTAACGTGCACGCTGCATCCGATGTACACGCTGCATCTAACGTACACGCTGCATCTAACGTACACGCTGCATCTAACGTGCACGCTGCATCCGATGTACACGCTGCATCCGATGTACACGCTGCATCTAACGTGCACGCTGCATCTAACGTGCACGCTGCATCTAACGTGCACGGTGCATCTAACGTACACGCTGCATCTAACGTACACGCTGCATCTAACGTGCACGGTGCATCTAACGTGCACGGTGCATCTAACGTACACGCTGCATCTAACGTACACGCTGCATCTAACGTGCACGCTGCATCTAACGTGCACGGTGCATCTAACGTACACGCTGCATCTAACGTACACGCTGCATCTAACGTGCACGCTGCATCTAACGTGCACGGTGCATCTAACGTACACGCTGCATCTAACGTGCACGGTGCATCTAACGTGCACGCTGCATCTAACGTGCACGCTGCATCTAACGTGCACGGTGCATCTAACGTGCACGCTGCATCTGACGTACAGGCTGCATCTAACGTACACGCTGCATCTAACGTACACGCTGCATCTAACGTGCACGGTGCATCTAACGTGCACGCTGCATCTAACGTGCACGCTGCATCTGACGTACAGGCTGCATCTAACGTACAGGCTGCATCTAACGTACAGGCTGCATCTAACGTGCACGCTGCATCTAACGTACACGCTGCATCTAACGTGCACGCTGCATCTAACGTACACGCTGCATCTAACGTGCACGCTGCATCTAACGTACACGCTGCATCTAACGTGCACGGTGCATCTAACGTACACGCTGCATCTAACGTGCACGGTGCATCTAACGTACACGCTGCATCTAACGTACACGCTGCACCTAATGTACACGCTGCATCTAACGCTGCATCTAACGTACACGCTGCATCTAACGTACACGCTGCATCTAACGTGCACGCTGCACCTAATGTACACGCTGCATCTAACGTGCACGCTGCATCTAACATACACACTGCATCTAACGTGCACGGTGCATCTAACGTACACGCTGCATCTAACGTACACGCTGCATCTAACGTGCACGGTGCATCTAACGTACACGCTGCATCCGATGTACACGCTGCATCCGATGTACACGCTGCATCTAACGTGCACGCTGCATCTAACGTACACGCTGCATCTAACGTACACGCTGCATCTAACGTGCACGCTGCATCTAACGTACACGCTGCATCTAACGTACACGCTGCATCTAACGTACACGCTGCATCTAACGTGCACGCTGCATCTAACGTACACGCTGCATCTAACGTGCACGCTGCATCCGATGTACACGCTGCATCTAACGTGCACGCTGCATCTAACGTGCACGCTGCATCTAACGTACACGCTGCATCTAACGTGCACGCTGCATCCGATGTACACGCTGCATCTAACGTGCACGCTGCATCTAACGTGCACGCTGCATCTAACGTGCACGCTGCATCTAACGTACACGCTGCATCTAATGTGCACGCTGCATCCGATGTACACGCTGCATCTAACGTGCATGCGGCATCTAACGTGCACGCTGCATCTAACGTACACGCTGCATCTAACGTACACGCTGCATCTAACGTGCACGCTGCACCTAACGTGCACGCTGCACCTAACGCTGCATCTAACGTGCACGCTGCATCTAACGTGCACGCTGCATCTAACGTGCACGCTGCATCTAACGTACAGGCTGCATCTAACGTGCACGCTGCATCTAACGTGCACGCTGCATCTAACGTACATGCTGCATCTAACATGCACGTTGCATCTAATGTGCACGCTGCATCTAACGTACACGCTGCATCTAACGTACAGGCTGCATCTAACGTGCACGCTGCATCCGATGTACATGCTGCATCTAACGTGCACGCTGCATCTAACGTACATGCTGCATCTAACGTGCACGCTGCATCTAACGTACACGCTGCATCTAACGTGCACGCTGCATCTAACGTGCACGCTGCATCCGATGTACAGGCTGCATCTAACGTGCACGCTGCATCTAACGTACACGCTGCATCTAACGTGCACGCTGCATCTAACGTACACGCTGCATCTAACGTGCACGCTGCACCTAACGTGCACGCTGCATCTAACGTACACGCTGCATCTAACGTGCACGCTGCATCCGATGTACACACTGCATCTAACGTGCACGCTGCATCTAACGTGCACGCTGCATCTAACGTACACGCTGCATCTAACGTGCACGCTGCATCTAACGTACACGCTGCATCTAACGTGCACGCTGCATCTAACGTGCACGCTGCATCTAACGTGCACGCTGCATCTAACGTACACGCTGCATCTAACGTACACGCTGCATCTAACGTGCACGCTGCATCCGATGTACACGCTGCATCTAACGCTGCATCTAACGTGCACGCTGCATCCGATGTACACGCTGCATCTAACGCTGCATCTAACGTACACGCTGCATCTAACGTACACGCTGCATCTAACGTACACGCTGCATCTAACGTGCATGCTGCATCTAACGTACACGCTGCATCTAACGCTGCATCCGATGTACACGCTGCATCTAACGTGCACGCTGCATCTAACGTACATGCTGCATCTAACGTGCACGCTGCATCTAACGTGCACGCTGCATCTAACGTACACGCTGCATCTAACGTGCACGCTGCATCTAACGTACACGCTGCATCTAACGTGCACGCTGCATCCGATGTACACGCTGCATCTAACGCTGCATCTAACGTGCACGCTGCATCTAACGTGCACGCTGCATCTAACGTACATGCTGCATCTAACGTACACGCTGCACCTAACGTGCACGCTGCACCTAACGTGCACGCTGCATCTAACGTGCACTGTGTGTTTCTCTGCAGCGGAGGCGCTGGTTTGTTTGCCAGAGTGAATGTTGCATTGTGGGTAATGTAGTTTGAAGGAGGTGCAGAGCCAGCAAAATGTACACTTTCGCTCATAAGTTTGGGGACAGGTTCCAATAGGACTTAACGGGAAAATGTCTCAAAGCTTCTGACTACAGGTGAACATGACCGTTGCACGGCCTTGTTTAATCTGAACAAGTTCTTTATCTGCAGATGGCTCACTGAGGTTCTAAGACGTCACAGAGCAGGTCTCAGGCCAGCAGAAAGAAAAGAAGTCCCTGACTTGTCAGAGTCCCAGCAGAACCTCTCAGTCTTCACATCCAGCCTGACGGCTGCCAACATAGACTTCTATCAGAAGCAGATCCACCTCGACGGTCCACGTCATGGACGTCGCCTCCACCTTGACGGTCAACGTCATGGAAGTCGCCTCCGGACGCCGCCTCCAACTTGACGGTCCACGTCATGGACGTCGCCTCCGGACGTCGCCTCCACCTTGACGGTCCACGTCATGGACGTCACCTCCACCTTGACGGTCCACGTCATGGACTTTGCCTCCGGACGTCGCCTTCACCTTGACGGTCCACGTCATGGACGTCACCTTCGCACGTCGCCTCCACCTTGACGGTCCACGTCATGGACGTCACCTCCACCTTGACGGTCCATGTCATGGACGTTGCCTCCGGACGTCGCCTTCACCTTGACGGTCCACATCATGGACGTCGCCTCCGGACGTCGCCTCCACCTCGACTGTCCACGTCATGGACGTCGCCTCCGGACGTCGCCTCCACCTCGACGGTCCACACCATGGACGTTGCCGCCACCTTGACGGTCCATGTCATGGATGTCGCCTCCACCTTGACGGTCCACGTCAGGGACGTCACCACCGGACGTCGCCTTTACCTTGACAGTCCACGTCATGGACGTCGCCTCCGGACATCACCTCCAACTTGACGGTCCACGTCATGGACGTCGCCTCCGGACGTCGCCTCCAACTTGACAGTCCACGTCATGGACGTCGCCTCCACCTCGTTGGTCCACGTCATGGACGTTGCCTCAACCTCGACGGTCCACGTCATGGCCGTCGCCTCCACCTCGACGGTCCACGTCATGGATGTCGCCGCCGGACGTTCCCTCCAACTTCACGGTCCACGTCATAGACGTCGCCTCCGGACGTCACCTCCACCTTGACGGTCCACGTCATGGACGTCACCTCTGGACGTCACCTCCACCTTGACGGTCCACGTCATGGACGTTGCCTACGGACGTCGCCTTCACCTTGACGGTCCACGTCATGGACGTCGCCTACGGACGTAGCCTTCACCTTGACGGTCCACGTGATGGACGTCGCCGCCACCTTGATGGTCAACGTCATGGAAGTCGCCTCCGGACGTCGCCTCCACCTTGACAGTCCACGTCATGGACGTTGCCTCCGGACGTCGCCTCCACCTCGACTGTCCACGTCATGGACGTCACCTCCACCTTGACGGTCCACTTCATGGACGTTGCCTACGGACGTCGCCTTCCCCTTGACGGTCCACGTCATGGACGTCGCCTACGGACGTCGCCTCCACCTTGACAGTCCACGTCATGGACGTCGCCTCCGGACGTCACCTCCACCTTGACGGTCCACGTCATGGACGTCACCTCCACCTTGACGGTCCACTTCATGGACGTTGCCTACGGACGTCGCCTTCCCCTTGACGGTCCACGTCATGGACGTCGCCTACGGACGTCGCCTTCACCTTGACGGTCCACGTCATGGACGTCGCCGCCACCTTGACGGTCAACATCATGGATGTCGCCTCCGGACGCCGACTCCAACTTGACAGTCCACGTCATGGACGTCGCCTCCACCTTGACGGTCCACGTCATGGACGTCACCTCCACCTTGACGGTCCACGTCATGGACGTCGCCGCCACCTTGATGGTCAACGTCATGGACGTCGCCTCCGGACGCCTCCACCATGACGGTCCACTTCATGGACGTTGCCTACGGACGTCGCCTTCACCTTGACGGTCCACGTCATGGACGTCGCCGCCACCTTGACGGTCAACTTCATGGAAGTCGCCTCCGGACGCCGCCTCCAACTTGACAGTCCACGTCATGGACGTCGCCTCCGGACGTCGCCTCCACCTTGACGGTCCACGTCATGGACGTCACCTCCACCTTGACGGTCCACGTCATGGACTTTGCCTCCGGACGTCGCCTTCACCTTGACGGTCCACGTCATGGACGTCGCCTCCGGACGTCGCCTCCACCTCGACTGTCCACGTCATGGACGTTGCCTCCGGACGTCGACTTCACATTTACGGTCCACGTCATGGACGTCGCCTCCGGACGTCGCCTCCACCTCGACGGTCCACACCATGGACGTTGCCTCCACCTTGACGGTCCATGTGATGGATGTCGCCTCCACCTTGACGGTCCACGTCATGGATGTCGCCTCCGGACATCACCTCCAACTTGACGGTCCACGTCATGGATGTCGCCTCCGGACGTCGCCTCCAACTTGACAGTCCACGTCATGGACGTCGCCTCCACCTCGTTGTTCCACGTCATGGACATTGCCTCAACCTCGACGGTACACGTCATGGCCGTCGCCTCCACCTCGACGGTCCACGTCATGGATGTCGCCTCCGGACGTTCCCTCCAACTTCACGGTCCACGTCATAGACGTCGCCTCCGGACGTCTCCTCCACCTTGACGGTCCACGTCATGGACGTCACCTCCACCTTGACGGTCCAAGTCATGGACGTTGCCTACGGACGTCGCCTTCACCTTGACGGTCCACGTCATGGACGTCGCCTACGGACGTCGCCTCCACCTTGACGGTCCACGTCATGGACGTCACCTCCACCTTGACGGTCCATGTCATGGACGTTGCCTCCGGACGTCGCCTTCACCTTGACGGTCCACATCATGGACGTCGCCTCCGGACGTCGCCTCCACCTCGACTGTCCACGTCATGGACGTCGCCTCCGGACGTCGCCTCCACCTCGACGGTCCACACCATGGACGTTGCCGCCACCTTGACGGTCCATGTCATGGATGTCGCCTCCACCTTGACGGTCCACGTCAGGGACGTCACCACCGGACGTCGCCTTTACCTTGACAGTCCACGTCATGGACGTCGCCTCCGGACATCACCTCCAACTTGACGGTCCACGTCATGGACGTCGCCTCCGGACGTCGCCTCCAACTTGACAGTCCACGTCATGGACGTCGCCTCCACCTCGTTGGTCCACGTCATGGACGTTGCCTCAACCTCGACGGTCCACGTCATGGCCGTCGCCTCCACCTCGACGGTCCACGTCATGGATGTCGCCGCCGGACGTTCCCTCCAACTTCACGGTCCACGTCATAGACGTCGCCTCCGGACGTCACCTCCACCTTGACGGTCCACGTCATGGACGTCACCTCCGGACGTCACCTCCACCTTGACGGTCCACGTCATGGACGTTGCCTACGGACGTCGCCTTCACCTTGACGGTCCACGTCATGGACGTCGCCTACGGACGTAGCCTTCACCTTGACGGTCCACGTGATGGACGTCGCCGCCACCTTGATGGTCAAAGTCATGGAAGTCGCCTCCGGACGTCGCCTCCACCTTGACAGTCCACGTCATGGACGTTGCCTCCGGACGTCGCCTCCACCTCGACTGTCCACGTCATGGACGTCACCTCCACCTTGACGGTCCACTTCATGGACGTTGCCTACGGACGTCGCCTTCCCCTTGACGGTCCACGTCATGGACGTCGCCTACGGACGTCGCCTCCACCTTGACAGTCCACGTCATGGACGTCGCCTCCGGACGTCACCTCCACCTTGACGGTCCACGTCATGGACGTCACCTCCACCTTGACGGTCCACTTCATGGACGTTGCCTACGGACGTCGCCTTCCCCTTGACGGTCCACGTCATGGACGTCGCCTACGGACGTCGCCTTCACCTTGACGGTCCACGTCATGGACGTCGCCGCCACCTTGACGGTCAACATCATGGATGTCGCCTCCGGACGCCGACTCCAACTTGACAGTCCACGTCATGGACGTCGCCTCCACCTTGACGGTCCACGTCATGGACGTCACCTCCACCTTGACGGTCCACGTCATGGACGTCGCCGCCACCTTGATGGTCAACGTCATGGACGTCGCCTCCGGACGCCTCCACCATGACGGTCCACTTCATGGACGTTGCCTACGGACGTCGCCTTCACCTTGACGGTCCACGTCATGGACGTCGCCGCCACCTTGACGGTCAACTTCATGGAAGTCGCCTCCGGACGCCGCCTCCAACTTGACAGTCCACGTCATGGACGTCGCCTCCGGACGTCGCCTCCACCTTGACGGTCCACGTCATGGACGTCACCTCCACCTTGACGGTCCACGTCATGGACTTTGCCTCCGGACGTCGCCTTCACCTTGACGGTCCACGTCATGGACGTCGCCTCCGGACGTCGCCTCCACCTCGACTGTCCACGTCATGGACGTTGCCTCCGGACGTCGACTTCACATTTACGGTCCACGTCATGGACGTCGCCTCCGGACGTCGCCTCCACCTCGACGGTCCACACCATGGACGTTGCCTCCACCTTGACGGTCCATGTGATGGATGTCGCCTCCACCTTGACGGTCCACGTCATGGATGTCGCCTCCGGACATCACCTCCAACTTGACGGTCCACGTCATGGATGTCGCCTCCGGACGTCGCCTCCAACTTGACAGTCCACGTCATGGACGTCGCCTCCACCTCGTTGTTCCACGTCATGGACATTGCCTCAACCTCGACGGTACACGTCATGGCCGTCGCCTCCACCTCGACGGTCCACGTCATGGATGTCGCCTCCGGACGTTCCCTCCAACTTCACGGTCCACGTCATAGACGTCGCCTCCGGACGTCTCCTCCACCTTGACGGTCCACGTCATGGACGTCACCTCCACCTTGACGGTCCAAGTCATGGACGTTGCCTACGGACGTCGCCTTCACCTTGACGGTCCACGTCATGGACGTCGCCTACGGACGTCGCCTTCAACTTGACGGTCCACGTCATGGACGTCACCTCCACCTTGACGGTCCACGTCATGGACGTTGCCTCCGGACGACGCCTTCACCTTGACGGTCCACGTCATGGACGTCGCCTCCGGACGTCGCCTCCACCTCGACTGTCCACGTCATGGACGTCGCCTCCGGACGTCACCTCCACCTTGACGGTCCACGTCCTGGACGTCACCTCCACCTTGACGGTCCATGTCATGGACGTCGCCTCCGGACGTCGTCTCCACCTTGACGGTCCACGTCATGGACGTCACCTCCACCTTGACGGTCCACGTCATGGACGTCGCCTACGGACGTCGCCTTCACCTTGACGGTCCACGTCATGGACGTCACCTCCACCTTGACGGTCCATGTCATGGACGTCGCCTACGGACGTCGCCTTCACCTTGACGGTCCACGTCATGGACGTCGCCGCCACCTTCATGGTCAACGTCATGGAAGTCGCCTCCGGACGCCGCCTCCACCTTGACAGTCCACGTCATGGACGTCGCCTCCACCTCGACGTTCCATGTCATGGACGTCGCCTCGACCTCGACAGTCCACATCATGGACGTCGCCTCCACCTCGACGGTCCACATCATGGACGTCGCCTCCACTTTGACGGTCCACGTCATGGACGTCGCCTCCACCTCGACGGTCCACTTCATGGACGTCGCCTCCACCTTGACGTTCCATGTCATGGACGTCGCCTCGACCTCGACAGTCCACATCATGGACGTCGCCTCTACCTCGACGGTCCACATCATGGACGTCGCCTCCACTTTGACGGTCCACGTCATGGACGTCGCCTCCACCTCGACGGTCCACTTCATGGACGTCGCCTCCGGACGTCGCCTCCACCTTGACGGTCCACATCATGGACGTCGCCTCCACCTCAACGGTCCACGTCATGGACGTCGCGTCCATCTCGACGGTCCACGTCATGGACGTCGCTGCCACCTTGACAGTCCACGTCATGGACGTCGCCTACGGACGTCGCCTCCACCTCGACGTTCCATGTCATGGACGTCGCCTCAACCTCGACAGTCCACATCATGGACGTCGCCTCTACCTCGACGGTCCACTTCATGGACGTCGCCTCCGGACGTCGCCTCCACCTCGACGGTCCACATCATGGACGTCGCCTCCACTTTGACGGTCCACGTCATGGACGTCGCCTCCACTTTGACGGTCCACGTCATGGACGTCGCCTCCACCTCGACGGTCCACTTCATGGACGTCGCCTCCGGACGTCGCCTCCACCTTGACGGTCCACATCATCGACGTCGCCTCCACCTCGACGGTCCACGTCATGGACGTCGCCTCCAGCTTGACGGTCCACTTCATGGACGTCGCCTCCGGACGTCGCCTCCACCTTGACGGTCCACATCATCGACATCGCCTCCACCTCGACGGTCCACGTCATGGACGTTGCCTCCACCTTGACGGTCCACGTCATGGACGTCGCCTCCGGACATCGCCTTCACCTTGACGGTCCACGTCATGGACGTCGCCTCCGGACATCGCCTCCAACTTGACGGTCCACATCATGGACGTCGCCTCCACCTTGACGTTCCACGTCATGGACGTCGCCTCCGGACGTCGCCTCCAACTTGACAGTCCACGTCATGGACGTCGCCTCAACCTCGACAGTCCACGTCATGGACGTCGCCTCCGGACATCGCCTTCACCTTGACAGTCCACGTCATGGACGTCGCCTCCGGACATCGCCTCCAACTTGACGGTCCACGTCATGGACGTCGCCTCGACCTTGAAAGTCCACGTCATGGACGTCGCCTCCGGACGTCGCCTCCACCTTGACGGTCCATGTCATGGACGTCGCCTCCGGACGTCGTCTCCACCTTGACGGTCCACGTCATGGACGTCGCCTCCGGACGTCGCCTCCACCTTGACAGTCCACGTCATGGACGTCGCCTCCACCTTGACAGTCCACGTCATGGACGTCGCCTCCGGACGTCGCCTCCACCTTGACAGTCCACGTCATGGACGTCGCCTCCGGACGTCGCCTCCACCTTGACGGTCCACGTCATGGACGTCGCCTCCGGACGTCGCCTCCACCTTGACGGTCCATGTCATGGACGTCGCCTCCGGACGTCGCCTCCACCTTGACGGTCCACGTCATGGACGTCGCCTACGGACATCGCCTTCACCTTGACGGTCCACGTCATGGACGTTGCCTCCAACTTGACATTCCACGTCATGGACGTCGCCTCGACCTTGACAGTCCACGTCATGGACGTCGCCTCCGGACGTCGCCTCCACCTTGACGGTCCATGTCATGGACGTCGCCTCCGGACGTCGTCTCCACCTTGACGGTCCACGTCATGGACGTCACCTCCACCTTGACGGTCCATGTCATGGACTTTGCCTCCGGACGTCGCCTTCACCTTGACGGTCCACGTCATGGACGTCGCCTTCGCACGTCGCCTCCACCTTGACGGTCCACGTCATGGACGTCACCTCAACCTTGACGGTCCACGTCATGGACGTTGCCTCCGGACGTCGACTTCACCTTGACGGTCCACGTCATGGACGTCGCCTCCGGACGTCGCCTCCACCTCGACTGTCCACGTCATGGACGTCGCCTCCGGACGTCGCCTCCACCTCGACGGTCCACACCATGGACGTTGCCTCCACCTTGACGGTCCATGTGATGGATGTCGCCTCCACCTTGACGGTCCACGTCATGGATGTCGCCTCCGGACATCACCTCCAACTTGACGGTCCACGTCATGGATGTCGCCTCCGGACGTCGCCTCCAACTTGACAGTCCACGTCATGGACGTCGCCTCCACCTCGTTTTTCCACGTCATGGACGTTGCCTCAACCTCGACGGTACACGTCATGGCCGTCGCCTCCACCTCGACGGTCCACGTCATCGATGTCGCCTCCGGACGTTCCCTCCAACTTCACGGTCCACTTCATAGACGTCGCCTCCGGACGTCTCCTCCACCTTGACGGTCCACGTCATGGACGTCACCTCCACCTTGACGGTCCAAGTCATGGACGTTGCCTACGGACGTCGCCTTCACCTTGACGGTCCACGTCATGGACGTCGCCTACGGACGTCGCCTTCAACTTGACGGTCCACGTCATGGACGTTGCCTCCGGACGACGCCTTCACCTTGACGGTCCACGTCATGGACGTCGCCTCCGGACGTCGCCTCCACCTCGACTGTCCACGTCATGGACGTTACCTCCGGACGTCGCCTCCACCTCGACGGTCCACACCATGGACGTCGCCTCCACCTCGACGGTCCACACCATGGACGTTGCCTCCACCTTGACGGTCCACGTCAGGGACATCACCACCGGACATTGCCTCCACCTTGACGGTCCACGTCATGGACGTTGCCTCCAACTTGACGGTCCATGTCATGGACGTTACCTCCACCTTAACGGTCCACATCATGTACTTCGCCTACGGACGTCGCCTTCACCTTGACGGTCCACGTCATGGACGTCACATCCACATTGACGGTCCACATCATGTCCTTCGCCTACGGACGTCGCCTCCACCTTGACGGTCCACGTCATGGACGTCGCCGCCACCTTGACGGTCCACATCATGGACTTCGCCTCAAGACGTCGCCTCCATCTTGACAGTCCACGTCATGGACGTTGCCTCCGGACGTCGCCTCCACCTCAACTGTCCACGTCATGGACGTCGCCTCCGGACGTCACCTCCACCTTGACGGTCCACGTCCTGGACGTCACCTCCACCTTGACGGTCCACGTCATGGACGTTGCCTACGGACATTGCCTCCACCTTGACGGTCCACGTCATGGACGTTGCCTCCAACTTGACATTCCACGTCATGGACGTCGCCTCGACCTTGACAGTCCACGTCATGGACGTCGCCTCCGGACGTCGCCTCCACCTTGACAGTCCATGTCATGGACGTCGCCTCCGGACGTCGTCTCCACCTTGACGGTCCACGTCATGGACGTCACCTCCACCTTGACGGTCCACGTCATGGACGTCGCCTACGGACGTCGCCTTCACCTTGACGGTCCACGTCATGGACGTCGCCGCCACCTTCATGGTCAACGTCATGGAAGTCGCCTCCGGACGCCGCCTCCACCTTGACAGTCCACGTCATGGACGTCGCCTCCACCTCGACGTTCCATGTCATGGACGTCGCCTCGACCTCGACAGTCCACATCATGGACGTCGCCTCCACCTCGACGGTCCACATCATGGACGTCGCCTCCACCTTGACGTTCCATGTCATGGACGTCGCCTCGACCTCGACAGTCCACATCATGGACGTCGCCTCTACCTCGACGGTCCACATCATGGACGTCGCCTCCACTTTGACGGTCCACGTCATGGACGTCGCCTCCACCTCGACGGTCCACTTCATGGACGTCGCCTCCGGACGTCGCCTCCACCTTGACGGTCCACATCATGGACGTCGCCTCCACCTTAACGGTCCACGTCATGGACGTCGCGTCCATCTCGACGGTCCACGTCATGGACGTCGCTGCCACCTTGACAGTCCACGTCATGGACGTCGCCTACGGACGTCGCCTCCACCTTGACGGTCCACTTCATCTACGTCGCCACCACCTTGACGTTCCATGTCATGGACGTCGCCTCAACCTCGACAGTCCACATCATGGACGTCGCCTCTACCTCGACGGTCCACGTCATGGACGTCGCCTCCGGACGTCGCCTCCACCTCGACGGTCCACATCATGGACGTCGCCTCCACTTTGACGGTCCACGTCATGGACGTCGCCTCCACCTCGACGGTCCACTTCATGGACGTCGCCTCCGGACGTCGCCTCCACCTTGACGGTCCATATCATCGACGTCGCCTCCACCTCGACGGTCCACGTCATGGACGTCGCCTCCAGCTTGACGGTCCACTTCATGGACGTCGCCTCCGGACGTCGCCTCCACCTTGACGGTCCACATCATCGACATCGCCTCCACCTCGACGGTCCACGTCATGGACGTTGCCTCCACCTTGACGGTCCACGTCATGGACGTCGCCTCCGGACATCGCCTTCACCTTGACGGTCCACGTCATGGACGTCGCCTCCGGACATCGCCTCCAACTTGACGGTCCACATCATGGACGTCGCCTCCACCTTGACGGTCCACGTCATGGACGTCGCCTCCGGACGTCGCCTCCAACTTGACAGTCCACGTCATGGACGTCGCCTCAACCTCGACAGTCCACGTCATGGACGTCGCCTCCGGACATCGCCTTCACCTTGACAGTCCACGTCATGGACGTCGCCTCCGGACATCGCCTCCAACTTGACGGTCCACGTCATGGACGTCGCCTCGACCTTGACAGTCCACGTCATGGACGTCGCCTCCGGACGTCGCCTCCACCTTGACGGTCCATGTCATGGACGTCGCCTCCGGACGTCGTCTCCACCTTGACGGTCCACGTCATGGACGTCGCCTCCGGACGTCGCCTCCACCTTGACAGTCCACGTCATGGACGTCGCCTCCACCTTGACAGTCCACGTCATGGACGTCGCCTCCGGACGTCGCCTCCACCTTGACGGTCCACGTCATGGACGTCGCCTCCGGACGTCGCCTCCACCTTGACGGTCCATGTCATGGACGTCGCCTCCGGACGTCACCTCCACCTTGACGGTCCACGTCATGGACGTCGCCTACGGACGTCGCCTTCACCTTGACGGTCCACGTCATGGACGTTGCCTCCAACTTGACATTCCACGTCATGGACGTCGCCTCGACCTTGACAGTCCACGTCATGGATGTCGCCTCCGGACGTTGCCTCCACCTTGACGGTCCACGTCATGGACGTCGCCTCCGGACGTCGCCTCCACCTTGACGGTCCATGTCATGGACGTCGCCTCCGGACGTCACCTCCACCTTGACGGTCCACGTCATGGACGTCGCCTACGGACGTCGCCTTCACCTTGACGGTCCACGTCATGGACGTTGCCTCCAACTTGACATTCCACGTCATGGACGTCGCCTCGACCTTGACAGTCCACGTCATGGACGTCGCCTCCGGACGTTGCCTCCACCTTGACGGTCCACGTCATGGACGTCGCCTCCGGACGTCGCCTCCACCTTGACGGTCCATGTCATGGACGTCGCCTCCGGACGTCACCTCCACCTTGACGGTCCACGTCATGGACGTCGCCTACGGACGTCGCCTTCACCTTGACGGTCCACGTCATGGACGTTGCCTCCAACTTGACATTCCACGTCATGGACGTCGCCTCGACCTTGACAGTCCACGTCATGGATGTCGCCTCCGGACGTCGCCTCCACCTTGACGGTCCATGTCATGGACGTCGCCTCCGGACGTCGTCTCCACCTTGACGGTCCACGTCATGGACGTCACCTCCACCTTGACGGTCCACGTCATGGACGTCGCCTACGGACGTCGCCTTCACCTTGACGGTCCACGTCATGGACGTCGCCGCCACCTTCATGGTCAACGTCATGGAAGTCGCCTCCGGACGCCGCCTCCACCTTGACAGTCCTCGTCATGGACGTCGCCTCCACCTTGACGTTCCATGTCATGGACGTCGCCTCGACCTCGACAGTCCACATCATGGACGTCGCCTCCACCTCGACGGTCCACATCATGGACGTCGCCTCCACTTTGACGGTCCACGTCATGGACGTCGCCTCCACCTCGACGGTCCACTTCATGGACGTCGCCTCCACCTTGACGTTCCATGTCATGGACGTCGCCTCGACCTCGACAGTCCACATCATGGACGTCGCCTCCACCTCGACGGTCCACATCATGGACGTCGCCTCCACTTTGACGGTCCACGTCATGGACGTCGCCTCCACCTCGACGGTCCACTTCATGGACGTCGCCTCCACCTTGACGTTCCATGTCATGGACGTCGCCTCGACCTCGACAGTCCACATCATGGACGTCGCCTCTACCTCGACGGTCCACATCATGGACGTCGCCTCCACTTTGACGGTCCACGTCATGGACGTCGCCTCCACCTCGACGGTCCACTTCATGGACGTCGCCTCCGGACGTCGCCTCCACCTTAACGGTCCACGTCATGGACGTCGCGTCCATCTCGACGGTCCACGTCATGGACGTCGCTGCCACCTTGACAGTCCACGTCATGGACGTCGCCTACGGACGTCGCCTCCACCTTGACTGTCCACATCATGGACGTCGCCTCCACCTTAACGGTCCACGTCATGGACGTCGCGTCCATCTCGACGGTCCACGTCATGGACGTCGCTGCCACCTTGACAGTCCACGTCATGGACGTCGCCTACGGACGTCGCCTCCACCTTGACGGTCCACTTCATGGACGTCGCCTCCACCTTGACGTTCCATGTCATGGACGTCGCCTCAACCTCGACAGTCCACATCATGGACGTCGCCTCTACCTCGACGGTCCACTTCATGGACGTCGCCTCCGGACGTCGCCTCCACCTCGACGGTCCACATCATGGACGTCGCCTCCACTTTGACGGTCCACGTCATGGACGTCGCCTCTACCTCGACGGTCCACTTCATGGACGTCGCCTCCGGACGTCGCCTCCACCTCGACGGTCCACATCATGGACGTCGCCTCCACTTTGACGGTCCACGTCATGGACGTCGCCTCCACCTCGACGGTCCACTTCATGGACGTCGCCTCCGGACGTCGCCTCCACCTTGACGGTCCACATCATCGACATCGCCTCCACCTCGACGGTCCACGTCATGGACGTTGCCTCCACCTTGACGGTCCACGTCATGGACGTCGCCTCCGGACATCGCCTTCACCTTGACGGTCCACGTCATGGACGTCGCCTCCGGACATCGCCTCCAACTTGACGGTCCACATCATGGACGTCGCCTCCACCTTGACGGTCCACGTCATGGACGTCGCCTCCGGACGTCGCCTCCAACTTGACAGTCCACGTCATGGACGTCGCCTCAACCTCGACAGTCCACGTCATGGACGTCGCCTCCGGACATCGCCTTCACCTTGACAGTCCACGTCATGGACGTCGCCTCCGGACGTCGCCTCCAACTTGACGGTCCACGTCATGGACGTCGCCTCGACCTTGACAGTCCACGTCATGGACGTCGCCTCCGGACGTCGCCTCCACCTTGACGGTCCATGTCATGGACGTCGCCTCCGGACGTCGTCTCCACCTTGACGGTCCACGTCATGGACGTCGCCTCCGGACGTCGCCTCCACCTTGACAGTCCACGTCATGGACGTCGCCTCCACCTTGACAGTCCACGTCATGGACGTCGCCTCCGGACGTCGCCTCCACCTTGACAGTCCACGTCATGGACGTCGCCTCCGGACGTCGCCTCCACCTTGACAGTCCACGTCATGGACGTCGCCTCCGGACGTCGCCTCCACCTTGACGGTCCATGTCATGGACGTCGCCTCCGGACGTCACCTCCACCTTGACGGTCCACGTCATGGACGTCGCCTCCGGACGTCGCCTCCAACTTGACAGTCCACGTCATGGACGTCGCCTCAACCTCGACAGTCCACGTCATGGACGTCGCCTCCGGACATCGCCTCCAACTTGACGGTCCACGTCATGGACGTCGCCTCGACCTTGACAGTCCACGTCATGGACGTCGCCTCCGGACGTCGCCTCCACCTTGACGGTCCATGTCATGGACGTCGCCTCCGGACGTCGTCTCCACCTTGACGGTCCACGTCATGGACGTCACCTCCACCTTGACGGTCCACGTCATGGACGTCGCCTACGGACGTCGCCTTCACCTTGACGGTCCACTTCATGGACGTCGCCGCCACCTTCATGGTCAACGTCATGGAAGTCGCCTCCGGACGCCGCCTCCACCTTGACAGTCCTCGTCATGGACGTCGCCTCCACCTTGACGTTCCATGTCATGGACGTCGCCTCGACCTCGACAGTCCACATCATGGACGTCGCCTCCACCTCGACGGTCCACATCATGGACGTCGCCTCCACTTTGACGGTCCACGTCATGGACGTCGCCTCCACCTCGACGGTCCACTTCATGGACGTCGCCTCCACCTTGACGTTCCATGTCATGGACGTCGCCTCGACCTCGACAGTCCACATCATGGACGTCGCCTCCACCTCGACGGTCCACATCATGGACGTCGCCTCCACTTTGACGGTCCACGTCATGGACGTCGCCTCCACCTCGACGGTCCACTTCATGGACGTCGCCTCCACCTTGACGTTCCATGTCATGGACGTCGCCTCGACCTCGACAGTCCACATCATGGACGTCGCCTCTACCTCGACGGTCCACATCATGGACGTCGCCTCCACTTTGACGGTCCACGTCATGGACGTCGCCTCCACCTCGACGGTCCACTTCATGGACGTCGCCTCCGGACGTCGCCTCCACCTTGACGGTCCACATCATGGACGTCGCCTCCACCTTAACGGTCCACGTCATGGACGTCGCGTCCATCTCGACGGTCCACGTCATGGACGTGGCTGCCACCTTGACAGTCCACGTCATGGACGTCGCCTACGGACGTCGCCTCCACCTTGACTGTCCACATCATGGACGTCGCCTCCACCTTAACGGTCCACGTCATGGACGTCGCGTCCATCTCGACGGTCCACGTCATGGACGTCGCTGCCACCTTGACAGTCCACGTCATGGACGTCGCCTACGGACGTCGCCTCCACCTTGACGGTCCACTTCATGGACGTCGCCTCCACCTTGACGTTCCATGTCATGGACGTCGCCTCAACCTCGACAGTCCACATCATGGACGTCGCCTCTACCTCGACGGTCCACTTCATGGACGTCGCCTCCGGACGTCGCCTCCACCTCGACGGTCCACATCATGGACGTCGCCTCCACTTTGACGGTCCACGTCATGGACGTCGCCTCTACCTCGACGGTCCACTTCATGGACGTCGCCTCCGGACGTCGCCTCCACCTCGACGGTCCACATCATGGACGTCGCCTCCACTTTGACGGTCCACGTCATGGACGTCGCCTCCACCTCGACGGTCCACTTCATGGACGTCGCCTCCGGACGTCGCCTCCACCTTGACGGTCCACATCATCGACATCGCCTCCACCTCGACGGTCCACGTCATGGACGTTGCCTCCACCTTGACGGTCCACGTCATGGACGTCGCCTCCGGACATCGCCTTCACCTTGACGGTCCACATCATGGACGTCGCCTCCACTTTGACGGTCCACTTCATGGACGTCGCCTCCACCTCGACGGTCCACTTCATGGACGTCGCCTCCGGACGTCGCCTCCACCTTGACGGTCCACATCATCGACATCGCCTCCACCTCGACGGTCCACGTCATGGACGTTGCCTCCACCTTGACGGTCCACGTCATGGACGTCGCCTCCGGACATCGCCTTCACCTTGACGGTCCACGTCATGGACGTCGCCTCCGGACATCGCCTCCAACTTGACGGTCCACATCATGGACGTCGCCTCCACCTTGACGGTCCACGTCATGGACGTCGCCTCCGGACGTCGCCTCCAACTTGACAGTCCACGTCATGGACGTCGCCTCAACCTCGACAGTCCACGTCATGGACGTCGCCTCCGGACATCGCCTTCACCTTGACAGTCCACGTCATGGACGTCGCCTCCGGACATCGCCTCCAACTTGACGGTCCACGTCATGGACGTCGCCTCGACCTTGACAGTCCACGTCATGGACGTCGCCTCCGGACGTCGCCTCCACCTTGACGGTCCATGTCATGGACGTCGCCTCCGGACGTCGTCTCCACCTTGACGGTCCACGTCATGGACGTCGCCTCCGGACGTCGCCTCCACCTTGACAGTCCACGTCATGGACGTCGCCTCCACCTTGACAGTCCACGTCAAGGACGTCGCCTCCGGACGTCGCCTCCACCTTGACAGTCCACGTCATGGACGTCGCCTCCGGACGTCGCCTCCACCTTGACAGTCCACGTCATGGACGTCGCCTCCGGACGTCGCCTCCACCTTGACGGTCCATGTCATGGACGTCGCCTCCGGACGTCACCTCCACCTTGACGGTCCACGTCATGGACGTCGCCTACGGACGTCGCCTTCACCTTGACGGTCCACGTCATGGACGTTGCCTCCAACTTGACATTCCACGTCATGGACGTCGCCTCGACCTTGACAGTCCACGTCATGGACGTCGCCTCCGGACGTCGCCTCCACCTTGACGGTCCATGTCATGGACGTCGCCTCCGGACGTCGTCTCCACCTTGACGGTCCACGTCATGGACGTCACCTCCACCTTGACGGTCCACGTCATGGACGTCGCCTACGGACGTCGCCTTCACCTTGACGGTCCACGTCATGGACGTCGCCGCCACCTTCATGGTCAACGTCATGGAAGTCGCCTCCGGACGCCGCCTCCACCTTGACAGTCCACGTCATGGACGTCGCCTCCACCTTGACGTTCCATGTCATGGACGTCGCCTCGACCTCGACAGTCCACATCATGGACGTCGCCTCCACCTCGACGGTCCACTTCATGGACGTCGCCTCCACCTTGACGTTCCATGTCATGGACGTCGCCTCGACCTCGACAGTCCACATCATGGACGTCGCCTCCACCTCGACGGTCCACATCATGGACGTCGCCTCCACTTTGACGGTCCACGTCATGGACGTCGCCTCCACCTCGACGGTCCACTTCATGGACGTCGCCTCCACCTTGACGTTCCATGTCATGGACGTCGCCTCGACCTCGACAGTCCACATCATGGACGTCGCCTCCACCTCGACGGTCCACATCATGGACGTCGCCTCCACTTTGACGGTCCACGTCATGGACGTCGCCTCCACCTCGACGGTCCACTTCATGGACGTCGCCTCCACCTTGACGTTCCATGTCATGGACGTCGCCTCGACCTCGACAGTCCACATCATGGACGTCGCCTCTACCTCGACGGTCCACATCATGGACGTCGCCTCCACTTTGACGGTCCACGTCATGGACGTCGCCTCCACCTCGACGGTCCACTTCATGGACGTCGCCTCCGGACGTCGCCTCCACCTTGACGGTCCACATCATGGACGTCGCCTCCACCTTAACGGTCCACGTCATGGACGTCGCGTCCATCTCGACGGTCCACGTCATGGACGTCGCTGCCACCTTGACAGTCCACGTCATGGACGTCGCCTACGGACGTCGCCTCCACCTTGACTGTCCACTTCATGGACGTCGCCTCCACCTTGACGTTCCATGTCATGGACGTCGCCTCAACCTCGACAGTCCACATCATGGACGTCGCCTCTACCTCGACGGTCCACTTCATGGACGTCGCCTCCGGACGTCGCCTCCACCTCGACGGTCCACATCATGGATGTCGCCTCCACTTTGACGGTCCACGTCATGGACATCGCCTCCACCTCGACGGTCCACTTCATGGACGTCGCCTCCGGACGTCGCCTCCACCTTGACGGTCCACATCATCGACGTCGCCTCCACCTCGACGGTCCACGTCATGGACGTCGCCTCCAGCTTGACGGTCCACTTCATGGACGTCGCCTCCGGACGTCGCCTCCACCTTGACGGTCCACATCATCGACATCGCCTCCACCTCGACGGTCCACGTCATGGACGTTGCCTCCACCTTGACGGTCCACGTCATGGACGTCGCCTCCGGACATCGCCTTCACCTTGACGGTCCACATCATGGACGTCGCCTCCACTTTGACGGTCCACTTCATGGACGTCGCCTCCACCTCGACGGTCCACTTCATGGACGTCGCCTCCGGACGTCGCCTCCACCTTGACGGTCCACATCATCGACATCGCCTCCACCTCGACGGTCCACGTCATGGACGTTGCCTCCACCTTGACGGTCCACGTCATGGACGTCGCCTCCGGACATCGCCTTCACCTTGACGGTCCACGTCATGGACGTCGCCTCCGGACATCGCCTCCAACTTGACGGTCCACATCATGGACGTCGCCTCCACCTTGACGGTCCACGTCATGGACGTCGCCTCCGGACGTCGCCTCCAACTTGACAGTCCACGTCATGGACGTCGCCTCAACCTCGACAGTCCACGTCATGGACGTCGCCTCCGGACATCGCCTTCACCTTGACAGTCCACGTCATGGACGTCGCCTCCGGACATCGCCTCCAACTTGACGGTCCACGTCATGGACGTCGCCTCGACCTTGACAGTCCACGTCATGGACGTCGCCTCCGGACGTCGCCTCCACCTTGACGGTCCATGTCATGGACGTCGCCTCCGGACGTCGTCTCCACCTTGACGGTCCACGTCATGGACGTCGCCTCCGGACGTCGCCTCCACCTTGACAGTCCACGTCATGGACGTCGCCTCCACCTTGACAGTCCACGTCAAGGACGTCGCCTCCGGACGTCGCCTCCACCTTGACAGTCCACGTCATGGACGTCGCCTCCGGACGTCGCCTCCACCTTGACAGTCCACGTCATGGACGTCGCCTCCGGACGTCGCCTCCACCTTGACGGTCCATGTCATGGACGTCGCCTCCGGACGTCACCTCCACCTTGACGGTCCACGTCATGGACGTCGCCTACGGACGTCGCCTTCACCTTGACGGTCCACGTCATGGACGTTGCCTCCAACTTGACATTCCACGTCATGGACGTCGCCTCGACCTTGACAGTCCACGTCATGGACGTCGCCTCCGGACGTCGCCTCCACCTTGACGGTCCATGTCATGGACGTCGCCTCCGGACGTCGTCTCCACCTTGACGGTCCACGTCATGGACGTCACCTCCACCTTGACGGTCCACGTCATGGACGTCGCCTACGGACGTCGCCTTCACCTTGACGGTCCACGTCATGGACGTCGCCGCCACCTTCATGGTCAACGTCATGGAAGTCGCCTCCGGACGCCGCCTCCACCTTGACAGTCCACGTCATGGACGTCGCCTCCACCTTGACGTTCCATGTCATGGACGTCGCCTCGACCTCGACAGTCCACATCATGGACGTCGCCTCCACCTCGACGGTCCACTTCATGGACGTCGCCTCCACCTTGACGTTCCATGTCATGGACGTCGCCTCGACCTCGACAGTCCACATCATGGACGTCGCCTCCACCTCGACGGTCCACATCATGGACGTCGCCTCCACTTTGACGGTCCACGTCATGGACGTCGCCTCCACCTCGACGGTCCACTTCATGGACGTCGCCTCCACCTTGACGTTCCATGTCATGGACGTCGCCTCGACCTCGACAGTCCACATCATGGACGTCGCCTCCACCTCGACGGTCCACATCATGGACGTCGCCTCCACTTTGACGGTCCACGTCATGGACGTCGCCTCCACCTCGACGGTCCACTTCATGGACGTCGCCTCCACCTTGACGTTCCATGTCATGGACGTCGCCTCGACCTCGACAGTCCACATCATGGACGTCGCCTCTACCTCGACGGTCCACATCATGGACGTCGCCTCCACTTTGACGGTCCACGTCATGGACGTCGCCTCCACCTCGACGGTCCACTTCATGGACGTCGCCTCCGGACGTCGCCTCCACCTTGACGGTCCACATCATGGACGTCGCCTCCACCTTAACGGTCCACGTCATGGACGTCGCGTCCATCTCGACGGTCCACGTCATGGACGTCGCTGCCACCTTGACAGTCCACGTCATGGACGTCGCCTACGGACGTCGCCTCCACCTTGACTGTCCACTTCATGGACGTCGCCTCCACCTTGACGTTCCATGTCATGGACGTCGCCTCAACCTCGACAGTCCACATCATGGACGTCGCCTCTACCTCGACGGTCCACTTCATGGACGTCGCCTCCGGACGTCGCCTCCACCTCGACGGTCCACATCATGGATGTCGCCTCCACTTTGACGGTCCACGTCATGGACATCGCCTCCACCTCGACGGTCCACTTCATGGACGTCGCCTCCGGACGTCGCCTCCACCTTGACGGTCCACATCATCGACGTCGCCTCCACCTCGACGGTCCACGTCATGGACGTCGCCTCCAGCTTGACGGTCCACTTCATGGACGTCGCCTCCGGACGTCGCCTCCACCTTGACGGTCCACATCATCGACATCGCCTCCACCTCGACGGTCCACGTCATGGACGTTGCCTCCACCTTGACGGTCCACGTCATGGACGTCGCCTCCGGACATCGCCTTCACCTTGACGGTCCACGTCATGGACGTCGCCTCCGGACATCGCCTCCAACTTGACGTTCCACATCATGGACGTCGACTCCACCTTGACGGTCCACGTCATGGACGTCGCCTCCGGACGTCGCCTCCAACTTGACAGTCCACGTCATGGACGTCGCCTCAACCTCGACAGTCCACGTCATGGACGTCGCCTCCGGACATCGCCTTCACCTTGACAGTCCACGTCATGGACGTCGCCTCCGGACATCGCCTCCAACTTGACGGTCCACGTCATGGACGTCGCCTTCACCTTGACAGTCCACGTCATGGACGTCGCCTCCAACTTGACAGTCCACGTCATGGACGTCGCCTCAACCTCGACGGTCCACGTCATGGACGTCGCCTCCACCTCGACGGTCCACGTCATGGACGTCGCCTCCACCTCGACGGTCCACGTCATGGACGTCGCCTCCGGACATCGCCTCCAACTTGACGGTCCACGTCATGGACGTCGCCTTCACCTTGACAGTCCACGTCATGGACGTCGCCTCAACCTCGACGGTCCACGTCATGGACGTCGCCTCCACCTCGACGGTCCACGTCATGGACGTCGCCTCCGGACGTCGCCTCCAACTTCACGGTCAACGTCATGGACGTCGTCTCCGGACGTCGCCTCCACCTCGACGGGCCACATCATGGACGTCGCCTCCACCTTGACGGTCCACGTCATGGACGTCGCCTCCACCTCAACGGTCCACGTCATGGACTTTACCTGAGGTGGTGGCGGTGATGTTCCCACTGTGGTCTCTGCCTCCGGACCGCCCCCCAGAGCCTGGTTTCCTCCCGTGGTCTCTGCCTCCGGACCGCCCCCCAGAGCCTGGTTTCCTCCCGTGGTCTCTGCCTCCGGACCGCCACCCAGAGCCTGGTTTCCTCCTGTGGTCTCTGCCTCCAGACCGCCCCCCAGAGCCTGGTTTCCCACTGTGGTCTCTGCCTCCGGACCGCCCCCCAGAGCCTGGTTTCCTCCCGTGGTCTCTGCCTCCGGACCGCCCCCCAGAGCCTGGTTTCCTCCTGTGGTCTCTGCCTCCGGATGTCCCTACAATAATATACATTGTTAATTTGGGGACATTTTATAGACATATATATACTGTGGGGTTTTTTTTAACTAGGACTTTCAGTGTCATGCTTCTCCTCCGACCTCCTGGTCCTGTGATGAACCTGGACATGATCCAAGTCCATGATCATCATTATCATCATCAATATCATCATCACTCATCATTTTCAATCATTATCATCATTATCATCAATTATCTTCATCATCATTATCATCATCATCATTTATCACCATCAACATCCTGTCATTATCATCATCAATAATCATCATCATTATCATCATCATCATCATATCATCATCCTATCATCATCCTAATTATTATTATTATTATTATTATTATTATTATTATTATTATTATTATTATTATTATTAATATTATTATTATTGTTTTATTACTATTATTATTATTGTTGTTGTTTTATTATTATTGTTATTAGTAGTAGTAGTAGCAGTAGTAGTAGTGGTAGTTGTAGTAGTTATTTCTTCAAAGTTTCATGGCAAACATATATTATTATTTTAGATGTCATTATCATGTATATTATGTTTTGTGTGTTGTACAGAGAGGCATTCACTGCTATCCGATCAGAATTCATCAACAGTTTAACCACAATGTGATGAGGATGTTTATATTTGATATAACTCTTCTGGTTATGAAGAAGACGGGGATTAGTGAGGGTTGTTTCTGTTTTTTACTATTTACATGACTATGTTTTGCTTTATTATTCTTTTTGGTTTTGTTTCCTGGTTTATCTTTCACGTAGACATAATCCTGTAAAACCTTTGGTGATAAATGCCAGACATGACTGAACTCATTTCTACATCAAAGCTCTAACTTTGACTTTCAGACTGCAGAATGTTTGAATCAGCAGTTTGTTTGATTCGCCATTCACCTTGTTTCCAACCGTCATAAACCTGTTTCTGCTGGTTTAAGTGAAAAAAAAGTATTGAACTTCTTGTTCAAGACCTTCATGTCTTGAACAGTTTCACAACAACAAACGGCGAATACTCTACTGCCCCCTGCTGGCCAGGCCTGCCAGTGTCTTACTATCAGCCAATGAGATGTCTCTGATGCACTTTTCCTTTTTCTTTTTGTGCTGCTTTCATGACAAAAATAACAAACAGGAAAGCAGAAAAAAAATCAACTGCAGAAATTTTCCTCTGTGTCAAACCAAGAGGAGGAAGATTGACGTTTGTCTTCAGGAGGCAGACACAGTAGGCTGTCTGGAACCGTCACACAGACATTTGTTTTAAAGAATCAGATCATTCATGATTCATGACTCACAAACACCAACAAAACTGTTCTGTTTTCTCTTATAAAACTAAATTAGTTTCCTCTGAGGAAGGCAGCAATCCAGCTGCAACAGATGTGCTGAGAAATGCTCCTGCAGGTATGAGATAGCATAGCCTGCAGATGATGTGGAGGGAAAACCCTGCAGGCCAACATGAGTCGGTGCCAGCAACACTGCAGACATGTTGCCAACATAACCAGGTTAAACATGGCTGGTTAATCACCACTTCATCTCGAATCAACACTCTTTCGGCCTTGCTTTGAATGACACAGACGTTCATGATGGAAATTCCCTGGCTTCATCCATCTTAAAGAGCAGACCTCCTTCTCATTTTAACCTCCCCGTGAACGGTTCATGTAAGACAGAGGAAGGGGCTCAGAAAGACAGAAGATTGATCAAAGTCAGACTGACTTTCACTGGCCGGTGAGATCTCAGAGACGAGACGGGAAGAATATGAGATATAAACAGGTAAACCAGTTTCATCCATCCATCTTCTGCCACTTATCCGGGGTCGGGTCGCGGGGGCAGCAGGCTCAGCAGGGAAGCCCAGACTTCCCTCTCCCCAGCCACATTTGCCAACTCTGCGGGGGGGATCCCGAGGCGTTCCAAGGCCATCCGAGAGATATAATCCCTCCAGGTGTCCTTGGTCTTCCCCGGGAGAGCAGTTTCTTGTCATCGGCAAACTAAGCGATTGCCTAGGGCCCCCAAGCCACCAGGGGGCCCCAAAGCTGCATTTTCAGCTTCTTCAGATGAAAATTGAAAAGTCTGTTTTTATCTGTAGCTATCTCATTTCACATGACACGTGTCACATGACACGTCACATGACACATGAAATATGTCACATGTCACATGACACGTGTCACATAACACGTCACATGACACATGACATGTCACATGACACATGTCACAAAACACGTCACGTCACATGACACATGTCACACGTCACATGTCACGACACGTGTCACATGACATGTCACATGACACTTGTCACAAAACACGTCACATGTCACATAACACATGTCACACGTCACATGACACGTGTCACATGACACATGACACGTCACATGACACATGAAACATGTCACATGACACGTGTCACATGACACATGACATGTCACATGACACATGTCACAAAACACGTCACATGTCACATGACACATGTCACATGACACAGGTCACATGTCACATCACACGTGTCACATGTCACATGACACAGGTCACATGACATGTCACATAACACGTCACATGACATATGTCACTTGTCACATGACGTGTCACATGTCACAGGTCACAGGTCACGTCACATGACACGTGTCACATGATGCAGGTCACATGACATGTCACATAACACGTCACATGACACAGGTCACATGACATGTCACATAACACGTCACATGACACGTCACATGTCACATGACACTTGTCACATGTCATATGACACATGTCACATGTCATATGACACGTGTCCCATGTCACATGACACGTGTCACATGTCACATGACGTGTCACATGACACATGTCACAGGTCACATGACACGTGTCACATGATACAGGTCACATGTCACAAGACACATGACACATGTCACATGTCACATGACACGTGTCACATGACACAGGTCTCATGACATGTGTAACATGACATGACACAGGTCACATGTCACATGTCACGACACGTGTTACATGTCACATGATACAGGTCACATGTCAAATGACAAGGTCACATGTCACATGACACATGACACGTCACATAACACGTCACATGTCACATGACACATGTCACATGACACATGTCACAGGTCTTATGTCACATGACACGTGTCACATGATACAGGTCACATGTCACATGACTCCTGTCCCACGTCACGACACATGACACATGTCACATGTCACATGTTAGCCGGCTGGATAATATTTTGTTTGTGATAAATTCAGCATATTTGTTTTATAAAAGCCGGCCTGTCCTGCCATGTTGTACGGTGAGCTGAATTGACATTTATTTAAATCACACTCCTCTCATAGTTCATTTCCACATTAGATCTTTCCTGGTCACATTCCTACTAGTCAGAATTGTAATTAAAATTATATTCAGTAACATTTTTTCTGCGCAGAAACTGAATTTAAAGATATCTAAGAATAAAATTGTACCAGTAAGAACCAAGTTTCAGGGTTCCACAAATCTTTAGAATTATTAAATGGCTGCTTTGAACATAAATTATCTTGGCTGGAAATGTATTTCTTTAATTCAAATATTACTTGTCAAAATGAACATTTTAGATATCTAAAATAAAATTCTCACTAAATCTGTAAAGCACTTGCCGTGTTTCTAACATGAAAAGTGCTTTATAAATAAAACGTTATATAAATTGATTTTGGACAAATTACATAACATGCTGCAGTCAGTGCTTTGTCATCGTTCAGTGGATGTTTTCTCCCACATATTTGACACTTAATGTTATTTTAGCCTTAATTAGGATTAATTTACTGAGTTCAGTGTGTGTTTTATAGGCTCCTGATTGGAAGTGTTTCATAATTCAAATAAATATTTGATGGAAATATTTTATGATGTTGACTATTTTAGACTTGTGCCAGTGGATCATTTATCTTAGTTGTATGACTTTAAATAGTACAGTGTGTTGATCTGTTGGGTTTTCTTATTTAAAGTGAACATTTTTTATCAATTTTAATACTTATAATACAGGGTAGGAACGTAGATCGACTGGTAAATTTAGAGCTTCGCCTTCTGGCTCAGCTTCTTCTTCACCACGACAGACCGGCGCAGAGTCCGCATTACTGCAGACGCCGCACCGATCCGTCTGTCGATCTCGCGCTCCATCCTTCCCTCACTCGTGAACAAGACCCCGAGATATTTAAACTCCTCCACTTGAGGCAGGACCTGACTCCCGACCCGGAGAGGGCAATCCACCCTATTCCGGCTGAGGACCATGGTCTTAAAAAGGGGGACCGCCACCCCAGTCTGCCAGTCCAGCGGTACTGCCCCCGATGTCCACACGATGCTGCAAAGGCGTGTCAGCCAGGACAGCCCCACAGCATCCAGAGCCTTAAGGAACTCCGGGCGGATCTCATCCACCCCCGGGGCCTTGCCGCCAAGGAGCTTTTTGACCACCTCGGCGACTTCAGCCCCAGAGATAGGAGAGTCCACCCCTGAGTCCACCAGCTCTGCTTCCTCATCGGAAGACGTGTTGGTAGGATTGAGGAGGTCTTCGAAGTATTCCCTCCACCGACCCACAACGTCCCGAGTTGCCTTGGCGACAGCCGAAGCCGCATGCTGCTTAGCCTGTCGGTACCCATCAGCTGCCTCCAGAGTCCCACAGGCCAAGAAGGCCCGATAGGACTCCTTCTTCAGCTTGACAGCATCCCTCACTGCTGGTGTCCACCAACGAGTCCTGGGATTACCGCCACGACAGGCACCAACGACCTTACAGCCACAGCTCCGGCCGGCCGCCTCAACAATAGAGGCACGGAACACAGCCCATTCGGACTCAATGTCCCCCGCCTCACTCGGGACATGGTTGAAGCTCTGCTGAAGGTGGGAGTTGAAGCTCGCTCTGACGGGGAACTCCGCCAGACGTTCCCAGCAGACCCTCACAACACGTTTGGGCCTGCCAGATCTGACCGGCTTCCTCTCCCACCATCTGAGCCAACTCACCACCAGGTGGTGATCAGTTGAAGCTCCGCCCCCTCTTCACCCGAGTGTCCAAGGCATGTGGCCGCAGGTCCGACGATACGACTACAAAGTCGATCATCGAACTGCGGCCCAGGGAATCCTGATGCCAGGTGTACATATGGACACTCTTATGCTGGAACATGGTGTTCGTTATAGACAATCCATGACGAGCACAGAAGTCCAACAACAAAACACCATTTGGGTTCAGAGGGGGGGGACCATGCCTCCCAATCACTCCCCTCCAGGTCTCACTGTCATTGCCCACGTGAGCATTGAAGTCCCCCAGCAGAACAATGGAGTCCCCAGAAGGAGCACCCTCCAGCACTCCCTCCAAGGACTCCAGAAAGGGTGGGTACTCTGAACTGCTGTTCGGTGCATAAGCACAGACAACAGTCAGGACCCATCCCCCCACCCGGAGGCGGAGGGAAACTACCCTTTCATCCACCGGGGTAAACCCCAACGTGCAGGCACCAAGCTGGGGGCTGATGAGAATGCCCACACCTGCTCGGCACATCCCACCATGAGCAACTCCAGAGTGGAAGAAGGTCCAGCCCCTCTCGAGGGTTCTGGTTCCAGAGTCCAAGCCATGCGTCGAGGTGAGTCCAACTATATCTAGTCGGAACCGCTCAACCTCGCGCACAAGCTCAGGCTCCTTCCCCACCAGAGAGGTGACGTTCCACGTCCCTAGAGCCAGCTTCTGCAGCCGGGGATCGGACCGCCAGGGTCCCCGCCTCTTGCTGACGCCCAGCTCACATTGCACCCGACCCCTACGGCTCCTCCCGCAGATGGTGAGCCGACGGGAGGTGGGGTTACCCGCGTCCAGGCAAGAAAACATTTCCCTCCATGGTCGTAGTCATCATAGAGGTCGATGAGCCGTACTTAGTCTGGTCCCTCCCATAGACACCTGTTTCCATGGTGACCCTACCAGGGGCATAAAGCCCCCGACAACATAGCTGCTAGGATCTTCAGGACACACAAACCCCTCCACCACGATAAGGTGACGGCTCAGATTTATAGGTAAGATATAAACAGGTAAACTGGTTTGTAGGTGAGATATAAACAGTTCACAGCATCACATTTCCACCTGAATCATTTCATCTGTTACTCTTGTCGGGATGTGTGGAAATTGTCTGTGGTGTCTCCCATGGGTCTGTATTGGGCCCCAAGTTTTTTTAATAAATACGTAAATCATATATTTTGTGTCTCTAAACTTTTAAAATTAATATTATTTGCTGACAATACAAATATTTTCTACTCTGGAAAAGATCATAAAGAACTAGTTATTACTATGAATAATGAGAACATTTTTAAAAATGGATGGATGATAATAAATGGTCATTGAATATAGGGAAAACAAAGGTAATAGTCTTTGGTAATTGTAAAAATAAAGATGATATACACATACATACATATAATGAAAGGATTGAATATGTCAAAGAAATTAAATTCCTGGGGCTGATCCTAGATGATAAAATTAGTTGGAAACCCCACATAAGACACAAAACAAAGTGGCAAAGAATATTTTAATTAAAAATAAAATGGAGCTGTTTCTGGATTAACAGTCACTCTACATTCTTTATTATTCACTGATATTTCCTTACTTACAGTACTGTGTAGAGGTCTGGGGCAGCAATGATAAAACCTCACTTCACTCACTATTAATATACAAAGAAGGCCAGGTCGTTGTAAACATAAAGCTGGATCATACAAATGATTTGTTTTTACAGTCCAAGTTACTAAAACTCCAGGATCTGGGTAATTATCATACAGCACAACTTCTGTTTAAGGCGAGCAGGAACTTATTACCACACCGTGTACAAAAACCTTCTACACTATAAATTCTACACTATACACTATAAAACCCCTGTTTCTCCTGTACAATCCCTTTGTGAGGACTGATGATGACCGAGCATCAAGGATGTGTGATTTCACCCATCCTGGAAGTGAAAGTCTTCATCCTCCAACCAGCCTGGAAAGCTGGTTCCCAGTGTCTTACTGGGATCAAAATTCCGCTTCACCAGGATTAAACTGCGTCTTGTCAGGAGGTGGAGGAGGATTTTGTGTGCGCTGCTGATGCAGAAGGAACCGGTTCCGGGCGCCGCGCGGCGCGGCCGCGGAGGGTCCGTGGACCGCCTCTGCTCCGCTTCCTGCAGCTTCTCTCGACAACAAAGCCGTGGATGAGTCGCGCACAGCCCCGCCCTCCTGATTACCGTAAAACCCAAAAGGCACGCGCAGCAGATTTTAGGGGGAGTGTCGCTGCAGCACGCGCGCCACCAGGAGGAGGGAGGATGTGGGGGAGGGGTCAGTGATGTAATGCCGAGTTAAAGGGAGACCCCCCTTGTACTGATAACAGATTTAATTGTATACATCCATCCACTAGTGGCGCTGTTGCCTAACTTGTTACTGCCTGAAGTACGCTAAATAAAGGAGTATGAAAATGGCATCCTGAGTGTGAGTACAGTCAATACATGGTACCAGGAGTGAATGGAGAAAAAAAATGAACAACATTCGCCCACCAGACGAGTTGAAACTTTCGGGGAATGTTAACGAAAACTGGAAATCCTTCAGGCAGGGTTTTGAGCTGTATTTGTTGGCAGCTGGCCTGGACGCCGAGGACGAGCGGCGCAAAGTAGCATTGTTGCTAACGGTAGCTGGCCGTGGTGCGCTGGATGTTTTCAATACGTTTGAATTCGAGAGAGAAGAGCTCGTTTTGGAAGAGGTTTTGGCAAAGTTTGAAGAGTACTGCACGCCAAGGGAAAATGAAACCTATGAGCGGTACGTGTTCAGAAACAGGATGCAGAAGGAAAATGAGTCCATAGAGCAGTATGTGACCGATTTGCGTCTCAAAAGTCAGTCCTGCAGTTTTGGTACCCTATGTGATTCAATGATACGTGACCAAATTGTGATCGGAGTGCAAGATAAGAGAGTAAGGATGCTGTTGCTGAAAGAAACGGATCTTACTGTGGAGAAAGCCATAGGCATTTGTCAAGCGTCTGAGAGCACAAAGCTTCAGCTAAAGACTTTTGATAATGAAAAGTTTGAGTTTGAGTTCACACCTGGGAAACACCTCATCATGGCAGATGCTTTGAGCAGAGCATCTTTGAACTGTAACTGAGCAGCACTGAACGCGACGTACAAGTGCATGTTGACACAATGCAAAAACACATGCCGGTGTCTAAAGAAAAATGGAAACAGATAGCAGAAGCTACATTGGATGACAACGAACTGCAGAATGTGATTAAACAGATCCATCTACCAGGAGAGCAAAGGCTGAGCCACCCATACAAAAACTTTAAAGAGAATCTAAGTGTGGTGGAAGGAGTTCTACTAAAAGGAAAAAGGATTGTCATACCGGTTTCAATGCGCTCACAAATGTTGCAACTCATACACGAAGGACATTTAGGCATTGAAAAGTGCAAAAGACGAGCACGAGCCTTATTGTACTGGCCGCAAATGAATAAAGACATCGAACGCTACATTCAACGCTGTGAGACGTGTCAACAACACAGATACCAACAACAAAAAGAGCCACTTTTATCTCACAGCAGACCAGACGAGCCTTGGAGAAAGGTCGGCGCAGACTTGTTCCATTTGGCTGGTAAAGATTACCTGGTCATCATGGACTACTATTCGAACTATCCAGAAGTTGCTTTTCTCACCGACACAACAACAAGGCAGGTTATAAAGCACAGCAAGGCCATTTTCGCAAGACACGGAATCCCGGTGACTGTGGTCAGTGATAATGGGCCTCAGTTCGGCAGTCAGGATTTCAAAGACTTTGCGGAGAAGTATGGGTTTCAGCGTGTAACATCGAGTCCGTTGTTTCCCCAGTCGAATGGCTTAGCTGAAAAAGCGGTGCAGATTGTAAAAAGACTGTTTAAAAAAGCAACAGAAACTCGGAGTGACCCTTGCTTAGCCTTACTCAACTACCGAACTTCGCCACTGGAGTGTGGAAAATCTCCAGCTGAACTGCTGATGAGAAGAGAGCTGAGAACACGTCTACCTTCAGCTGCACACTTGCTGGACAAGGAGAACAGGCAGTACACGAACAGACAAACCAAACAAAGTCATGCTTACAACAAAACTGCCAAACCATTAAGCCCACTAGCAGAAGAGGATGTGGTACGTGTCAGATGTGATGGAAGATGGGGACCTGTCGCAAAGGTGATCAGAGAGACAACTCCAAGATCATACGAAGTCATCACAGAGTACGGCAGCACACTGAGAAGAAATCGATGTCACCTACTAAAAGTACCAAACACAATCTTTGGAGAGCTTGAGAACAACAATAGGAATGGACAAATACAACCTGGAAGTCCGAATGCAAACCTCACAGTTTCCACTCCAGGAACTGCCAGAAAGACATTGCAAGAGTGACCCCACTGTAACATCTCGAAACGTAGAACAGGAAAGACCTCGCAGAAATGTTATGAAACCTAAGAGACTAATAGAAGAATGTTGAGTTACATGCCATACAAGCTACAATGTTATTAAGGTACGCTGTGTTTGTATTATAAGCGCCTTATATGTAATAGGAGCCAATGCTACATTTGTGGTTCTACTAAAGTTAAATACTCAAAAGAAAAAAAGAAAAAAAGTGAAAAGAAAAAAAAAAGAAAAAGATAAATGTTTGCTCTAAGCTACTTTAAAAAAAAAAAAAAAAAGGTATTTGGTCTATACTGTTTAAGACAGAAGTTACTTAAGGAAAAAAAAAGGGAGATGTACTGATAACAGATTTAATTGTATACATCCATCCACTAGTGGCGCTGTTGCCTAACTTGTTACTGCCTGAAGTACGCTAAATAAAGGAGTATGAAAATGGCATCCTGAGTGTGAGTACAGTCAATACACCCCCCATCTCTGATCTAGTTTCATCCCCACGGCAACAAAAACAGTTTACTGAACCCAAACCGGTCAGAAACCAGTTAAATGACTTTGCTGGTTTACCTGTCATGGGCCAGTAACGGGAGGAAAGCTGTGGTCCGGGAGCTAAACCTGGTCCCTGGACTGATACTGTGTCCCCCGGGAGTCTACGGGGTTTAATAAAAACAACAAACAACACAGTCTGATTAATCACTGTGACAGACAACAATAAAAGTCTGTTGTTTTTCTGAATTCAAGACACAAAATAAAACAAAGTCCAAAATGACTAAAAATTGTTCATTTAAAGCCTCATTAAAAAAAAAATGGAGAAAAAGATTAATTTTCTTCATCTAAAGGCTAAAGAATATTATTCTATTTTGTATACATGTAGTGCAACACGTGTCCACCAGGGGGCAGAAGACATGGATCAGATTATTGGAAGTTTTTGGGGTTTTTTACCATAAAATGATGCAAAATGTCTCAGAAACTGTACTTTCAGAATAAAATACACACACCATCAAAGGGATGAGGATATATATGTTTACTTGTATAAATATATCACAATGTCATTTGTCTGTGAGCATTAAAATTTATGGGTTCATATGAATAGAAACGCGTAGTTTACTGTAACAAGGATGTGGGATGAATTTAAACTGGAAATATTCTGAGAAAATCAAAAACGAAATGCTTTTCAGTTTCCTGTTTTTTATTTTATTTTTTATCATAAGTTAAAAGTGAAACATTAATTCATTCCTTCAGGATGTTTACTAGGAGCGTCTTCTGCACCAGAAGCTGCTTCATGACCAGTCGGACTGAGCTGCAAAGTGCAGGGAGTGAGCTAAGAAACGACCACAAAGCAACATGTCTGTGGCCTGTTTGTTTGTTTTCTGATCGATCTGGTTCTGCTGGTTGTCTTACTGGTTGATTCTGCATGCAGCATCTGCTTTAAGGATAAACAGATGTGATTTCTGCATAATAAAGAGAAGAAAAGACGATCAGGGTTTGTGTTGAGAGAAATCTTTGTGTTTGTGTTGTTTTACACGTTCCAGTCATTTCAGAAGCACAAAGACAGGAAACAGACGGTCGACTCATTTACAATGCAAACCAGTCAGTCGGCTCTGAGGCAGGAAAAGTTCAGTACTCTGCATTTCATACAGAAATTACTTTTACTTGCATTAATTTCTTAAATTGCTGAGTGAGCAGATTCATTTGCAAATCTCACGTCAATTATTTACTTTTGGATAATATTAGTAGAAAATAAAATAATAAAGAGCCGAATCTCAGAATTTTTTTACATATTTTCAGAAGGAATGTGATTCTTGTTAAAATGGTGTAGAGAGTCAGATGGATAGTAAAAATGTTGTAGAAGTTCTAATTCAGTATAAAAAAAAGTACTTTTAATTCAGAAGAAGTAGTTTTAATTTAGCACAAAAAAGCTTTCAATTCAAGTAGTAGTTGTAGTAGAAGTAGTAGTTTTAACTCAGTTAAAAGCAGTTTTAATTTGAAAGAAGCAGATTTATTTTAACAGAAGAATTACTTGTAGTTTAAGTAGAAATAGTTTCATTCAGTCGTATTTTTATTTCAGCACAAGAAACAGTTTCAATTCATTCGAAGCAGTTTTAGTTCAGTTACAGTTTTAATTTAGCAAAATAAATATTTCTAATTCAATAAAGGTAGTTCTAATCACAGACTGTATATAAAGATGGGCTGAGCCTCCGTGACGTCACCCGTAGGTTTCTGAAGAGCTGAATTGAAGCTCGGTGGGCGGTTCCTACCATCACCATCTTGGCAGGGGCATGTGTGTCGTCTCACCCAGAAAATACAAATATGGGCAAAGAGGTGGAGCTGAGAGGGGGGCTGTTAGCGTCATGGTGGACGATGATATGCCGAACAGTTGTCATGAAGGTAAACCTGACCTATTAAACATAAAATGGATTTTTGTACCAGGCTGCAAACATGTTTATTCCTGCTGTAAACATGTTTATTCCTGCTGTAAACCTGTTTATTCCTGCTGTAAACATGTTTATTCCTGCTGTAAACATGTTTATTCCTGCTGTAAACATGTTTATTCCTGCTGTAAACATGTTAGTTCCAGTTGTAAACAGGTTTTTTCTGCTGTAAACGTGTTTGTTTCTGCTGTAAGCAAGTTTATTTCTGCTGTAAACATGTTAGTTTCAGTTGTAAACATGTTTATTTCTGCTGTAAAAATGTTTATTCCTGCTGTAAACATGTTTATTTCTGCTGTAAACATGTTTATTTCTGCTGTAAACATGTTTATTCTTGCTGTAAACATGTTAGTTCCAGTTGTAAACATGTTTTTTCTGCTGTAAACATGTTTATTTCTGCTGTAAACATATTTATTTATGCTGTAAACATGTTTATTTCTGCTGTAAACATATTTATTTATGCTGTAAACATGTTTATTTCTGCTGTAAACATGTTTATTTCTGCTGTAAGCAAGTTTATTTCTGCTGTAAACATGTTTTTGTCTGCTGTAAACATGTTTATTTCTGCTGTAAACATGTTTATTCCTGCTGTAAACATGTTAGTTCCAGTTGTAAACATGTTTATTTCTGCTGTAAACCTGTTTATTTCTGCTGTAAACATGTTTATTTCTGCTGTAAAAATGTTTATTCCTGCTGTAAACATATTTATTTCTGCTGTAAAAATGTTTATTTCTGCTGTAGACATGTTTATTCTTGCTGTAAATATGTTAGTTCCAGTTGTAAACATGTTTTTTCTGCTGTAAACATGTTTATTTCTGCTGTAAACATATTTATTTATGTTGTAAACATGTTTATTTCTGCTGTAAACATGTTTATTCCTGCTGTGAAGTTTGTCTTTTTAACATGGGAGTCTATGGGGACTTGCTCTGTTTTGCAGCCCTTAGTGGATGAAGGGGGAACTGCAGTTTGATGCATTTCCGCATAGGCTTCACTTTTAACCGCCGGAGGTTGCCACTTGGTTCTAATTCAGTAGAAGTAGTTTTAATTTAATAGAAAAACAGTTTAATGTAGTAGATGTCGTTTGAAGTCAGTTGAAGTATTTTTGCTGACATGAAACAAACAACAGCTGCGGTGGACATCTATGAATTTGTTCAGTCTCTGGGAAATTTTTGGTTTATTATATCTTAACTGGAAAGAGGGGGGTCAGATCACAAACAGCTAGTGAACAACATAATGACGTAATTATCACAAACAACTTGGTGATATTTAAAGACAAAAATTATGAAAGGAAGAAATAATATGACGACAACAAAGGTTTACAGGTGGTACATGGGCCATCATTAAAACAAACCTGACATTCTCCGCAAGTTACGAGTTCCTTGTTCAGAAAAACAAGTGAAGCAAATTTTCCTTCAGAAAGTGGAACTACGTAGTGAGTTCTTTGTTGCGCCCTCTGGTGGAACTCTTTGGTATAAACTGTAAAATGTGAACAACTCCACTCACGCTGCAGCCAGTTGGCTAAGTGAACATATGGTTATTCTCATCTCATTCTCATATCAATGAGCATTAAAATTGGATTACTATAAGTAATCAGATTACTGACTTGTCAACATTCATTCATCATCCTAACCGCATAGTCTGATGAAGGGCCTATCCCAGCGGTTTGTGGGCGAAAGGCAGGGTACACACTGGAAGCTCCCCAGTCCGTCACAAAGAATCAAACGACCACTGACGCTCATGCTCACTACAGGTGATATAGAGCAATCAACCTAACATCATGTCTTTGGATGGTGGGAGGAAGCCGGACAACCCGGAGAGAACCCACGCATAACGAAGAGAACATGCAAACTCCATGCAGAAAGACCACTGTCCAACCCCAGCCTAGGATCGAACCATCAACCTTCTTGCTGTGAGGCTCCCTTGCTAACCACCGTGCAGCCCGACTTGTCAACATCCACATCTAAAATAGGATGTGTTAAAAACACTGGTCTACATTCACCAGTTAATCACTGGATAGCTTTCTGAGTACCAGTTACTTTCCAAACATCCTGTCTGTACTGAACACCCTTCGGTTTGTACTGAACTCCCTTCGGTTTGTACTGAACGCCCTTCGGTCATTACTGAACACCCTTCAGTCTGTACTGAACACCCTTCAGTCTGTACTGGACACCCTTCAGTCTGTACTGAACACCCTTCAGTTTGTACTGAACGCCCTTCGGTTTGTACTGAACGCCCTTTGGTCTGTACTGAACGACATCCTGTCTGTACTGAACGCCCTTCGGTCTGTACTGAACACCCTTCAGTTTGTACTGAACGCCCTTCGGTTTGTACTGAACGCCCTTTGGTCTGTACTGAACGCTCTTCGATCTGTACTAAACACCCTTCGGTACTGAACGACGTCCTGTCTGTACTGAAGGACATCCTGTCTGTACTGAACGCCCTTCGGTCTGTACTGAACGACATCCTGTCTGTACTGAACGCCCTTCGGTCTGTACTGAACACCCTTCAGTCTGTACTGAACACCCTTCAGTTTGTACTGAACGCCCTCCGGTTGGAACCAAACGCCCTTCGGTCTGTACTGAACGACATCCTGTCTGTACTGAACACCCTTCATACCATACTGAAGCCCTTCGGTTGGAACCAAACGCCCTTTGGTCTGTACTGAACGCTCTTCGATCTGTACTAAACACCCTTCGGTACTGAACGACATCCTGTCTGTACTGAAGGACATCCTGTCTGTACTGAACGCACCTTCGGTCTGTACTGAACGACATCCTGTCTGTACTGAACACCCCTCATACCATACTGAAGCCCTTCGGTCGGAACTAAACACCCTTCAGTCTGTACTGAACACCCTTCAGTCTGTACTGAACGCCCTTTGGTTTGTACTGAACGCCCTTCGGTCTGTACTGAACGACATCCTGTCTGTACTGAACACCCTTCATACCGTACTGAAGCCCTTCGGTCGGAACTAAACGCCCTTTGGTCTGTACTGAACGCTCTTCGATCTGTACTAAACACCCTTCGGTACTGAACGACGTCCTGTCTGTACTGAAGGACATCCTGTCTGTACTGAACGCCCTTCGGTCTGTACTGAAGGATATCCTGTCTGTACTGAACGACATCCTGTCTGTACTGAACACCCTTCATACCATACTGAAGCCCTTCGGTCGGAACTAAACGCCCTTTGGTCTGTACTGAACGCTCTTCGATCTGTACTAAACACCCTTCGGTACTGAACGTCGTCCTGTCTGTACTGAACACCCTTCATACCATACTGAAGCCCTTCGGTCGGAACTAAACGCCCTTTGGTCTGTACTGAACGCTCTTCGATCTGTACTAAACACCCTTCGGTACTGAACGACGTCCTGTCTGTACTGAAGGACATCCTGTCTGTACTGAACGCCCTTCGGTCTGTACTGAAGGACATCCTGTCTGTACTGAACGCCCTTCGGTCTGTACTGAACGACATCCTGTCTGTACTGAACACCCTTCATACCATACTGAAGCCCTTCGGTCGGAACTAAACGCCCTTTGGTCTGTACTGAACGCTCTTCGATCTGTACTAAACACCCTTCGGTACTGAACGTCGTCCTGTCTGTACTGAACACCCTTCATACCATACTGAAGCCCTTCGGTCGGAACTAAACGCCCTTTGGTCTGTACTGAACGCTCTTCGATCTGTACTAAACACCTTTCGGTACTGAACGCCCTTCGGTCTGTACTGAACGACATCCTGTCTGTACTGAACACGCTTCGGTCTGTATTGAATGCCCTTTGGTCTGAGCGCAACCTGTCAATGTGGCTACTAATGCTACTTCATTTGTTTACTTTCTGCTGCTGCACACCATGATTCTTCTGGTATGCTCATGTTTTGGAGCTTTTCTGCTCAGGTTCAGACATAAAGAAACGAAATCTGATCAAAAAGGCATCAGAACAGCGGGGAGACATTCATGCGTTCATCCAGTTTGTGATGGTGGTCAGCACTGTGGCCTCACAGCAAATAGGTTGCTGGTTCGAGCCTCGGTTGGAAGGAGGTTCATCCTGGGGGGAGGTGGCCTTTCTGCATGGAGTTTGCATGGTCTTCCCGTGCATTCATTGGTTCTCTCCAGATACTCCTAATGTGCTTGTCCAAATATCCATGACTTTAGGTAAATTGATTACTAAAACTGTGATTGTGAGTGGTTGTTTGTCTCTCTGTGATGGACCGGTGACCTGTCCAGGTGTACCCTGCCTCTCGCCAGATGATTGCTGGGATAGGCTCCAGCTTCCCTGCCACCCTTCATTGGACCATGCGGTTAGGATGATGAATGGATGAATAACTCCGGTTTCTGGATCTTTAATTGGATGAAACAGTTTGGGACATGGACGGATAGTGACCATTATGTGGTCAAATAAAAGATCTTTATTGCCAGTTGAATGAGATTTAAAAGTGCCATCCAATCAATTTTTCCAATGAACATCAGATTATGCTTTCAAAATGATGCTTTGGAATAACCTGAAAACATTCATCTGATCATCAATGTCATTTAAATAGATTCTGGGAATTACTGGATCATCCGGGTTCCAGGTGATTTTACTGAATGTGGTAAATCCAGCTAATGACAACAAACTGAGTTCACCATAAATAACCCACATTTATACTTCCCCTGAGAGCGCCACAGTTTTCTGTAATGGACCCATGATTCTCCAATCTGCCAGTAACGTTCATACTGGTTAAGATTAACACCTCTGAGATGGACTCATGGTTTATAAATGGTCGCTTTTATGCAGAAATCGTGGTTTTGCTGGTAATGCTGGTGGCAGTATGGAGGTCAAACAGTGAAATGTAGAGAATGTGGACTGTAGGTGTTTCTGCCGCAGCCTCAGCGGTGGTCCTGCTACCTGCAGCCCATCTCCGAGGCTTTAACCGGGAACAACAGACAGGAAGTCTGACATCTGGGACTTACTGCTGTTATTTTCTGTCAACCAAAATGGCGTGCCTACAAGGGCGCGAGCGTCGCGGACGACACAAGACATGTGGGCGGGAAAATGTGTGTGCGCGTCTATTCGGGTGTTTCCGGCGGGCTCCGGAGCTGCCGAACGCACGCGGAGCCGCGGCTTGGAGCGAGCAGCCGTAGCCGGAGGAAGCGCACTAAGCAGCCGCCAAAGCAGCCGCAGCGACCCGCCGACCAGCCAGTCGAGGCACGCGGAGGGCTGCGGGCTGCGACACAGAAGCATGAGAGAGCCGACATGAACGGGGCCGTGTACATTTCGTTTTTCCAGGGCCAGCTGGAGTCCGTGCTGGAGCAGGTCGTCCAGCTCGCGGTGCAGGAAATCAGCAAGTCGGTGGGCTCCAGCCTGAACGCGCTGCTGCTGGAGACGGCCGTGAAGGAGCAGGAAAACCGCCGGCTCCGGCTGCAGCTGCAGGCGCGCGAGACACGGCCGCGAGCCTCCTCGGAAGACGGCGGCTCCGCGGGGGCTGCTAAAAGCAAGGCGGGCGAGGCGCGCGGGGACGGCGGCAGGACGAAGCCCGAGCAGCCGCAGCAGCAGCCACGCGCTCCGGCGGGGCAGAGCTCCGAGGCCGGGGTCCCCATCGACACGCGCCGCCTGGAGCAGAGAGGACGAGTCGTGGGTAAGAGCACAAAACACGCCGCGCAGCTCGCACTCCTCCCTCCGCTCGGCACGAGCCGCACGTAACCCGCCATGGCGCGAGGTTGGGTGGGTAAACACAGAGGCCTGCAGGTGAGGGGCAGCTGGGTCCGCGGCCCCCAGCCTCCGCGGCCCCCAGCCTCCACGGCTCCGCGGCCCCCAGCCTCCACGGCTCCGCGGGCCCCAGCCTCCGCGGCTCCCAGCCTCCACGGCTCCGCGGGCCCCAGCCTCCGCGGCTCCCAGCCTCCACGGCTCCGCCGGCCCCAGCCTCCGCGGCTCCCAGCCTCCACGGCTCCGCGGGCCCCAGCCTCCGCGGCTCCCAGCCTCCACGGCTCAGCCGGCCCCAGCCTCCGCGGCTCCGCGGCGGCAGGAGGTGCAGCAGATCCCTGTGGTCATGAGGAGGAACGGGGCCTAGTTCTCCCGACATGCTGGGGTTTCCTGGCGGAACAGGTTCAGAAACAAAGGTTAAAAATAAAGAGCAGGCCTCCATTCCTGCAGCTTGCAGGGCATAAAATTAGATTTACTGCCTTGTTTGACATGTCCCCTTCAGGAATGGAGGGCGTTGGTGGTGGTGGGGGCACCAGGACAAAGAAGCAACAGACTGCAGGAGGCTGGGGTGGGGGGTGATGGCCTCATGGCTCTGGACCACCGCAGTGGGGTTAAATATGTTCTTCCCAGGAGCAGAAAAGAGCTGAGGCATGGAAGCGGGGGGAGGAGATGAACGTGGCCATCTTCAGCAGGTTTACGGGCGTTGGGTCGGCTGCAGCCAAAGGGCAAAGATGTCTCCAGGAAGGTGTGGCAGCGGCCTTTTCCCGGCCAGAGTCGTATTTCAGGCTAAGGTGAAGCTTCAGAGAGGAGACACAAAGGTTTCTGTCGCACATGAAGACTGAATGATTGCCGGGAAAAGTTTCCGTTTTTCCAGAAACTTTGGGTGAGATCCAGCTTGTCTTCCCTGACGAGGCATCCCACAGCTGGGAATACTCTGGAGGTGGTGCTGGGTGGAGGCTTCGGTCCGTAATGACTGTTTTTATGAAAAAATAAAATCTGTTGGGAAGCAGAAGGGTGCTGCAAATGTTCCAAAGGATTTACTGCTGCAGTCGCACCACTAACACATCTTCCTTCATCCAATAACTCGGAGTAACGAGTGGATTTAACCTCCGATACTCCGATGTTTTCGTAGACTGATACATCTGACAAACCTCCACTTTTGTACATCGGAGCATGTTAAATATAAGAAATAAAAACCAGGTCATAGACATACCTACATAGACGCCGCGTAGCATCGGGCTGCCTGTACGAGCTGACGTCTCATCGCGCCGCCATCTTGGATGGGTCTCCATGCGCCTCCAATGCATTTATCTGTAAGGTGTAGGTCCAACCACAACGATAACTTCACTGATTTTTACCAGATTTTTCTCAGTGTGGTTTGTTACAAAGAGATATTGTTATGATACAGATCACTGTAAAACACTAAAAACTATGTGCTGAAATATTTTTTATAACACTATTAACTAAGACATAAGGTAGCTACGATATAAATAAATGTATAAATGAATTTGATTCCAACATGCTTGATTGTTTATTGATGCATTTGGATTCATCTATTTTATCTGGTCAAATAAATTATTATTCAACCTTGTGAAATGTAATTCCATACAATCTGATTTCAGTATTCCACCGGGTATTACAACCGTATGCTGAACAAAATACGGGAATAGTTGCTGCTTTCTCTTGACTACGATTGACTCTTTTATTTACATTTCTTAATTTATCAAAAATAGAGATACAGTTGTACAAAGTCTGAATAAAGTATCAAAACTATGGAATTCAGAAGTTACCCAGAAAAACATTCGGAGAGCATAAATCTCCGCTAAGGTCTTCAAAAAGTTCCTGGATCCAAACGGTGATCCGGATCACCACCAGAATTATACCAGTTCTTCCTTTTCATGTTTCCAATAAATTCTGAAACTTTCATGAAAATCCGTCCATAACTTTTTAAGTGATCTTGAACACAAACAGATGAATCTGTAAAAAAACTGTCAAACTCTCTTTATGAAGCATCAATATATTTATCCATAAACACCTCATAGGAGAAAAATTGATCATTTAGTAGATTATTCACTGTATTAACATTATTTATAAATCAGTTATGTAGAAAAGTGTTTTGTTTGTGTGGAATATATACGCGTTGTTTAGCTCCGGCGGACGTGGCGTTGGCTCCGGCTGCAACTGTCAGTGTGGAGCTGGCGGGGGGGAATTGTGGGAAGTGTCTGGATCAGTTAGAGATCAAGTGATCGATCAGGGATGTTTCTGCCTTCTGGTCCAGTCAGAAACTTTTTTTTTTAACTGGGGTCCTGATCAGAGCGGTTGTCATGGTGACTTGATTTTCTTCGTAGTTCATCTGAATCTTAACAAATAAAAAGATCATTATTTATTAATCCCAAAGACTTAGAATAGAAATATAAAAAAATTACTGGAACATTGATTTAATGTTTAATTAAATATGTTTTAATAATAAAACAAATTGTATTAATTGTATGGTTTATTGTTCTGGTGGGCTGGAAGGTGTGGAAGAACCATCACCTTCCTGTAGTTATGAAATTAAAAATACTTCATTAATCCCCAAAGGGAAATACTGTAGTATATAATAATAATAACTAGAGGAGGTCTTGTTCCGGAGGCTGATGGCTGCTGGCAGGAATGATCTTCTGTATCTTTCAGTCTTACATCGGCCCTGAAGAAGCCTCTCACTGAACACACTTTGTTGTTTCATCACTGTGTTGTGGAGAGGGTGTGAAGAATCCTCCATCATCTTCATCAGCTTGTGCAGCATTCTTCTTTGGACAATCAGCTCCAGCGGCTCCAGAGTTACTCCAAGCACAGAAGCAGCTTTCTGGATCAGTTTGTTGATTCTCTTCAAGTCTCTGGTTCTGATGCTACTACCCCAGCAGATGCTGCAAAGCTGACTGCACTCTCCACAACAGACTTCTAGAAGATATGCAACATCTTGGTGCAGACGTTAAACCATCTCAGCTTCCTTAAGAAGTACAGTCTGCTCTGACCTTTCTTGTAGATGTAGTCAGTGTTGCATTTCCAGTCCAGTTTGTTGTCCAGCTGAACTCCAAGATACTTGTATTCCTCCACCACCTCCACCTCCTCTCCCAGGATGGAAACAGTGCTTTGTTTATTCTTCTTCCTCCTGAAGTCAACAATCATCTCTTTTGTTTTGCTGCTATTTAATATGAGATGATTGTCACCGCACCATTTAACAAACTGACTGACCAGTTCTCTGTACTCTGCTTCTTGTCCATCCCTGATACACCCCACAACTGCAGAGTCATCAGAGTATTTCTGCAGATGACAGGACTCAGAGTTGTACTGGAAGTCTGAGGTGTACAGAGTGAAGAGGAATGGCCAGAGTACAGTTCCTTGTGGTGCACCAGTGCTGCTGACCTCCATCTCAGACACACAACCTTTCAGTCTCACAAACTGGGGTCTGTTTGTGAGGTAGTCATAGATCCAGGTGGTTGTGGAGGTATCCACCTGGAATTTATGGAGCTTCTCACATAACAAAGCAGGCTGAATGGTATTAAAAGCACTGAGAAATGAAAGAACATGACCCTCAGAGTGCTGCCTGAATGGTCCAGATGAGAGTGTGCTCTCTGGAGCAGGTATATGATGGCATCTTCAACCCCAAGTCCATTACGATATGCAAACTGGAATGGGTCCTGAAAGGTGTTTACTTGCTTGTTGAGGTGAGCCAGTAAGAGTCTCTCCAGGACTTTCATGATGTGAGATGTCAGGGCAACTGGTCTGTAGTCACTCGGTTCAGCTGGTTGTGTTTTTTTAGGCACTGGAACAAGGCAGGAGGTTTTCCACAGCACTGGGACTCTATTTTGTCTCAGACTGGTGTTGAAAAGGTGCTGGAGAACCGGACATAGTTGTTTTGAGCAGGTCTTGAGAACTCTGGGACTGACACCATCTGGACCTGCAGCCTTGTTCTGGTTCAGTTTCTCAAGTTGCTTCTTAACCTGATTGCAGGAGACAAACAAGGTGGAGGTCTCAGGATGTCCTGATGTGGAGGGAGATGAAGCTGTGTTCTGGTCCATGACTGAGCTGCAGGGTGACAGATTGGAGGCGTGACAGGAAAGCAGTGGGCTTATGGAGGGTGTGTGGTCTGTTGGGCTGGAGGTAGGGGGTGAACTGAACCTGTTGAAGAATATGTTCAGCTCATTAGCTCTGTCCAGACCTCCATCAGGCTGGTCCCCCTTTAACTTGAAGCCGGTGATCTTCTTCATTCCAGACCACACATCCCTCAGGTTATTCTGCTGGAGCTGACTTTCTAACTTCTTCCTGTAGTCCTCCTTGCACTTCTTAGTTTGTGTTTTAAGTTGTTTTTGTGTTGCCCTCAAGAACTCCCTGTCTCCATCCCTGAAGGCTTTCTTTTTGATGTTCAGCAGCTTTTTCAGGTCACTGGTGATCCAGGGTTTGTTATTGGGGAAGCACCTCACTGTTCTTGTTGGGACGATGCTGTCCACACAGAAGTTTATGTAATCTGTCACACACTCAGTCATGGCGTTGATGTCGTCTCCATGAGGTTCACAGAGGACGTTCCAGTCTGTAGCCTCAAAGCCTCCTCTAAGAGCATCTTCAGCTTCAGCAGACCAGATTCTGATAGTCTTTGTGATGACTGGTTGCTGCTGAACGATGGGCTTGTAGGTGGAGGTGAGAAGAACCAGATTATGGTCAGATCTTCCTAAAGGAGGCAGGGCAAAACAACTGTATCCATTATTCATATTTGCATAAAATAAGTCCAACATCTTATTTTCTCTGGTGGAGCAGCTGACAAACTGCTGGAATGTTGGTAGAGTTGCAGAGAGGGAGACGTTGTTGAAGTCTCCGGAGATCGGCATGAATGAGTTTGGATGCTGTTTGTAGCCGAGCAATGACGCCACAGGCTGTGTCTGGTGCGGTACCAGGTATTATATAAACCGCTACCAGAATAACACAGGTAAACTCTCTGGGTAAATAATATGGACGGAAGCTCACAGCTAACAGTTCCATGTCCCTTGTGCATATCTTCTCCTTGACAGTAACATGTCCAGGATGACACCAACGCTGGTTAACCAGCACTGCAATTCCACCACCCTTTAGCTTTCCGCTGTGTTGTCTACTGCGGTCTGCACGGACCGTTTTAAAGCCCGGTACAGACACATTACAGTCAGGGATGTGTTCATGCAGCCATGTCTTGGTGAAGCACATAATACTGCACTCCCTGTATTCTTTCTGAGACCTTGTTAGCATCTCGAGCTCGTCCGTTTTGTTAGCTAGCGATCTCACATTACCCATGATGATGGTCGGGAGAAATGGTTTAAATCTCCATCACTTTTTCCGCTGTCTGACTCCCGCTCTGCATCCTCTTCTCTTTCTTTTCAACTCCATCAGGATTTGATGTGTTGTTTCACTGATATTCCTGATTTGGGAGAAGTTAATCAGTTGATCCCGATTGCAAAGAAGTCTTTTGTTGCCATGGAGACTCATCATAACAAGCCTTGAAAGAGCAAAAATTTGGAGAAAAATCTTCCTTGCAGCACACCCTCCGAACCGGCATGAAATCCTCAGAAAAAAACAGACCTAATTTGAGGTCATATCTATGAGAAGAGTTTGTACTTTTAAAAAAAATCTAGATAGCAAGTCAGAGCTACTACAATTTGCTGCCGACAGACGGCGCAATCTAGAATGGAATGAAAAAATTATGTAAATATCATTGGAATTTTATCATCCCATCATGTTGCTGTTTGTTTTAATATATTTGATGGTAAAGTAGAATTTAATCTGCGTATGTTCATATGATGTCATATTGCGGAACATGAAAGAAGTAACCAGAATGTGTGTCGTCTCCTTTACGTTTAGGAATATTCATGTGTTCATCTCATATTTCCGTCCACCAGGTAGACCACGTGTTGACGTAAACTCTGCAGGTCAGATATTCACGGCAAGCTCATCGCATTTCGGGAATGATCTGGAAGGCGTTGTGGACGCAGGATTCTTTACCACTTATTTTACTCATCGTTATCAATACACAACATCATTATAATCACATAATATGGAAAGAAAAGGAGAAGCAGCTTCGACCTGTAGAAGGGAAGTTCTGAGTAAAAAACAATAAATTTGGTTTTGGTGTATAAAAGTTGTTTTTAGAGGAGCGGCTAGATTAAAGAAATTAATCTAATTATAGGGTTTATTTAATTAATCTAAATTAATCACATTTTCATCACATAAGTTATACAAGTTAATTCTAAATTAATTAAATCCGCTTTAAATGACCCTGTAAACCCTTAACTCTAAATGAAACTGCTTGGCTGGAGGTTTTTGTGATCTGGAACGGTCACACGGCTAAGGGGTCAAAGCGGAACGTTCTGGGTATGGATTGACATTTGTGTTTATACAGGGAATAATCCCCAGCCATCGTCCAGACGAGAACTGTAAATATTTCTGAGTTGAGGTTTTTATCTGGAACCATCGTGTAGACGTTGGAGGGAAAATGGAAACCATTAGTGGATTATCGGGTGCTCGAGCGCGTGGATTTCTTCTTTTATTTCCCAAACCCGCGTGGATTTCTTCTTTTATTTCCCAAACCCCCTTGTCTTCGTTACAGTCACTACAGATTAAGTACAGGCGCTACACATAAATACCATACTCGTATCTAACCTGGTGTGGGTTGTGTGTTAACACTGTTGGGTCGGGTCGCATGTTTTCCAAACACCATGTCTGTTTATCTGATGTGTCTGATCTGTCAAAGAGAAAGAAAGGTTTATCGCTGTCACACAAACGGAAGGTATTCAGTTCTGTCCTGGGTGGTCTGAAAGGGTCTGAAAAAGGGTCTGAAAGAGTCTGAAAAAGGGTCTGAAAGAGTCTGAAAAAGGGTCTGAAAGGGTCTGAAAAAGGGTCTGAAAGAGTCTGAAAAAGGGTCTGAAAGAGTCTGAAAAAGGGTCTGAAAGAGTCTGAAAAGGTCTGAAAGAGTCTGAAAAGGTCTGAAAGAGTCTGAAAAAGGGTCTGAAAGAGTCTGAAAAAGGGTCTGAAAGAGTCTGAAAAAGGGTATGAAAGAGTCTGAAAAAGGGTATGAAAGAGTCTGAAAAGGTCTGAAAAGGTCTGAAAGGGTCTGAAAAGGTCTGAAAAGGTCTGAAAGGGTCTGAAAAGGTCTGAAAGGGTCTGAAAAGGTCTGAAAGAGTCTGAAAAGGTCTGAAAGGGTCTGAAAAGGTCTGAAAGGGTCTGAAAAGGTCTGAAAAGGTCTGAAAGAGTCTGAAAAGGTCTGAAAGAGTCTGAAAGAGTCTGAAAGGGTCTGAAAAGGTCTGAAAAGGTCTGAAAGGGTCTGAAAAGGTATGAAAGAGTCTGAAATTTAACTTCTAGAACCTCTGATTCATTTGTTCCAATGAAAAAATGCTGAACTCTGAATGAATGAACGATGAAATGAAAGAATGAATGAATGAACGATGGAAAGAATGAATGATTAACTGAATGTGTAGGAGACATAGGTGAGGAGGAGGTGCACGGTGCATTAGTGTGTGTGGCAGAGGTGGTGGTTTGTGTGTGATTGGGCGTGTGCTTGCACAGAGGTGTATAAAGGCGCATACTTACCTGGGAAACAGATGAGAGAGCAAGGGTGGGGTCGTTGCCATAATTTTGTTGACCGCTATCCACACATTCATACATCATTTTTGTCTGTTATCTCCCTGGTTAAACAATCCATTCATTCAATCTTGATTGCGCTGTTATAGCTTGGAGACGCAATAAAGTATTAAACGCATCCCTGGATTTCAGCGTATTCTGTCAAGACAACGTCCTCGCGCGTCACAAATAAGCGAACAGGAGGACCCCACCCAAACTCTCAGCGGCAAAGGTGGTTTGGAAGCCGCAACAGAATGAATGAATGATGAAATGAAAGAATGAATGAATGATGAAATGAAAGAATGAATGAATGAACGATGAAATGAAAGAATGAATGATGAAATGAAAGAATGAATGAACGATGAAATGAATGAATGAATGATGAAATGAATGAAAGATGAATGAACGATGGAATGAATGAATGATGAAATGAATGAATGAATGAACGATGGAATGAATAAATGAACGATGGAATGAATGAATGAATGAACGATGAAATGAATGAAGAAATGAAAGAGTGAACGATGAAATGAAAGAGTGAACGATGAAATGAAAGAGTGAACGATGAAATGAAAGAGTGAACGATGAAATGAAAGAGTGAACGATGAAATGAAAGAATGAATGAATGAACGATGGAATGAATGAACGATGGAATGAATGAACGATGGAATGAATGAACGATGAAAATGAATGAACGATGAAAATGAATGAATGATGAAATGAAAGAATGAATGATGGAATGAATGAATGATGAAATGAAAGAATGAATGATGGAATGAATGAATGATGAAATGAAAGAATGAATGAACGAATGAATGAACGATGACATGAATGAATGAATGATGAAATGAACGAATGAATGATGATATAAACGAATGGATGAACGATGAAATGAACGAATGAATGAATGATGAAATGAACGAATAGATGAAATGAACAAATGAATGAATGAATGATGAAATGAACGAATGAATGAATGATGAAATGAACAAATGAATGAATGAATGATGAAATGAACGAATAGATGAAATGAACAAATGAATGAATGAATGATGAAATGAACGAATGAACGAACGATGAAAGAATGAATGAATGAATGAACGAATGAATGAACGATGAAATGAACGAATGAATGAACGATGGAATGAATGAATGAACGATGGAATGAATGAATGAACGATGGAATGAATGAATGAACGATGGAATGAATGAACGAACGATGGAATGAATGAACGAACGATGAAAGAATGAATGAACGAACGATGAAAGAATGAATGAATGAACGATGGAATGATGAAATGAACGATGGAATGAATGAATGAACGATTGAATGAATGAACGATGAAATGAATGAAGAAATGAAAGAGTGAACGATGAAATGAAAGAGTGAACGATGAAATGAAAGAATGAATGAATGAACAATGAAAGAAGGAATGAATGAACGATGGAATGAATGAACGAATGATGAAATGAAAGAATGAATGATGAAATGAACGATGGAATGAACGAATGGATGAATGAACGATGAAATGAACGAATGAATGATGGAATGAATGAATGATGAAATGAAAGAATGAATGATGGAGTGAATGAATGATGAAATGAACGAATGAATGAACGATGACATGAATGAATGAATGATGAAATGAACGAATGATGATATAAACGAATGGATGAACGATGAAATGAAAGAATGAATGAATGATCAAATGAACAAATGAACAAATGAATGATGAAATGAACGAATGGATGAAATGAACAAATGAACAAATGAATGATGAAATGAACGAATGAACAAATGAATGATGAAATGAACGAATGAATGAATGATGAAATGAACGAATGAATGAATGATGAAATGAATGAATGAATGAAATGAACGAATGAATGAACGATGAAATGAATGAATGAACGATGAAATGAACGAATTAATGAACAATGAAATGAACGAATTAATGAACGATGGAATGAACGAATTAATGAACGATGGAATGAACGAATTAATGAACGATGGAATGAACGAATTAATGAACGATGGAATGAATGATGAAATAAACAAATGAATGAATGATGAAATAAACAAATGAATGAATGATGAAATAAACAAATGAATGAATGATGAAATAAACGAAAGAATGAATGATGAAATAAACGAAAGAATGAATGATGAAATAAACGAAAGAATGATGAAATAAACGAAAGAATGATGAAATGAACGAATGAATGATGAAATGAACGATGGAATGAATGATGAAATGAACGATGGAATGAATGAAATGAACGATGGAATGAATGAAATGAACGAATGGATGAATGAATGAACGAATGGATGAATGAACGATGAAATGAACGAATGAATGAACGAATGAATGAACGATGGAATGAATGAATGATGAAATAAACGAATGATGAAATAAACGAATGAATGATGAAATAAACGAATGAATGATGAAATGAAAAAATGAATGAATGATGAAATGAAAGAATGAATGAATGAACGATGAAATGAATGAATGAACGATGAAATGAACGAATGAATGATGAAATGAACGAATGAATGAACGATGAAATGAATGAATGAACGATGGAATGATGAAATGAACGATGGAATGATGAAATGAACGATGAAATGAATGAATGAACGATGGAATGATGAAATGAACGATGGAATGATGAAATGAACGATGAAATGAATGAATGAACGATGGAATGATGAAATGAACGATGGAATGAATGAACGAACGATGGAATGAATGAACGAACGATGGAATGAATGAACGAACGATGGAATGAATGAACGAACGATGGAATGAAAGAATGAATGATGGAATGAACGAATGGATGAATGAACGAATGGATGAACGATGAAATGAACGAATGAATGAATGAACGATGGAATGAAAGAATGAATGAATGAACGATGAAATGAAAGATTGAATGAATGAACGATGAAATAAACGAATGAATGAACGATGGAATGAATGAATGAACGATGGAATGAACGATGGAATGAATGAATGAATGAAGGACGTTAAAGTTGAATGTTTGTTTTCAGGTCTTTTGTTTTTTTTGTGTTTTTTTTTTTTACAGTTTTCCATGTTTGTGTTTTAATATTTTTGTCGCCATTTTTGGAACTGGAACCTCTTCTTGCTGGTTTTCTGTCCTTCTGGGAAATGAGCATTATTCCAGGAATGAGACCCCCACCCACCCCCCCTCCCCCAACCTGCTGTTCAGATTCAGACCGTCCAGGTCCTGGTTTTGGTCCGTCCAGGTCCTGGGTTTGGTCCGTCCAGGTCCTGGTTTTGGTCCGATCTGAGCTCAGAACTGTAGGACGCTCCGCAGGTTAATTTGTGTCAGTCAGACGTGTTCAAACGGACCAGAATTGGATCAATACACCGAACTATAGCCGCGTATTGATCATGTGATCATTGACCTAATGACATTGATTCATCATTCGTCTATCAGATACTTTTATTTTGAAAGTGTTTGCATTTTGAACTCCCTGATTTTGTCATTTTCTGTTCATCCCAGGAACAAAACTATTACAGTGATTGATGTTCTGGTTGCTTTTCGTCATTTAGATGAACAGAAATGACCGTGTTCATCTTCCTGTGATATTGATCCATGTCAATCAGTGGATCTTAAATCTGATCATTACTGAGTTCAAAATATCAGAAACATTAAATCTCTATCTATTAAATTGGTTTGTTTTGCGAAACTGGTGATTTAAACCTCCGGGAACAACAATACATTGCTTATTAATAGCTGGATTTTATTCCACACATGAAAAATGCAACAGAAACCATTTTTTAGCTTCTAAAATCGCCAGTCGCCCGTCTCCTGCCAGAGCAGAGGTGCTGATGCTTTTATTTCCAGTAGATTACTGCAATGCCCTGCTCTCTGGTCTCTTTCCAGCCGACGATTACTCCAGAACTCAGCGGTACGAGTTCTGACGGGGACCAGAGGGCGGGAACACTTTACTCCAGTTTAAAATGGGTTTCTGTACGTTTCAGGATTGATTTTATGATTTTTTTTTTTACTTCTTTAAAAAATGTCTTAAAGTGTGTGTGGACAGAACTTTTGTTTTTAAATGTCTTGTCATCAGCTGTTAGTTTTAATCTTCATGACTTGGTTTTATCTGGTAAAGCTCTTCGTGTTTCCCGCCGCATGGAGAGTTGGATCGAAGAAAAAAATTTGTTCGTGTCCGCATGATCCCATGCTGTTGCAGAGGATCCGGCCCTTTATCGGACCCGTCCAGGTCCTGGTCCTGCAGAGGATCTGGCTCTCCATCGGACCCGTCCAGGTCCTGTTCCTGCAGAGGATCCGGCTCTCCATCGGACCCGTCCAGGTCCTGTTCCTGCAGAGGATCCAGCTCTCCATCGGACCCGTCCAGGTCCTGGTTCCGGAGAGGATCCGGCCCTCCACTGGACCCGTCCTGGTTCTAGGGATCTGTCCAGATCAGATGTGTTCCACTAATCTGCAGTCCGGTCCTCGGGTCATGTGACCCCAGCCTTTTCTGGCATGGCAGACAGGTTTCCATGGAGACCAGTTCTGATGAAGACGGTAGATGTTCAGCTGAAGGTTCAGATGGATCTCTCAGTTCCTGGTCCAGTGATGCTTTGTTGTAATCCACCTCGGTTAGCTGGTTAGCTTCAGTTAGCTTTAGTTAGCTTCAGTTAGCTTTAGTTAGCTTCAGTTAGCTTTAGTTAGCTTCAGTTAGCTTTAGTTAACTTCGGGTTAGCATGGTTAGCTCTTAGAGTTAACCATGATGTCATCTAGATGTCAATCTAGATGATAAACCCCCAATCTGACCAGAACTGGACCTGAACTGGACCAGGGGCCTCTTTTATCAAACTGTACGTAGCAACGCTGATGACAGGTAGCGTACGTACAGAAAACAGGAAAAGCGGCGCAAAAAAACATACTGATTTACAAAGTCGTGCGCACGCATGTCCCCCGCCTGTTTCCTTCATAAATCAGGATCAACAGGAAATTTCACCACGTGAGGAAACATCTGGCCACGCCCACATGTTGGCCATAAAAGGTCAGGCTGACGCCCTGATAAATATTAATCCATCTCATTTCCATGACGGTTCTGCAGGAAAAAAGAGGAATTTTCTGGAAAATGAGGAAGAAATTCTAACAGATAAAGTTGTAAAATGTAAAAGTATTTTATCTGGTGGAGACGGGATGGACATCACCACCACCAGAAAGACAGAGGAGGTCAGCAGGGGACAGATGCTGTCAGCGTCTCATCAGACCACCGGACTTATCCAGAAAGGACAAATAAAGTGGTCAGACAATAAAATGTAGGGAGAAAGTGCATCTTGGTCCACAGGAGGAGGAAGGGGGGGCGCTGCCCACTCCCACAGATTAGAAGCTGGCGGGAAAATGAAGGAGTCCAGAGATACGCTGGAACAAAATGCTCCAGATGATGCTGGAAGTGCTTCATTCCTTTGTTTCAGATTATAAAATGAACGGACATAAATGAGACGTCTCTGACTCCAGTTTATTTACTGGGAACATACTGGTGTTCCTGTGTGTCCCAGCTGGGTTGCAGCGCTGCAGATGTGGTCGGAGAGGGGGGGGCAGTGGTTCCACCTTGTGTCCTAGCTGCGGTGTCCTCGCAGAGGAACCAATAACTGCCATGAAGGAGGAGGTGCAGGAGATGGAGAGAAATAAACACCACCCTGACAGAAACCACACTAAAGATAAACTTGTGAATAAATGAGAATTGTCCACCTCTGATGTGTTGCATCACTTCTAGACGTAAAGCAGCAGCGTTTGGTTCCAACATGATGGTTGGAGGTCGGGGACAACAGCGCTGGTCGCAGCTGAACGGGACACGTTACCATTTAGTAGCATGTTATGTAGCGTCTCCACTATCTGCAGACATCTGCAGCTGTACAACAGGTTTCCTCCTGGGCATGGAGGCACCTCCACCTGCCTCCATCTGCCCGATGGCCGCTACACCACGTCTGGCTGTGGAGAACATCGTTCTGTTCCTCTGCTCTGGGTTGGGAAAAGGAGCGGACCCGACCTGTCAGTCCCTTCCCTTTGGAAGGTGCCGGACTGGAGTCCAGAGTCTCCATGTTCCATGTCCACCAGCAGGGACAGATAAGCCACATTGGGGAGCATTTTATATCCAACCATCACTTCATGTTCTGTATCTGCAGGTGGAGGAAACACCTGAGCAGCCTGATGATGGGCTGTTGTCATGGCGACCGCCTCCTTTTACCTGCAGGTCTTCATGTAGAGCTTTATTAGTACGGCAGCTTCTGTACGACTTATTAACTGTGTGATGTGGCTTTTCTAACATGTAGAACTGCTTGGTTTCAGAACATTTTCCTGCTGGACGTTTTACGTGCCCGAGGAACTTTTTCTCTTCTTCTGCAGATGCTGTTAATGTCCAACATTCTGGGGGAAAGTTTACATTTCAGTTGGAACAAATGGCTCAGATTCCTTTTTATTTTCTACATTTGGTGTCGCCGTTTCCCGTTTCTCCAGATGCTGTCGTACGCCGGGGTCAGAGTTGGCGTGGAGGTCGGGACGTTTTACCGCCAAGTCCTGCTTTTATAAATCCCAGAAGTGGACTATAATTGGCGTACGCCGGGTTTTGTGCGACAGCTTTGTAAATGAGGCCCCTGAGCTGGACGTGAACTGGACCTGACCCAGAGCCAGTCCAAAGTCGTGTAAAGAAATTCTTATCCAGGCAGTCGATGGTTTCCGAACTGGTCCCGTTCCCACGCCGTGGCGCAACGCAAAGTTCTGTGTTAGTTGGATTTTCACCCTAAATACCCTCAATCACTTAATAACTATCTAAATCCATGTTTTATACATGTTAATGGAAAACAGTTCAGGCAAGTAAAAGTGACATTTAAAATAAAATGAAATAAATATACACGCACTGAGGTGTCGTTTCTCCCTCCGCGTCGTAAGAGCTTAGACGGAAGGTCGTAACCAGGAATGAGTCCGGAGCAGGAGACGGTGTGAAGCATCCAGAGTACGGCGAGGAGGCTGAATTCAGGTTTCAGTGAATAAATTGTAACATTGCCAGATTAAAATTTTTTTTTTCTTGTTAAGTAGGTAACCTTGCTGAGAGACGTGTTCCTCTGGGTGAAGTGGTTCCTCGTCCTGATAGTAGTCTATACATTCTGTAATCATGAACAATCAGAAATATAGTTAGACCCCTCAGTTTACTGTAAATCTGTAAAAACGCTGACCAATCCAAACGTTCAGACCCAAATGGAGTAGTTCAGTTCTTATATTTCGTAGCTTCTTCTCCTGGCTCCCCTCCTCCCCCTCCAGCAGCGCATACCTGATAGCCACACCCTGCATATAAACAGCGTGTTAGGATGAAAGTACAAAGTAGTGAAGAAGAAACTCGGAAGGCAAACATGGCTGAGAAAATGCAGGAAGGATTTCCCGACCCGGCTCGGTTTATTTGCCTCCTCCTGCTAAACAGCCGAGAAAGAGAAAATCGTTGGTGGAAAAAGCTGCGAATTAAAAAGCCTCGGATCACGCAAGGAGCAGAACCAGAGGGGGAGGAGCCAATATAGGAGGAGGAGCCAATGTCGGGGGAGGGGCCAAGACAGGGTGTTGCTAGCTCTCCAACATTACCTACCCTGTAAGTTACTGTGACTTCCTGAGTTGCATCCAACATGACTGTATGTTAAAAACAACATGATTGGAGCTAAGTGTGTGTAAAATAAAATATTTACCCAGAAATACGCTTGGGAGGTGGATTTTTTCATCAAAAAGTTCATTTGGGCCACCCGTGATGCGTTGTCACGTGGTCCGTGGGTCTGTACTGGCGCAGTTTGGGCAGTTTTTTTCTTCGTAGAAACGTTCCGTATGTTTCTCTTAAAATCACATTGCAGGAATGTTTTACGAACTGTAATGTTGGGTTTTTGTGGTGCCGTTTCACAAATGTTGAAAGTCTCGGGAATGTTGAGTTGCCATAGCAACTGGCTCCCGCTCTCCTCTGGTTTACCTGGAAGTTTGGCAGCATTCACGTTGTCTGCTACGTGTTGGTTAGTTTTCACCTGAACCGGACCAGAACACCTACACGACGCCATGCAGCGCCAACAGCTGATCGGTCCGCTGATATCCCACAGAGATGATCGCCAGTCGCTAAAAAGAAAGCCCAGCTCGTTGATTGGCCAGGAACTTCTGCAGGCTGGTTTCCGTTCTCACTTTGCTGTTGAACTCGATCCAGACTGGAGTTCTGGTCGGAACCAAGAGACTCCGGGTTTTCACCAGGACCAGAGTTAATCTGATGTTCCCCGGTGGTGACCTTCACCGTAAGCAAACCGGTTCTGTTGGGTTCTGACCCCGTTCTCCTCGTGTTCCCCCTGTCCTGCAGACCAGCTGAAGTGCGTCATGGAGCAGGTTCTGGACTTCGCGCTACGCGAGCTGACGAAGATCGTGGAGGCCTCTTTCGATGACCTCCTGCTGGAGATCACCAAGATGGAGAAGGAGCAGCAGGTTCTGCAGGAGAGGCTGGGGAAGACCTGCGACAGAGGGGGGGGGGCGAAGGGCAGAGGAGGTGGGAGGAGGAGGGGGTCGGAGAACGACTCCATGTCTCCCAGCGGATCCGAGGAGGCGCGGGAGGAGCTGCCAGAGGGGTCCAAGGAGCCCACAGACGGTGAGTTGTCATGTGACCAGCTGGAACATGGGTCCTGGTTCTGATCCGACTGGTTCTGAACTGGGCTGACTGGTTCTGATCCGGCTGGTTCTGATCCGACTGGTTCTGAACTGGGCTGACTGGTTCTGATCCGGCTGGTTCTGATCCGATTGGTTCTGATCTGGGCTGACTGGTTCTGATCCGATTGGTTCTGATCTGGGCTGACTGGTTCTGATCTGGGCTGACTGGTTCTGATCTGGGCTGACTGGTTCTGATCTGGCTGGTTCTGATCTGATCTGACTGGTTTGGGCCTGACTGGTTCTGGTCTTTAATCTCGTGTTTGAACTGGACTGAACCTTTAGGATGTTTGGTATTGTCTGCCCCCCCCCAGACCCGGACCGGCCCCCCATCCTGTCGCAGGACTGGGTCCCCATACTGGACAAAGTCTTCGGACAGAAGTGGTGCAGCGACGTCTGGCAGATCAAGGAGCTCAGTGGAGGAGGTGTTGGTGGGCGGAGCCTGAGTGAAGGAGGGGGGCGCCAGGTGGAGCCTCTCTCCTCCCCCTCAGTAATCCTGGAGCCCTCCCCTTCCTCCCCCCAACAGGACCCCCGCTGGACTCCTCTGGAGGACATGGAGGTGTTTTCTCCTGACGACGAAGACCAAGCAGAGACTCAGAGAGGCTCCGCCTCTGAACCCCCACCTGACCCTCCACCTGAACCCCCACCTGAACCCCCCCACAGCCCCTCAGGTGAGGCTGCAAAACACACCTGAACATTACCAGATATGAAAGCAAAACTGAAAATATTCAAGATATTCTGATGAAATTTCACACTTTTACTTTTTTATTCAAATCTGAGAAATAAACAAGAAACTAATTGAGAACAAATTCTACGTAGAAAAACATTTATTATAAAAACAAATTCTACGTAGAAAAACATTTAACATTATGAAAACAAATTCTACATAGAAAAACATTTAACATTATAAAAACAAATTCTATGTAGAAAAACTTAACATTATAAAAACAAATTCTACGTAGAAAAACATTTAACATTATAAAAACAAATTCTACGTAGAAAAACATTTAACATTCTAAAAACAAATTCTACGTAGAAAAACATTTAACATTATAAAAACAAATTCTACGTAGAAAAACATTTAACATTATAAAAACAAATTCTATGTAGAAAAACATTTAACATTATAAAAACAAATTCTACGTAGAAAAACATTTAACATTCTAAAAACAAATTCTACGTAGAAAAACATTTTAACTTGATAAAAATAAATTCTTCGAAGAAAAACATTTTAACTTGATAAAAATAAATTCCAAGTAGAAAAACTTCAACAGGTGATAATAATGAAAATAAAATCTTCCAAATGTAAAATTTAAATAAAAAAAAACCCATATAAAACCATCTATCTAATTGAAATTAAGTAAGATTTGCGTTTGATTCGTCAGAAAAGATTTTGGACACAAATTGAAAAAAATCTTCAAATTAAAAGAAACAAAAATATAAAAATAAAAGAAATTCCTTTTTACTATTTTAAGTTGAATGAATCGTAGCTACAGAGTAAAATGAGTGTGAGTGGCGCCCTCCGGTGGACACCACTGTATCACTGTCCTTAGGTGATCAGATAAATGACAAATCCTGATATTAATGATCGATCAGCTGATTGATTATAATGTGTGTTATTTATTCGATTAGGTCGCTGCTCCTCTGCCTCGATGCTTCATCGTCTTCTCACGCTGCCGTCTCAGCTGCTGGACGACGATGAAGAGAACTCCGCTGCCGCCAAAGAAACGCTGGTCGCTCTGGCAACAAACGGTGGCGAGGAGCGGGGAGACGGCGATGCCGAGCCACCCAGACCGACCGTTAGGGAGGAAGAGGAGGACGAGGAGGAAGAGGAGGAGGACGAGGAGGACAAAGGGAGGAAGGTGAAGGAGGTTTCACAGTTTCCATGTTTGTGCTGCTTGTTAGCGACGATCCTTGCTGACGTTCCTCCAGCTGGGCGACGAGACCAGCCGCCATTCGGTGCTACATGCAACCGCCGTTTGTCGTCTACACGCCGCCGCCGTTTGTCGTCTACACGCCGCCGCCGTTTGTCGTCTACACGCCGCCACCGTTTGTCGTCTACACGCTGCGGCTAATCAGATCAACCTACTCAAGATGGCGCCCCAGGAGTAGTAGCGTTGACTTCTCCTCCTGCATGATTTAATTTACAGTCTGTGGATTCCGGCTGGAATAACCGATTTCTGCGCATGTGGTAAAGATCCTGCCATTTTAGAAGTTAAATTGCTTTTGGCAGGATTTATATCCTCTCCCTGAGCCGTCACCTTATCGTGGTGGAGGGGTTTGTGCGTCCCGAAGATCCTAGCAGCTATGTTGTCGGGGGCTTTATGCCCCTGGTAGGGTCACCCATGGCAAACAGGTGTCTAGGGGAGGGACCAGACCAAGCACGGCTCATAGACCCCTATGATGACGACCAACCTGGGCATGAATGTTCCCTTGCCCGGACGCGGGTTACCGGGACCCCCCTCTGGAGCCAGGCCTGGAGGCGGGGTACGAGAGCGAGCGTCTGGTAGCCGGGCCTTCGCCCATGGGGCCCGGTCGGGCTCAGCCCGAAAGGGTTACATGGGCCCCACCTCCCGTGGGCTCACCATCTGCGGGAGGAGCCGTAGGGGTCAGGTGCAATGTGAGCTGGGTGGCAACAAGGGGCGGGGACCCTGGCGGTCCGATCCCCGGCTGCAGAAGCTGGCTCTAGGGACGTGGAACGTCACCTCTCTGGTGGGGAAGGAGCCTGAGCTTGTGCGCGAGGTTGAGCGGTTCCGACTAGATATAGTTGGACTCACCTCGACGCATGGCTTGGGCTCTGGAACCAGTACCCTCGAGAGGGGCTGGACCTTCTTCCACTCTGGAGTTGCTCATGGTGAGAGGCGCCGAGCAGGTGTGGGCATTCTCATCAGCCCCCAGCTTGGTGCCTGCACGTTGGGGTTTACCCCGGTGGATGAAAGGGTAGTTTCCCTCCGCCTCCGGGTGGGGGGACGGGTCCTGACTGTTGTCTGTGCTTATGCACCGAACAGCAGTTCAGAGTACCCACCCTTTCTGGGGTCCTTGGAGGGAGTGCTGGAGGGTGCTCCTTCTGGGGACTCCATTGTTCTGCTGGGGGACTTCAATGCTCACGTGGGCAATGACAGTGAGACCTGGAGGGGAGTGATTGGGAGGCATGGTCCCCCCCCTCTGAACCCAAATGGTGTTTTGTTATTGGACTTCTGTGCTCGTCATGGATTGTCTATAACGAACACCATGTTCCAGCATAAGAGTGTCCATATGTACACCTGGCATCAGGATTCCCTGGGCCGCAGTTCAATGATCGACTTTGTAGTCGTATCGTCGGACCTGCGGCCACATGCCTTGGACACTCGGGTGAAGAGGGGGGCGGAGTTTCAACTGATCACCACCTGGTGGTGAGTTGGCTCAGATGGTGGGGGAGGAAGCCGGTCAGATCTGGCAGGCCCAAACGTGTTGTGAGGGTCTGCTGGGAACGTCTGGCTGAGTCCCCTGTCAGAGCGAGCTTCAACTCCCACCTTCAGCAGAGCTTCGACCATGTCCTGGGTGAGGCGGGGGACATTGAGTCCGAATGGGCTGTGTTCCGTGCCTCTATTGCTGGGGCGGCCAGCCGGAGCTGTGGCTGCAAGGTCGTTGGTGCCTGTCGTGGCGGTAATCCCAGGACTCGTTGGTGGACACCAGCAGTGAGGGATGCCGTCAAGCTGAAGAAGGAGTCCTATCGGGCCTTCTTGGCCTGTGGGACTCTGGAGGCAGCTGATGGGTACCGACGGGCTAAGCGGCATGCGGCTTCGGCCGTTGCCGAGGCAAAAACTCGGGCATGGGAGGAGTTCGGCGAGGCCATGGAGAAAGACTTCCGGACGGCTTCGAGGAGATTCTGGTCCACCATCCGGCGGCTCAGGGGGGGGAAGCAGTGCTCCATCAATACTGTGTACAGTGGAGATGGGGTGCTGCTGACCTCAACTCGGGACGTTGTGGGTCGGTGGAGGGAATACTTCGAAGACCTCCTCAATCCTACCAACACGTCTTCCCATGAGGGAGCAGAGCTGGTGGACTCAGGGGTGGACTCTCCTATCTCTGGGGCTGAAGTCGCTGAGGTGCTCAAAAAGCTCCTTGGCGGCAAGGCCCCGGGGGTGGATGAGATCCGCCCGGAGTTCCTTAAGGCTCTGGATGCTGTGGGGCTGTCCTGGCTGACACGCCTCTGCAGCATCGCGTGGACATCGGGGGCAGTGCCGCTGGATTGGCAGACTGGGGTGGTGGTCCCTCTTTTTAAGAAGGGGGACCGGAGGGTGTGTTCCAATTACAGGGGAATCACACTCCTCAGCCTCCCTGGTAAGGTCTATTCAGGGGTCCTGGAGAGAAGGGTCCCCCGGATAGTCGAATCCCGGATTGAGGAGGAGCAGTGTGGTTTTCGTCCTGGTCGCGGAACAGTGGACCAGCTCTATACCCTCTCTGGGGTCCTGGAGGGGGCATGGGAGTTTGCCCAACCAGTCTACATGTGCTTTGTGGACCTGGAGAAGGCATTCGACCGTGTCCCCCGGGGGCTCCTGTGGGGGGTACTCCGGGAGTATGGGGTACCGGACCCCCTTGTACGAGCTGTCCGGTCCCTGTACGACAGGTGTCAGAGCTTGGTCCGCATTGCCGGTAGTAAGTCGGATTTGTTTCCGGTGAGGGTTGGACTCCGCCAAGGCTGCCCTTTATCACGATTCTGTTCATAACTTATATGGACAGAATTTCTAGGCGCAGCCGAGGGGTTGAGGGGATCCGACTTGGTGGCCTCAGGATTGGGTCCCTGCTTTTTGCGGATGACGTGGTCCTGTTGGCTTCATCTGGTCGTGATCTCCAGCTCTCGCTTGAGCGATTCGCGGCCGAGTGTGAAGCGGCTGGGATGAGAATCAGCACCTCAAAATCTGAGACCATGGTCCTCAGCCGGAATAGGGTGGATTGCCCTCTCCGGGTCGGGAGTCAGGTCCTGCCTCAAGTGGAGGAGTTTAAATATCTCGGGGTCTTGTTCACGAGTGAGGGAAGGATGGAGCGTGAGATCGACAGACGGATCGGTGCGGCGTCTGCAGTAATGCGGACTCTGCGCCGGTCTGTCGTGGTGAAGAAGGAGCTGAGCCAGAAGGCGAAGCTCTGGATTTACCAGTCGATCTACGTTCCTTCCCTCACCTATGGTCATGAGCTGTGGGTCGTGACCGAAAGAACGAGATCTCGTATACAGGCAGCTGAAATGAGTTTCCTCCGCAGGGTGGCCGGGCTCTCCCTTAGAGATAGGGTGAGGAGCTCAGTCATCCGGGAGGGGCTCAGAGTAGAGCCGCTGCTCCTTCGCATCGAGAGGAACCAGTTGAGGTGGCTCGGGCATCTGGTCAGGATGCCTCCTGGACGCCTCCCTGGTGAGGTGTTCCAGGCACGTCTCTCTGGGAGGAGACCCCGGGGAAGACCCAGGACACAATGGAGGGATTACATCTCTTGGCTGGCCTGGGAACGCCTCGGGATCCCCCCCTGCAGAGTTGGCAAATGTGGCTGGGGAGAGGGAGGTCTGGGCTTCCCTGCTTAGGCTGCTGCCCCCGCGACCCGACCCCGGATAAGCGGCAGAAGATGGATGGATGGATGGATGGATGGATGGATGGATGGATTTATATACATTACCCATGCCGCGTGGAACTTAGGTAAATCTGTCGCCTAACTCAGAGTGAGACTATAATGGCGTCCACTGAGACATTAACTACTCTGATTGAGACTGCACTCGAAAAATATTTTGTCAAGGCCGAGGCAACATCGAAGCAAGGATTTGCACGATTGGAACAACTGGACTCACTTCGAACAGATCTTCTATCGCTCAAGGAGGAACACACAAACTTAAAGGCTCGCATGGACGGTGTGGAGCAGGCCTCTACAGCATTGTCCAAAACAGTAACAACAGTGGAAACTAAGTTAGCCGATCTAGAAGACAGAAGCGGACAAAATAACGTGGTTGTGCATGGACTGTGTGAACAGAGAGAAAACTCAAACAATTTGGAATACATTACGACTCCGCTCCCACTGTGGTTCCCCACGCTAAAGGACGCCCCACCAGAGATTATGAGTTGGACCTCCTCTGAACAAAGCAGCCACAAAGCCAAGAGTTCTGATTTTCATGTGTTTGAGATGCACTGACAGAGCTAAGACATGAAAAGCAGCAAGGGACTCACCGCTCGTCATTGGAGGAAAAGAAATAAGGTTCACAGCTAACTTTAGCCTGGCGACACGGGATCAGCGTGGGTCCTGCTTTCCTGCAGGTATTAGAGGACAGTGACTGTCCTCTAATACCTGCGAATTGTGTAAAGATATATTGGCAACGTATTTGGTTCTAATTATAGGAATGGACTCGTTTACTTTGCAGGACAACATGGAAAAAACTTATTGCACAAGTTGAACAATGATCACAGATTTTGGAGATGTTAAATTGTGCGTGTGTGTGTGTGTGTGTGTGTGTGTGTGTATTTGTTTTTGTGATCCGCAGCGTGTAGATGGTGATTAGCCGTGGCGTGTACACGAACCTTTCTGTTCGTCTACACACCGCGGCTAATCGTCGTCTACACGCTACGGCTATCGCCGTCTACACGCCGCAGCTAATCGTCGTCTACACGCTACGGCTATCGCCGTCTACACGCCGCAGCTAATCGTCGTCTACATGCCGCGGCTAATCGTCGTCTACACGCCGCGGCTAATCATCGTCTACATGGCGCGGCTAATTGTCGTCTCTACGACGCGACTGTTCGTCGTCTCCACGCCGCAGCTAATCGTCGTCTACACGCTGCGGCTAATCGTCGTCTACATGCCGCGGCTAATCGTCGTCTACACGCTGCGGCTAATCATCGTCTACATGGCGCGGCTAATCGTCGTCTCCACGACGTGACTGTTCGTCGTCTCCACGCCGCAGCTAATCGTCGTCTACACGCCGCGGCTAATCGTCGTCTACACGCCGCGGCTAATCGTCGTCTACACGCCGCGGCTAATCGGCGTCTACACGCCGCAGCTAATCGTCGTCTCCACGCCGTGGCTAATCGTCGTCTACACGCCGCGGCCTAGCCACTCTGTGGCTGCGGCCGTTTGGCGCCATCATGCAGGAAGTCAGTGTGATTATTTTCCTCCTCAGCTCCATGGCGTCTGCAATAAATAATGTTATTGATTACTCCCTGATGACCGGGTCTCCTGGTCCCGGTTCTGCTCCTGACGTTGTGGTTTCTTGTGTTCGGTAGAAGAAGCGGCGCCGGGTCTGGTCGGAGTGTGAGGAATGTGGTCGCAGGTTCAGCCGGATGTCTCTGCTGAAGGCTCACCGCCAGAGTCACGTCTCCGGGGACACCGGGCCGTCCTCGCCCTCATCTCCGCCCTCCGGCGCCACCTCGCCACTGCGCTGCTCCGAGTGCGGGAAGAGGTTCTCCTCAGCAACACGCCTCCAGAGCCACGTCCGGACTCAGCACCCGGAGAACCGGTCCTGATCCTGCAGATGGTACGAACTGAACGACCAGGGGAGTTTTATGCAACAGAACCGGATCAGAATTCTGGTTCTGGTGTGGATCCGGTTCCATGTCAGACACAAACACAAACCTGGTCCTGAACCCAAACGCCAAAGTTTATCTGACAGGAAGTCGACCATTTTCACTTCCTGTTTATTTAAAAAAAAAAAAAAAAACAGTTTTCAGGGTTTGTGGTTCAGATGGACCCAGAAAAGGGAATAAAACTGCTGGTGAATCCCTGAATCCAGACGCCTGGACCAGGTCTAAGGACCAGATCTTAGGACCAGGTCTGAGGACCTCCGTGTTCCTGACTTCAGTCCAAACAGTTTTTATCTGAACTTTTCATTAAAGCTCCAGAAACTGGTTTCTGGATCTGAAGGTTTCCAGCCGACCTCGGAGGTTCGATCCCCATCTGGTCGTCCGCTCACTTCCTGCAACTCTTCGTTCTGGTAGAACACTTTGTACCTGGATCAGACCTGGACCTGGACCTGGACCTGGACCTGGACTGGACCTGGACCTGGACCTGGACCTGGACCTGGACCAGACCTGGACCTGGACCAGACCTGGACCTGGACCAGACCTGGACCAGACCTGGACCTGGACCTGGACCAGACCTGGACCAGACCTGGACCTGGACCTGGACCAGACCTGGACCTGGACCAGACCTGGACCTGGACAAGACCTGGACCTGGACCAGACCTGGACCTGGACCTGGACCTGGACCAGACCTGGACCTGGACCTGGACCAGACCGGACCTGGACCTGGACCTGGACCGGACCTGGACCTGGACCAGACCTGGACCTGGACCAGACCTGGACCTGGACCTGGACCAGACCTGGACCAGACCTGGACCTGGACCAGACCTGGACCTGGACTGGACCTGGACCAGACCTGGACCTGGACCAGACCTGGACCTGGACCTGGACTTTGTTGGTGGATTATTTCTGAAATCTTTGATGAAACGAAGAAAAGCAAAAAAAATTCTGTTTTTGTGAAACTGGAAACTTTTCTGATTGATGTGAACGGATGAGCTGAGGAAGAGGAGCAACGAAGGGAAAACGCACAGATCCTCCTCCTCCTCTTCTCCTCCTCTCCTCCTCCTGTAAAGTCGTCCCCCAGGTGAACAGGAAGTGAGCCCGGCTGCTGCAGGTGGATTTCTCTGCTTTCGTTTGCAATAAGCCCGTCACCATGGCAACCAGAGTGGCGCCTCCTGTCACCTGACGGGTCTTTCTGTTTTTTACGTGTAGCGCGTGGATATCACGCGGGGAGGGACATGTTTGCTTTTAAAGTCTCTTTTCCAGACATTTTCTTCTGTCAGTGGTGTTTTTTTACGTTTCTGGAGAGTTTTTCTGTTACGCCTGCACAGGAAACCTGGGAGGACGCACGTCTGCCAATCTCAGCCAGTTTCCTGTCGTCTTTACCAGACGGTTTCCTCCCTCCTCCACCAAACCTCCTGTTTACAGTCTCAACACAACCGCTGTTTTTCCAGCTGAAACTAGCAGAAGCCAGACCTCTGCGAGGACCAACAGGGCTTCCGTACACACAGATAAAACTGAAAAGATAAAGCACAATATTTATGGAAATTTTTACCTTTCTGAAGAAATTCAGATAAAACAGAAACTAAATCTAAATTAAAAATTTATCATCAAACTGAAGGAGGAAAAACTAAATTTGATTTCATGTCGTCATTAATTAATTTTGCATGAAATTCAGTGTTTGAAATTGTAAATAAGCCAAAAATCCAACTATAAATTTACATAATATCCAGGAAAAAAATGTCTGAAATAAACCAGTTTTTATATATTATATTATTTATCAGGGGTGGGACTTTAATGCGTTATTATGATTAATTAATGATGGGCTTTTTGAAATAAATTGCGGAACTTTTGTCAGTGTACAATTTCCTGGTACACCGCTTACACTGACGCACACGGTACCTCCGCTGCTAGCCTAGCTAAAGTTAGCCATGTTTCAGACCCTTCGCCGAGTTTGTTTAAAGATGAAGCGACCATTAACAAGTCGAGCGCTTTTCATGGTGGCATCGGGGACTTTTGGTGACTAACGCTAAGACTACGTCGTAAGACAACGTTTTCTCTCCATTGGCGGCTGCGTTAGCTCCTCCCCCTTTCCTGAAGAACACTCCAGACGTTTGTTCCTCAGCAGCTTCCAGTTCTGTTCAGTTTTCACCAGGAGCGTTCTCTCTCTCTCTGCTCGTGTTTTACATCTAAATGCATTCTTCCAGACATTCGACTTCAGTTCACAATATTAGTTTCTGTGTTTATTTATTCCATCATCCACTAAAATCCATTTAAATAAAAAAATCTTGCTAATTTTTTTTACACAATTAATATACAATGGGGATTATTCACAAAAGTTTGTAATTATAAAATGTTTTAATCGAGTCTCACCCCCAATAAATATATATATTATATATAAAAATTCAGGCATTAGTGAAACTGTGGAATATAGACGGTGCCAAAAATAAACCGATTTTTAGTAAAAGAGATAAAAACAAGGGATAATAAACTAAAATAAATCAATGTGAGAATATAGATTTGAATTGCTTTTTGTATTTTTAACATGTTTTTACATATATGTCAATTTGGTTTTTTTCCCAATTTTTTTTCTGATTTTGAATTTAAATAATTGTTTTAGACAATTTTTTTTTCTATTTTACATGGACATAATTTTACATTATTTCCTGATACAAAATGAAATTTTTGGCGCTGTGGGTATTCCGTAGTCGGAGCAGTTTTCCATAAAGTGATGGTCTCGGTCCTCAGTTTTACTTCATAAAGGTGAAACTTTACTGTCGTTTTGTCCCTTGTTTACTCAGGGATTAATATAAAAAATCCTGAAGGTCTTTAATCATCATAAAGGAAAAACTGAAAAATAAGCTTAATAAATAAAATGATTTAAATCCTGAAAAATGCTTCAGGATCATTTATCAATCTGAGCTGAAAATTTTATTCCAAATTATAACAATATTGAAGAATAAAATATCAATTCATGTTAATTTTTACACCAAATCATAAACTCCCTGCTTCATTATTATCACTGCAAATTAAGTGATAAATCGTCTATAAGCATCAATGATGTCAACAATATTTCTGAATTAGAATTTAAAATATGTACAAAATCTTATTAAATGTGTCCTTAATTTGCATAAATAATTTGTTGAAAATCTTTAGCAAATGCAATTTAAATGTTTTCTAAACTAAAACATGTCTGCATGAAACTGTATGAACAAAGAATGGTGCGTTACCTGTATGCAACCCCGAAACTAAATCAGCTCATTGATGAATTAATCAATCCTCTCTCAGTTTGGACGTGATATGAAAAGAAATGTGAATATTAAATTATTGTTAACGATTAAATGATATTCAAATTCTTATGTAATTCAAAGTTAATTATTAATCCCTTAATTGACTTTGGTTTAAATTCCTCATTTAGATGATTTTTTTTTATCATAAAAGGTTTGTGCAGAGATCCTGAAACATTTACTGAAACTAATGTTTGCATTTGGTCGCTGTGTTTTGTCAGATCATTCCTTCTGTTGAAGTTTTTACGTTTCGTAGCATCAGAGGATGAGGTGGAGAGGGATGAAGGATCAACACAAACGCCTTCCATCAGACTTCTACATTTTGAATGTGTGCGATCCACCACTTTTTTCTTTTTGAAGCGAATTTAGTTTGTTTGTTGTTAGTCTGAAGCAATATGAAGGCCAAACACTGCAGTGCGGCCGCACTTTGAAATGCTCACGAGCAAAAATGTTGGCACCGCCATGTCAGGAGTGTAAAACCTGTTGGTCTTATTTTGGTGTTTTACTTGTCGCCTCTTTCTTTTTTTTTACTGTGTTTTTGGAAAGGTAAAGTTTGTCTGCTTCGCCAGCATCTGAGTTAAGAACCGCTTTCCTGCAAACGTCTTTGGTTTATCCGATGAGTTGCACTTTCACCTCATGTTGATGTTACCTCATTTTTCAAGTGTTTCTGTGTTCGCACAGACCTGAATACCTCATCGTGTACAGTGCTGATATTTGACTACAGAAATGTGTTTTTATTTGTTCTCTTTTGGAGACGTCTGTTTCTCCCAACTGAGCCGGAAGGTGTTGGGTAAAAACCACACGACTTAATGCAGGAAACTCAGGTTAAAGTTTGGCTGGTATGGAGCTAAAAATCACGGGATTTAATACGTTTTCACTTGTAATATTAATGAATTTGTGGTTAATAAAGTTAAAGAAACATTTAACAGAAATCATCTGTATCTCAAAATCTAAAGTTAACTAATTATTTTACATGCTTAAAAAGAACATTTTTAGTCATTTTAATTCTAATAACAAAAACTTTTTATTTAAATTTATTTTGTTTCTTTGATAAAATATTTTACGTTCTAAATTTATGAGGACTGAGGAAAACTGTCAAAACAATTATGACAAGCAATGTTTTTTCAAACAACAGGAAAAAACTTAAGCAGGAATGAAATGAGAGTACATGCATTAAACAAATTACAACACTGAAAAATATGTGAAAATGTTTGGAAATGGACAAAATAAAGGAAAAGCTGAATTTTAAATTCCCAGTGGAAAACCCCTGCAGACCTTCAGTCTGATGGTTTTTATGGGACATTATTTTATCTAGTCCAGACCTGCTGTCGGAGGAAAACCTTCAGATTACCGCTTTGCTGAATTCTCGGACCAACCTGTCGTGCTCCATTAACAAACTTTGTACAGTTTACAAAGTTTTCTTCAGACCACTTATGCATCATGTGACCTGTTAAACCAATCATTGCTCTTCGTTTCCTGTTTACAAAGAAATGCATCCAGCTGCAAATCAGAGTTTTTTTGGGCATAATTGGTCCTGAAAATGAGGAAAAAACTCACCAGTCTGTTGGTTTCCTGATGTTTAGGGCAAAATAACATCCTGTTATTCTGAGTTTCTGTCCAATGTTAGTCTATTTCAGGTCATTGAAAAATAAATTCAGACTTTTAACTTCCAGGATAATTTTCTGTGGTGGGACTGAACAATTACTTTGATTAAAATAATGAATCTTTGCATTTACTGAAGGGAAACTTAAGCCTGTTTTTATATTTTATTTCAACTTTTCATCACAAACTTGGAGTCAATGTCCCATTGAACCAAAAACCCAAGGATTTTGTATAAATTGAGATGTAAATAAATTGTTTTAGATAGAGGATGTTTTCATGTCATTATAAAATCTCTATAATGCCATAGATGTAAAATGTTTCTATAAGTGATGACTCGACATCCCGTAATTATTAAACTTAAGAGTAATTTTATGATAGTTATGTTAAATGTTTTATTGAATCATTGAAAGAATTTTCAAGCAAACTTGGTCTAAATGTTATTAATAATGAATTTAAGTAAAAATACTAAACATTTGTTTATCAGATAAATCACCATGGGATAAAACCTCAGAGGAGCAGTTGATGAAAACTGTTTAAGTTAATGAGTATATTAATAAACCTGCAGTTCAGGCTTTTTTCTGCCTTATAGACTGAATTCAGAGTCGAATATGGCATCGGTATAACGCACCAATTGCACACAGGGCACAGTTTCAGACATCACAGAAGACCAAAACTATTAGTCAGTTTTGGAACTAAATCATCTTGGTCAGGTTTTGGAACTAAATCATCTTGGTTAAGTTTTGGAACTAAATCATCTTGGTCAGGTTTTGGAACTAAATCATCTTGGTTAGGTTTTGGAACTAAATCATCTTGGTCAGGCTTTGGAACTAAATCATCTTGATCAGGTTTTGGAATTAAATAATCTTGGTCAGGTTTTGGAGCTAAATCATTTTGGTTAGGTTTTGGAACTAAATCTTGGTCAGGCTTTGGAACTAAATCATCTTGGTTAGGTTTTGGAATTAAATCATCTTGGTCAGGTTGTGGAACTAAATCATCTTGGTCAGGTTTTGGAACTAAATCTTAGGTTTTGGAACTAAATCATCTTGGTTAGGTTTTGGAACTAAATCATCTTTGTTAGGGTTTGGAACTAAATCATCTTGGTTAGGTTTCGGAACTAAATCATCTTGGTTAGGTTTTGGAACTAAATCATCTTGGTTAAGTTTAGGAACTAAATCATCTTGGTCATGTTTTGGAACTAAATCATCTTGGTCAGGTTTTGGAACTAAATCATCTTGGTTAGGTTTTGGAACTAAATCATCTTGGTCAGGTTTTGGAACTAAATCATCTTGGTTAAGTTTTGGAACTAAATCATCTTGGTCATGTTTTGGAACTAAATAATCCTGGTTAGGTTTTGGAACTAAATCATCTTGGTCAGGTTTTGGAACTAAATCATCTTGGTCATGTTTTGGAACTAAATCATCTTGGTCATGTTTTGGAACTAAATCATCTTGGTCATGTTTTGGAACTAAATCATCTTGGTTAGGTTTTGGAACTAAATCATCTTGGTTAAGTTTTGGAACTAAATCATCTTGGTCATGTTTTGGAACTAAATAATCCTGGTTAGGTTTTGGAACTAAATCATCTTGGTCAGGTTTTGGAACTAAATCATCTTGGGCAGGTTTTGGAACTAAATCATCTTGGTTAGGTTTTGGAACTAAATCATCTTGGTTAGGTTTTGGAACTAAATCATCTTTGTTAGGTTTTGGAACTAAATCATCTTGGTTAGGTTTTGGAACTAAATCATCTTGGTTAGGTTTTGGAACTAAATCATCTTGGTTAGGTTTCGGAACTAAATCATCTTGGTTAGGTTTTGGAACTAAATCATCTTGGTTAAGTTTAGGAACTAAATCATCTTGGTCATGTTTAGGAACTAAATCATCTTGGTCATGTTTTGGAACTAAATCATCTTTGTTAGGTTTCGGAATTAAATCATCTTGGTCATGTTTTAGAACTAAATCATCTTGGTCAGGTTTTGGAACTAAATCATCTTGATCATGTTTTGGAACTAAATCATTTTGGTTAGGTTTTGGAACTAAATCATCTTGGTTAAGTTTTGGAACTAAATCATCTTGGTCATGTTTTGGAACTAAATAATCCTGGTTAGGTTTTGGAACTAAATCATCTTGGTTAGGTTTTGGAACTAAATCATCTTGGTTAGGTTTTGGAACTAAATCATCTTGGTCATGTTTTGGAACTAAATCATCTTGGTCATGTTTTGGAACTAAATCATCTTGGTCAGGTTTTGGAACTAAATCATCTCAATCAGGTTTTGGAACTAAATCATCTTGGTCAGGTTTTGGAACTAAATCATCTTGGTCAGGTTTTGGAACTAAATAATCCTGGTTAGGTTGTGGAACTAAATCATTTTGGTTAGATCAAAGCAATAGGTCAAGGAAATAAACTATTCTGATTACGTTGAGGATCTAAAACGCCACATACCAGTCACCAGTATTTGCGTGAAGAGCGTTTCTGCAAGCAGGATGCAAAAGTTCTGAACTGTAGGTTTATCTTCTTTCACCTAAAAAAAAGATAAAACCATGAAATAAAAAAGATGACACTTTTTATTGTGATGAGAAGATCTGAAGGAGATCTGTCTTTTAAACTGAGTAATGAAAAATGTGTATATAAAGATATGTTTGCTAATTTTACTCTTCTAAACGTGTTTTGTGTAAATTAGTTTCCACCAGATGTTTCTTTCCATGCGTTGTTTTCAGAGAAGGTCTCGCTGTTAACTGTCATTCATCGTAGGATTTCTGGCTCATATGTACACATCAGATGATCATGTGATATGCTGAGCTCATTCAACGGCCAGTTTTTTTAAAGTGGTTGTGTGGTAAAAGACCATGTTGCTAAGAAAGTGCCAGCTGAGCAGCTGACGACAAAGATTTAACACTTTGAGTCCAGATGGACCATGAATCTGGTCTTGTTCTTGAAGGAGACTGGAGATCAGGTCGGAGTTCCTCAGAGAACAATTTCAGTGCTTTTTCTGTTTAAAGCCAACCCTGGATTTAGCGGATAAAACAAATATTTCACATTTTTTTCTTTTTTTCTGTAAAAGCAGACTTTGATGACACAGCCCTACATCAGTTATGCTCAGAATCTGTTTTCTACTCTAACCATTTTCTACTTCCTGCTTAATGTTCGACTGTGTTTGATAAAGAAAGTTCCTCAGTGTTTGTTTAGATTTGATGCAATACTTTTCGAGGAAGAAACTGTGCCCTTTTTGTAATCCAGCATTCAGATGAATCCAGATCTTTGGCCAGGAAGAGTCGGGACAGCTGAGCCTTCAGTCAGGAGCCAGATCTAACCAAACAATCAGCCAGTCGAACACAAACTGCTTCAGTTTTGAGGGAATTCTTGCCAATGTGGTTCCTGCTCATTTATTGGCTTTTTTACTTCGTGGCCTGTGTTGATCACAGCTGCACTGTCTGAATGTCATTTTAACTTTCTGTCATGATGATGTGAGGATAAAGGCCATGGTGTGGGTGTTTTTGTAATTTTTATTATCTGTTTTAGTCCATGAGACGGGGTACTTCAGTGTAAAATCTAAAATAAATGTTGACAAATACACTACCAAGTCTGAGATGTTTTCTTTCTGCTGGTCATTCAGGATCCAGGTCAACATGGTCGTCGCAAATCCTGTGTTTGGTTCCAGCTTTTAACGCTGAGATTGTTGCTTTCTGGCTAAATCCACACAAAGGTCTGTGGATTGTTTGGCAAAACCCCTGGAGAGATCTTCATGATATGTTTCTGAAAATGGATCCTGGTCAAACTTCTTGATGTGGATCAGCATCTGGATCCAGACTGTTGTTAAGGATTCTTCCTCATTGTAAGATTTTCATTGTAAGAATTGTAAGAACCATTTTCAGTATATCTGGATGAAACTCCACAATGCATGGTGAGAAAATCCAGGGGAAGTTCCTAACAGGGTTTCCAACATGAAGATAAATGTGGATCCCGGCAACATTCTGGATACTACCATCCAGAACAGGAACAACATTCTGGATACTACCATCCAGAACAGGAACAACATTCTGGATACTACCATCCAGAACAGGAACAACATTCTAGATACTACCATCCAGAACAGGAACAACATTCTGGATACTACCGTCCAGAACAGGAATAACATTCTGGATACTACTGTCCAGAAAAGGAACAACATTCTGGATACTACCATCCAGAACAGGAACAACATTCTGGATACTACCGTCCAGAACAGGAACAACATTCTGGATACTACCGTCCAAAACATGAACAACATTCTGGATACTACCATCCAGAACAGGAACAACAATCTGAATACTACCATCCAGAACAGGAACAACATTCTGGATACTACCATCCAGAACAGGAACAACATTCTGGATACTACTATCCAGAACAGGAACAACATTCTGGATACTACTGTCCAGAACAGGAACAACATTCTAGATGCTACCATCCAGAACAGGAACAACATTCTGGATACTACCATCCAGACCAGGAACAACATTCTGGATACTACCATCCAGAACAGGAACAACGTTCTGGATACTACCATCCAGAACAGGAACAACATTCTGGATACTACCATCCAGACCAGGAACAACATTCTGGATACTACCATCCAGACCAGGAACAACATTCTGGATACTACCATCCAGAACAGTAACAACATTCTGGATATTACCGTCCAAAACAGGAACATGTTGGATACTACCATCCAGAACAGGAACACGTTCTGGATACTACTATCCAGAACAGGAATAACATTCTGGATTCTACTGTCCAGAAAAGGAACAACATTCTGGATAATACCATCCAGAACAGGAACAACATTCTGGATACTACCATCTAGAACTGGAACAACAGTCTGGATACTACCATCCAGAACAGGAACAACATTCTGGATACTACCATCCAGAACAGGAACAACATTCTGGATACTACCATCCAAACCAGGAACAACGTTCTGGATACTACCATCCAGAACAGGAACAACGTTCTGGATACTACCATCCAGACCAGGAACAACATTCTAGATACTAAAATCCAAAACGGGAACAACATGCTGAATATTACCATCCAGAACAAGGAACAACATTCTGGATACTACCATCCAGACCAGGAACAACATTCTGGATACTACCATCCAGACCAGGAACAACATTCTGGATACTACCATCCAGACAAGGAACAACATTCTGGATACTACCATCCAGAACTGGAACAACAGTTTGGATACTACCATCCAGAAAAGGAACAACATTCTGGATACTACCATCCAAAACAGGAACATGTTGGATACTACCATCCAGACCACGAAGAACATTCTGGATACTACCATCCAGAACAGGAACAACATTCTGGATGCTACCATCCAGACCAGGAACAACGTTCTGGATACTACCGTCCAAAACAGGAACAACATTCTGGATACTACCATCCAGAACAGGAACAACATTCTGGATACTACCATCCAGACCAGGAACAACGTTCTGGATACTACCATCCAGACCAGGGACAACGTTCTGGATACTACCATCCAGAACAGGAACAACATTCTGGATACTACCATCCAGAACAGGAACAACATTCTGGATACTACCATCCAGACCAGGAACAACATTCTGGATACTACCATCCAGAACAGTAACAACATTCTGGATATTACCGTCCAAAACAGGAACATGTTGGATACTACCATCCAGAACAGGAACACGTTCTGGATACTACCATCCAGAACAGGAACAACATTCTGGATGCTACCATCCAGACCAGGAACAACATTCTGGATACTACCATCCAGACCAGGAACAACATTCTGGATACTACCATCCAGACCAGGAACAACATTCTGGATACTACCATCCAGACAAGGAACAACATGCTGGATACTACCATCTAGAACTGGAACAACAGTTTGGATACTACCATCCAGAACAGGAACAACATTCTGGATACTACCATCCAAAACAGGAACATGTTGGATACTACCATCCAGAACAGGAACAACATTTTGGATACTACCATCCAGAACAGGAACAACATTCTGGATACTAATATCCAGAACAGGAAGAACGTTCTAGATACTAAAATCCAAAACAGGAACAAAGTTCTAGATACTAAAATCCAAAACAGGAACAACATGCTGAATATTACCATCCAGAACAGGAACAACATTCTGGAAACTACCATCCAGACCAGGAACAACATTCTGGAAACTACCATCCAGACCAGGAACAACATTGTGGATACTACCATCCAAAACAGGAACATGTTGGATACTACCATCCAGAACAGGAACAACATTTTGGATACTACCATCCAGAACAGGAACAACATTCTGGATACTACCATCCAGACCAGGAACAACATTCTAGATACTACCATCTAGAACAGGAACAACATTCTAGATACTACCATCCAGAACAGGAACAACATGTTGGATACTACCATCCAGAACAGGAACAACATTCTGGATACTACCATCTAGAACTGGAACAACAGTTTGGATACTACCATCCAGAACAGGAACAACATTCTGGATACTACCATCCAAAACAGGAACATGTTGGATACTACCATCCAGACCAGGAAGAACATTCTGGATACTACCATCCAGAACAGGAACAACATTCTGGATGCTACCATCCAGACCAGGAACAACGTTCTGGATACTACCGTCCAACACAGGAACAACATTCTGGATACTACCATCCAGAACAGGAACAACATTCTGGATACTACCATCCAGAACAGGAACAACATTCTGGATACTACCATCCAGAACAGGAACAACATTCTGGAAACTACCATCCAGACCAGGAACAACATTCTGGATACTACCATCCAGACCAGGAACAACATTCTGGATACTACCATCCAGACCAGGAACAACATTGTGGATACTACCATCCAGACCAGGAACAACATTGTGGATACTACCATCCAAAACAGGAACATGTTGGATACTACCATCCAGAACAGGAACAACATTTTGGATACTACCATCCAGAACAGGAACAACATTTTGGATACTACCATCCAGAACAGGAACAACATTCTAGATACTACCATCCAGAACAGGAACAACATTCTAGATACTACCATCCAGAACAGGAACAACATTCTAGATACTACCATCCAGAACAGGAACAACATGTTGGATACTACCATCCAGAACAGGAACAACATTCTGGATACTACCATCTAGAACTGGAACAACAGTCTGGATACTACCATCCAGAACAGGAACAACAGTCTGGATACTACCATCCAGACCAGGAACAACATTCTGGATACTACCATCCAGAACAGGAACAACATTCTGGATACTACCATCCAGACCAGGAACAACGTTCTGGATACTACCATCCAGACCAGGGACAACGTTCTGGATACTACCATCCAGAACAGGAACAACATTCTGGATACTACCATCCAGACCAGGAACAACATTCTGGATACTACCATCCAGAACAGGAACAACATTCTGGATGCTACCATCCAGACTAGGAACAACATTCTGGATACTACCATCCAGACCAGGAACAACATTCTGGATACTACCATCCAGACCAGGAACAACATTCTGGATACTACCATCCAGACAAGGAACAACATGCTGGATACTACCATCTAGAACTGGAACAACAGTTTGGACACTACCATCCAGACCACGAAGAACATTCTGGATACTACCATCCAAAACAGGAACATGTTGGATACTACCATCCAGAACAGGAACAACATTTTGGATACTACCATCCAGAACAGGAACAACATTCTGGATACTACTATCCAGAACAGGAAGAACGTTCTAGATACTAAAATCCAAAACAGGAACAAAGTTCTAGATACTAAAATCCAAAACAGGAACAACATGCTGAATATTACCATCCAGAACAACTAACAACATTCTGGATACTACCATCCAGACCAGGAACAACATTCTAGATACTACCATCCAGAACAGGAACAACATTCTGGATACTATTATCCAGAACAGGAACAACATTCTGGATACTACTATCCAGAACAGGAACAACATTCTGGATACTACCATCCAGACCAGGAACAACGTTCTGGATACTACCATCCAGACCAGGAACAACGTTCTAGATACTAAAATCCAAAACAGGAACAACATGCTGAATATTACCATCCAGAACAAGGAACAACATTCTGGATACTACCATCCAGAACAGGAACAACATTCTGGATATTACCGTCCAAAACAGGAACATGTTGGATACTACCATCCAGACCAGGAACAACATTCTGGAAGCTACCATCCAGAACAGGAACAACATTCTGGATACTACAATCCAAAACAGGAACAACATTCTAGATACTACCATCCAGAACAGGAACAACGTTCTAGATACTAAAATCCAAAAGAGGAACAACATGCTGAATATTACCATCCAGAACAGGAACAACATTCTGGAAACTACTATATAGAACAGGAACAACATTCTAGATACTACCATCCAGAACAGGAACAACATTCTGGATACTACCATCCAGAACAGGAACAACATTCTGGATGCTACCATCCAGAACAGGAACAACATTTTGGATACTACCATCCAGAACAGGAACAACATTCTGGATACTACTATCCAGAACAGGAACAACATTCTAGATACTACCATCCAGAACAGGAACAACATTCTAGATACTACCATCCAGAACAGGAACAACATGTTGGATACTACCATCCAGAACAGGAACAACATTCTGGATACTACCATCCAGAACAGGAACAACATTCTGGATACTACCATCTAGAACTGGAACAACAGTCTGGATACTACCATCCAGAACAGGAACAACAGTCTGGATACTACCATCCAGACCAGGAACAACATTCTGGATACTACCATCCAGAACAGGAACAACATTCTGGATACTACCATCCAGACCAGGAACAACGTTCTGGATACTACCATCCAGACCAGGGACAACGTTCTGGATACTACCATCCAGAACAGGAACAACATTCTGGATACTACCATCCAGACCAGGAACAACATTCTGGATACTACCATCCAGAACAGGAACAACATTCTGGATGCTACCATCCAGACTAGGAACAACATTCTGGATACTACCATCCAGACCAGGAACAACATTCTGGATACTACCATCCAGACCAGGAACAACATTCTGGATACTACCATCCAGACCAGGAACAACATTCTGGATACTACCATCCAGACAAGGAACAACATGCTGGATACTACCATCTAGAACTGGAACAACAGTTTGGATACTACCATCCAGACCACGAAGAACATTCTGGATACTACCATCCAAAACAGGAACATGTTGGATACTACCATCCAGAACAGGAACAACATTTTGGATACTACCATCCAGAACAGGAACAACATTCTGGATACTACTATCCAGAACAGGAAGAACGTTCTAGATACTAAAATCCAAAACAGGAACAAAGTTCTAGATACTAAAATCCAAAACAGGAACAACATGCTGAATATTACCATCCAGAACAAGTAACAACATTCTGGATACTACCATCCAGACCAGGAACAACATTCTAGATACTACCATCCAGAACAGGAACAACATTCTGGATACTATTATCCAGAACAGGAACAACATTCTGGATACTACTATCCAGAACAGGAACAACATTCTGGATACTACCATCCAGACCAGGAACAACGTTCTGGATACTACCATCCAGACCAGGAACAACGTTCTAGATACTAAAATCCAAAACAGGAACAACATGCTGAATATTACCATCCAGAACAAGGAACAACATTCTGGATACTACCATCCAGAACAGGAACAACATTCTGGATATTACCGTCCAAAACAGGAACATGTTGGATACTACCATCCAGACCAGGAACAACATTCTGGAAGCTACCATCCAGAACAGGAACAACATTCTGGATACTACAATCCAAAACAGGAACAACATTCTAGATACTACCATCCAGAACAGGAACAACGTTCTAGATACTAAAATCCAAAAGAGGAACAACATGCTGAATATTACCATCCAGAACAGGAACAACATTCTGGAAACTACTATATAGAACAGGAACAACATTCTAGATACTACCATCCAGAACAGGAACAACATTCTGGATACTACCATCCAGAACAGGAACAACATTCTGGATGCTACCATCCAGAACAGGAACAACATTCTGGATACTACCGTCCAGAACAGGAATAACATTCTGGATACTACTGTCCAGAAAAGGAACAACATTCTGGATACTACCATCCAGAACAGGAACAACATTCTGGATACTACCGTCCAGAACAGGAACAACATTCTGGATACTACCGTCCAAAACATGAACAACATTCTGGATACTACCATCCAGAACAGGAACAACAATCTGAATACTACCATCCAGAACAGGAACAACATTCTGGATACTACCATCCAGAACAGGAACAACATTCTGGATACTACTATCCAGAACAGGAACAACATTCTGGATACTACTATCCAGAACAGGAACAACATTCTAGATGCTACCATCCAGAACAGGAACAACATTCTGGATACTACCATCCAGACCAGGAACAACATTCTGGATACTACCATCCAGAACAGGAACAACGTTCTGGATACTACCATCCAGACCAGGAACAACATTCTGGATACTACCATCCAGACCAGGAACAACATTCTGGATACTACCATCCAGAACAGTAACAACATTCTGGATATTACCGTCCAAAACAGGAACATGTTGGATACTACCATCCAGAACAGGAACACGTTCTGGATACTACTATCCAGAACAGGAATAACATTCTGGATTCTACTGTCCAGAAAAGGAACAACATTCTGGATAATACCATCCAGAACAGGAACAACATTCTGGATACTACCATCTAGAACTGGAACAACAGTCTGGATACTACCATCCAGAACAGGAACAACATTCTGGATACTACCATCCAGAACAGGAACAACATTCTGGATACTACCATCCAAACCAGGAACAACGTTCTGGATACTACCATCCAGAACAGGAACAACGTTCTGGATACTACCATCCAGACCAGGAACAACATTCTAGATACTAAAATCCAAAACGGGAACAACATGCTGAATATTACCATCCAGAACAAGGAACAACATTCTGGATACTACCATCCAGACCAGGAACAACATTCTGGATACTACCATCCAGACCAGGAACAACATTCTGGATACTACCATCCAGACAAGGAACAACATTCTGGATACTACCATCCAGAACTGGAACAACAGTTTGGATACTACCATCCAGAAAAGGAACAACATTCTGGATACTACCATCCAAAACAGGAACATGTTGGATACTACCATCCAGACCACGAAGAACATTCTGGATACTACCATCCAGAACAGGAACAACATTCTGGATGCTACCATCCAGACCAGGAACAACGTTCTGGATACTACCGTCCAAAACAGGAACAACATTCTGGATACTACCATCCAGAACAGGAACAACATTCTGGATACTACCATCCAGACCAGGAACAACGTTCTGGATACTACCATCCAGACCAGGGACAACGTTCTGGATACTACCATCCAGACCAGGGACAACGTTCTGGATACTACCATCCAGAACAGGAACAACATTCTGGATACTACCATCCAGAACAGGAACAACATTCTGGATACTACCATCCAGACCAGGAACAACATTCTGGATACTACCATCCAGAACAGTAACAACATTCTGGATATTACCGTCCAAAACAGGAACATGTTGGATACTACCATCCAGAACAGGAACAAGTTCTGGATACTACCATCCAGAACAGGAACAACATTCTGGATGCTACCATCCAGACCAGGAACAACATTCTGGATACTACCATCCAGACCAGGAACAACATTCTGGATACTACCATCCAGACCAGGAACAACATTCTGGATACTACCATCCAGACAAGGAACAACATGCTGGATACTACCATCTAGAACTGGAACAACAGTTTGGATACTACCATCCAGAACAGGAACAACATTCTGGATACTACCATCCAAAACAGGAACATGTTGGATACTACCATCCAGAACAGGAACAACATTTTGGATACTACCATCCAGAACAGGAACAACATTCTGGATACTACTATCCAGAACAGGAAGAACGTTCTAGATACTAAAATCCAAAACAGGAACAAAGTTCTAGATACTAAAATCCAAAACAGGAACAACATTCTAGATACTATTATCCAGAACAGGAACAACATTCTGGATACTACTATCCAGAACAGGAACAACATTCTGGATATTACCATCCAGAACAGGAACAACGTTCTGGATAGTACCGTCCAAAACAGGAACAACATTCTGGATACTACCATCCAGAACAGGAACAACATTCTGGATACTACCATCCACACCAGGAACAACATTCTGGATACTACCATCCAGAACAGGAACAACATTCTGGATATTACCGTCCAAAACAGGAACATGTTGGATACTACCATCCAGACCAGGAACAACATTCTGGAAGCTACCATCCAGAACAGGAACAACATTCTGGATACTACAATCCAAAACAGGAACAACATTCTAGATACTACCATCCAGAACAGGAACAACGTTCTAGATACTAAAATCCAAAAGAGGAACAACATATTGAATATTACCATCCAGAACAGGAACAACATTCTGGAAACTACTATATAGAACAGGAACAACATTCTAGATACTACCATCCAGAACAGGAACAACATTCTGGATACTACCATCCAGAACAGGAACAACATTCTGGATGCTACCATCCAGACCAGGAACAACATTCTGGATACTACCATCCAGACCAGGAACAAGATTCTGGATACTACCATCCAGACCAGGAACAACATTCTGGATACTACCATCCAGACAAGGAACAACATTCTGGAAACTACCATCTAGAACTGGAACAACAGTTTGGATACAACCATCCAGACCAGGAACAACATTCTGGATACTACCATCCAAAACAGGAACATGTTGGATACTACCATCCAGAACAGGAACAACATTTTGGATACTACCATCCACAACAGGAACAACATTCTGGATACTACTATCCAGAACAGGAACAACATTCTAGATACTGAAATCCAAAACAGGAACAAAGTTCTAGATACTAAAATCCAAAACAGGAACAACATGCTGAATATTACCATCCAGAACAAGGAACAACATTCTGGATACTACCATCCAGAACAGGAACAACGTTCTGGATAGTACCGTCCAAAACAGGAACAACATTCTGGATACTACCATCCAGACCAGGAACAACATTGTGGATACTACCATCCAGACCAGGAACAACATTCTGGATACTACCATCCAGAACAGGAACAACATTCTGGATATTACCGTCCAAAACAGGAACATGTTGGATACTACCATCCAGAACAGGAACAACGTTCTGGATACTACCGTCCAAAACAGGAACAACATTCTGGATACTTCCATCCAGAACAGGAACAACATTTTGAATACTACCATCCAGACCAGGAACAACATTCTGGATACTACCATCCAGAACAGGAACAACGTTCTGGATACTACCATCCAGAACAGGAACAACATTCTGGATACTACCATCCAGAACAGGAACAACATTCTGGATATTACTGTCCAAAACAGGAACATGTTGGATACTACCATCCAGAACAGGAACAACGTTCTGGATACTACTGTCCAAGACAGGAACAACATTCTGGATCCTACCATCCAGACCAGGAACAACATTCTGGATACTACCATCCAGAACAGGAACAACATTCTGGATATTACCGTCCAAAACAGGAACATGTTGGATACTACCATCCAGAACAGGAACAACGTTCTGGATACTACCGTCCAAAACAGGAACAACATTCTGGATACTACCATCCAGAACAGGAACAACATTTTGAATACTACCATCCAGAACAGGAACAACATTCTGGATACTAACATCCAAAACAGGAACAACATGCTGAATATTACCATCCAGAACAAGGAACAACATTCTGGATACTACCATCCAGAACAGGAACAACGTTCTGGATAGTACCGTCCAAAACAGGAACAACATTCTGGATACTACCATCCAGACCAGGAACAACATTCTGGATACTACCATCCAGACCAGGAACAACATTCTGGATACTACCATCCAGACCAGGAACAACATTCTGGATACTACCATCCAGAACAGTAACAACATTCTGGATATTACCGTCCAAAACAGGAACATGTTGGATACTACCATCCAGAACAGGAACACGTTCTGGATACTACCGTCCAAAACAGGAACAACATTCTGGATACTACCATCCAGAACAGGAACAACATTTTGAATACTACCATCCAGAACAGGAACAACGTTCTGGATACTACCGTCCAAAACAGGAACAACATTCTGGATACTACCATCCAGAACAGGAACAACATTTTGAATACTACCATCCAGACCAGGAACAAAATTCTGGATACTACTATCTAGAACTGGAACAACGTTCTGGATACTACCATCCAGAACAGGAACAACGTTCTGGATACTACCATCCAGACCAGGAACAACATTCTAGATACTAAAATCCAAAACAGGAACAACATGCTGAATATTACCATCCAGAACAAGGAACAACATTCTGGATACTACCATCCAGAACAGGAACAACATTCTGGATGCTACCATCCAGACCAGGAACAACATTCTGGATACTACCATCCAGAACAGGAACAACATTCTGGATATTACCGTCCAAAACAGGAACATGTTGGATACTACCATCCAGAACAGGAACAACGTTCTGGATACTACCGTCCAAAACAGGAACAACATTCTGGATACTACCATCCAGAACAGGAACAACATTTTGAATACTACCATCCAGACCAGGAACAACATTCTGGATACTACCATCCAGACCAGGAACAACATTCTGGATACTACCATCCAGACAAGGAACAACATGCTGGATACTACCATCTAGAACTGGAACAACAGTTTGGATACTACCATCCAGAACAGGAACAACATTCTGGATACTACCATCCAAAACAGGAACATGTTGGATACTACCATCCAGAACAGGAACAACATTTTGGATACTACCATCCAGAACAGGAACAACATTCTGGATACTACTATCCAGAACAGGAAGAACGTTCTAGATACTAAAATCCAAAACAGGAACAACATTCTAGATACTATTATCCAGAACAGGAACAACATTCTGGATACTACTATCCAGAACAGGAACAACATTCTGGATATTACCATCCAGAACAGGAACAACGTTCTGGATAGTACCGTCCAAAACAGGAACAACATTCTGGATACTACCATCCAGAACAGGAACAACATTCTGGATACTACCATCCACACCAGGAACAACATTCTGGATACTACCATCCAGAACAGGAACAACATTCTGGATATTACCGTCCAAAACAGGAACATGTTGGATACTACCATCCAGACCAGGAACAACATTCTGGAAGCTACCATCCAGAACAGGAACAACATTCTGGATACTACAATCCAAAACAGGAACAACATTCTAGATACTACCATCCAGAACAGGAACAACGTTCTAGATACTAAAATCCAAAAGAGGAACAACATATTGAATATTACCATCCAGAACAGGAACAACATTCTGGAAACTACTATATAGAACAGGAACAACATTCTAGATACTACCATCCAGAACAGGAACAACATTCTGGATACTACCATCCAGAACAGGAACAACATTCTGGATGCTACCATCCAGACCAGGAACAACATTCTGGATACTACCATCCAGACCAGGAACAAGATTCTGGATACTACCATCCAGACCAGGAACAACATTCTGGATACTACCATCCAGACAAGGAACAACATTCTGGAAACTACCATCTAGAACTGGAACAACAGTTTGGATACAACCATCCAGACCAGGAACAACATTCTGGATACTACCATCCAAAACAGGAACATGTTGGATACTACCATCCAGAACAGGAACAACATTTTGGATACTACCATCCACAACAGGAACAACATTCTGGATACTACTATCCAGAACAGGAACAACATTCTAGATACTGAAATCCAAAACAGGAACAAAGTTCTAGATACTAAAATCCAAAACAGGAACAACATGCTGAATATTACCATCCAGAACAAGGAACAACATTCTGGATACTACCATCCAGAACAGGAACAACGTTCTGGATAGTACCGTCCAAAACAGGAACAACATTCTGGATACTACCATCCAGACCAGGAACAACATTCTGGATACTACCATCCAGACCAGGAACAACATTCTGGATACTACCATCCAGAACAGGAACAACATTCTGGATATTACCGTCCAAAACAGGAACATGTTGGATACTACCATCCAGAACAGGAACAACGTTCTGGATACTACCGTCCAAAACAGGAACAACATTCTGGATACTTCCATCCAGAACAGGAACAACATTTTGAATACTACCATCCAGACCAGGAACAACATTCTGGATACTACCATCCAGAACAGGAACAACGTTCTGGATAGTACCGTCCAAAACAGGAACAACATTCTGGATACTACCATCCAGACCAGGAACAACATTCTGGATACTACCATCCAGAACAGGAACAACATTCTGGATACTACCATCCAGAACAGGAACAACATTCTGGATATTACTGTCCAAAACAGGAACATGTTGGATACTACCATCCAGAACAGGAACAACGTTCTGGATACTACTGTCCAAGACAGGAACAACATTCTGGATCCTACCATCCAGACCAGGAACAACATTCTGGATACTACCATCCAGAACAGGAACAACATTCTGGATATTACCGTCCAAAACAGGAACATGTTGGATACTACCATCCAGAACAGGAACAACGTTCTGGATACTACCGTCCAAAACAGGAACAACATTCTGGATACTACCATCCAGAACAGGAACAACATTTTGAATACTACCATCCAGAACAGGAACAACATTCTGGATACTAACATCCAAAACAGGAACAACATGCTGAATATTACCATCCAGAACAAGGAACAACATTCTGGATACTACCATCCAGAACAGGAACAACGTTCTGGATAGTACCGTCCAAAACAGGAACAACATTCTGGATACTACCATCCAGACCAGGAACAACATTCTGGATACTACCATCCAGACCAGGAACAACATTCTGGATACTACCATCCAGACCAGGAACAACATTCTGGATACTACCATCCAGAACAGTAACAACATTCTGGATATTACCGTCCAAAACAGGAACATGTTGGATACTACCATCCAGAACAGGAACACGTTCTGGATACTACCGTCCAAAACAGGAACAACATTCTGGATACTACCATCCAGAACAGGAACAACATTTTGAATACTACCATCCAGAACAGGAACAACGTTCTGGATACTACCGTCCAAAACAGGAACAACATTCTGGATACTACCATCCAGAACAGGAACAACATTTTGAATACTACCATCCAGACCAGGAACAGAATTCTGGATACTACTATCTAGAACTGGAACAACGTTCTGGATACTACCATCCAGAACAGGAACAACGTTCTGGATACTACCATCCAGACCAGGAACAACATTCTAGATACTAAAATCCAAAACAGGAACAACATGCTGGATACTACCATCCAGAACAGGAACAACATTCTGGATACTACCATCCAGACCAGGAACAACATTCTGGATACTACCATCCAGACCAGGAACAACATTCTGGATACTACCATCCAGAACAGTAACAACATTCTGGATATTACCGTCCAAAACAGGAACATGTTGGATACTACCATCCAGAACAGGAACACGTTCTGGATACTACCGTCCAAAACAGGAACAACATTCTGGATACTACCATCCAGAACAGGAACAACATTTTGAATACTACCATCCAGAACAGGAACAACGTTCTGGATACTACCGTCCAAAACAGGAACAACATTCTGGATACTACCATCCAGAACAGGAACAACATTTTGAATACTACCATCCAGACCAGGAACAAAATTCTGGATACTACTATCTAGAACTGGAACAACGTTCTGGATACTACCATCCAGAACAGGAACAACGTTCTGGATACTACCATCCAGACCAGGAACAACATTCTAGATACTAAAATCCAAAACAGGAACAACATGCTGAATATTACCATCCAGAACAAGGAACAACATTCTGGATACTACCATCCAGAACAGGAACAACATTCTGGATGCTACCATCCAGACCAGGAACAACATTCTGGATACTACCATCCAGAACAGGAACAACATTCTGGATACTACCATCCAAAACAGGAACATGTTGGATACTACCATCCAGACCAGGAACAACATTCTGGATACTACCATCCAGAACAGGAACAACATTCTGGATGCTACCATCCAGACCAGGAACAACATTCTGGATACTACCATCCAGAACAGGAACAACATTCTGGATGCTACCATCCAGACCAGGAACAACATTCTGGATACTACCATCCAGACCAGGAACAACATTCTGGATACTACCATCCAGAACAGGAACAACGTTCTGGATAGTACCGTCCAAAACAGGAACAACATTCTGGATACTACCATCCAGACCAGGAACAACATTCTGGATACTACCATCCAGACCAGGAACAACATTCTGGATACTACCATCCAGAACAGGAACAACATTCTGGATATTACCGTCCAAAACAGGAACATGTTGGATACTACCATCCAGAACAGGAACAACGTTCTGGATACTACCGTCCAAAACAGGAACAACATTCTGGATACTTCCATCCAGAACAGGAACAACATTTTGAATACTACCATCCAGACCAGGAACAACATTCTGGATACTACCATCCAGAACAGGAACAACGTTCTGGATACTACCATCCAGAACAGGAACAACATTTTGAATACTACCATCCAGACAAGGAACAAAATTCTGGATACTACTATCTAGAACTGGAACAACGTTCTGGATACTACCATCCAGAACAGGAACAACGTTCTGGATACTACCATCCAGACCAGGAACAACATTCTAGATACTAAAATCCAAAACAGGAACAACATGCTGGATACTACCATCCAGAACAGGAACAACATTCTGGATACTACCATCCAGACCAGGAACAACATTCTGGATACTACCATCCAGACCAGGAACAACATTCTGGATACTACCATCCAGAACAGTAACAACATTCTGGATATTACCGTCCAAAACAGGAACATGTTGGATACTACCATCCAGAACAGGAACACGTTCTGGATACTACCGTCCAAAACAGGAACAACATTCTGGATACTACCATCCAGAACAGGAACAACATTTTGAATACTACCATCCAGAACAGGAACAACGTTCTGGATACTACCGTCCAAAACAGGAACAACATTCTGGATACTACCATCCAGAACAGGAACAACATTTTGAATACTACCATCCAGACCAGGAACAAAATTCTGGATACTACTATCTAGAACTGGAACAACGTTCTGGATACTACCATCCAGAACAGGAACAACGTTCTGGATACTACCATCCAGACCAGGAACAACATTCTAGATACTAAAATCCAAAACAGGAACAACATGCTGAATATTACCATCCAGAACAAGGAACAACATTCTGGATACTACCATCCAGAACAGGAACAACATTCTGGATGCTACCATCCAGACCAGGAACAACATTCTGGATACTACCATCCAGAACAGGAACAACATTCTGGATACTACCATCCAAAACAGGAACATGTTGGATACTACCATCCAGACCAGGAACAACATTCTGGATACTACCATCCAGAACAGGAACAACATTCTGGATGCTACCATCCAGACCAGGAACAACATTCTGGATACTACCATCCAGAACAGGAACAACATTCTGGATGCTACCATCCAGACCAGGAACAACATTCTGGATACTACCATCCAGACCAGGAACAACATTCTGGATACTACCATCCAGAACAGGAACAACGTTCTGGATAGTACCGTCCAAAACAGGAACAACATTCTGGATACTACCATCCAGACCAGGAACAACATTCTGGATACTACCATCCAGACCAGGAACAACATTCTGGATACTACCATCCAGAACAGGAACAACATTCTGGATATTACCGTCCAAAACAGGAACATGTTGGATACTACCATCCAGAACAGGAACAACGTTCTGGATACTACCGTCCAAAACAGGAACAACATTCTGGATACTTCCATCCAGAACAGGAACAACATTTTGAATACTACCATCCAGACCAGGAACAACATTCTGGATACTACCATCCAGAACAGGAACAACGTTCTGGATAGTACCGTCCAGAACAGGAACAACATTCTGGATACTACCATCCAGACCAGGAACAACATTCTGGATACTACCATCCAGAACAGGAACAACATTCTGGATACTACCATCCAGAACAGGAACAACATTCTGGATATTACTGTCCAAAACAGGAACATGTTGGATACTACCATCCAGAACAGGAACAACGTTCTGGATACTACTGTCCAAGACAGGAACAACATTCTGGATCCTACCATCCAGACCAGGAACAACATTCTGGATACTACCATCCAGAACAGGAACAACATTCTGGATATTACCGTCCAAAACAGGAACATGTTGGATACTACCATCCAGAACAGGAACAACGTTCTGGATACTACCGTCCAAAACAGGAACAACATTCTGGATACTACCATCCAGAACAGGAACAACATTTTGAATACTACCATCCAGAACAGGAACAACATTCTGGATACTAACATCTAAAACAGGAACAACATGCTGAATATTACCATCCAGAACAAGGAACAACATTCTGGATACTACCATCCAGAACAGGAACAACGTTCTGGATAGTACCGTCCAAAACAGGAACAACATTCTGGATACTACCATCCAGACCAGGAACAACATTCTGGATACTACCATCCAGACCAGGAACAACATTCTGGATACTACCATCCAGACCAGGAACAACATTCTGGATACTACCATCCAGAACAGTAACAACATTCTGGATATTACCGTCCAAAACAGGAACATGTTGGATACTACCATCCAGAACAGGAACACGTTCTGGATACTACCGTCCAAAACAGGAACAACATTCTGGATACTACCATCCAGAACAGGAACAACATTTTGAATACTACCATCCAGAACAGGAACAACATTTTGGATACTACCATCCAAAACAGGAACAACATTCTGGATACTACTATCCAGAACAGGAAGAACGTTCTAGATACTAAAATCCAAAACAGGAACAAAGTTCTAGATACTAAAATCCAAAACAGGAACAACATTCTAGATACTATTATCCAGAACAGGAACAACATTCTGGATACTACTATCCAGAACAGGAACAACATTCTGGATATTACCATCCAGAACAGGAACAACGTTCTGGATAGTACCGTCCAAAACAGGAACAACATTCTGGATACTACCATCCAGAACAGGAACAACATTCTGGATACTACCATCCACACCAGGAACAACATTCTGGATACTACCATCCAGAACAGGAACAACATTCTGGATATTACCGTCCAAAACAGGAACATGTTGGATACTACCATCCAGACCAGGAACAACATTCTGGAAGCTACCATCCAGAACAGGAACAACATTCTGGATACTACAATCCAAAACAGGAACAACATTCTAGATACTACCATCCAGAACAGGAACAACGTTCTAGATACTAAAATCCAAAAGAGGAACAACATATTGAATATTACCATCCAGAACAGGAACAACATTCTGGAAACTACTATATAGAACAGGAACAACATTCTAGATACTACCATCCAGAACAGGAACAACATTCTGGATACTACCATCCAGAACAGGAACAACATTCTGGATGCTACCATCCAGACCAGGAACAACATTCTGGATACTACCATCCAGACCAGGAACAAGATTCTGGATACTACCATCCAGACCAGGAACAACATTCTGGATACTACCATCCAGACAAGGAACAACATTCTGGAAACTACCATCTAGAACTGGAACAACAGTTTGGATACAACCATCCAGACCAGGAACAACATTCTGGATACTACCATCCAAAACAGGAACATGTTGGATACTACCATCCAGAAAAGGAACAACATTTTGGATACTACCATCCACAACAGGAACAACATTCTGGATACTACTATCCAGAACAGGAACAACATTCTAGATACTGAAATCCAAAACAGGAACAAAGTTCTAGATACTAAAATCCAAAACAGGAACAACATGCTGAATATTACCATCCAGAACAAGGAACAACATTCTGGATACTACCATCCAGAACAGGAACAACGTTCTGGATAGTACCGTCCAAAACAGGAACAACATTCTGGATACTACCATCCAGACCAGGAACAACATTCTGGATACTACCATCCAGACCAGGAACAACATTCTGGATACTACCATCCAGAACAGGAACAACATTCTGGATATTACCGTCCAAAACAGGAACATGTTGGATACTACCATCCAGAACAGGAACAACGTTCTGGATACTACCGTCCAAAACAGGAACAACATTCTGGATACTTCCATCCAGAACAGGAACAACATTTTGAATACTACCATCCAGACCAGGAACAACATTCTGGATACTACCATCCAGAACAGGAACAACGTTCTGGATAGTACCGTCCAAAACAGGAACAACATTCTGGATACTACCATCCAGACCAGGAACAACATTCTGGATACTACCATCCAGAACAGGAACAACATTCTGGATACTACCATCCAGAACAGGAACAACATTCTGGATATTACTGTCCAAAACAGGAACATGTTGGATACTACCATCCAGAACAGGAACAACGTTCTGGATACTACTGTCCAAGACAGGAACAACATTCTGGATCCTACCATCCAGACCAGGAACAACATTCTGGATACTACCATCCAGAACAGGAACAACATTCTGGATATTACCGTCCAAAACAGGAACATGTTGGATACTACCATCCAGAACAGGAACAACGTTCTGGATACTACCGTCCAAAACAGGAACAACATTCTGGATACTACCATCCAGAACAGGAACAACATTTTGAATACTACCATCCAGAACAGGAACAACATTCTGGATACTAACATCCAAAACAGGAACAACATGCTGAATATTACCATCCAGAACAAGGAACAACATTCTGGATACTACCATCCAGAACAGGAACAACGTTCTGGATAGTACCGTCCAAAACAGGAACAACATTCTGGATACTACCATCCAGACCAGGAACAACATTCTGGATACTACCATCCAGACCAGGAACAACATTCTGGATACTACCATCCAGACCAGGAACAACATTCTGGATACTACCATCCAGAACAGTAACAACATTCTGGATATTACCGTCCAAAACAGGAACATGTTGGATACTACCATCCAGAACAGGAACACGTTCTGGATACTACCGTCCAAAACAGGAACAACATTCTGGATACTACCATCCAGAACAGGAACAACATTTTGAATACTACCATCCAGAACAGGAACAACGTTCTGGATACTACCGTCCAAAACAGGAACAACATTCTGGATACTACCATCCAGAACAGGAACAACATTTTGAATATTACCATCCAGACCAGGAACAAAATTCTGGATACTACTATCTAGAACTGGAACAACGTTCTGGATACTACCATCCAGAACAGGAACAACGTTCTGGATACTACCATCCAGACCAGGAACAACATTCTAGATACTAAAATATAAAACAGGAACAACATGCTGAATATTACCATCCAGAACAAGGAACAACATTCTGGATACTACCATCCAGAACAGGAACAACATTCTGGATGCTACCATCCAGACCAGGAACAACATTCTGGATACTACCATCCAGAACAGGAACAACATTCTGGATACTACCATCCAAAACAGGAACATGTTGGATACTACCATCCAGACCAGGAACAACATTCTGGATACTACCATCCAGAACAGGAACAACATTCTGGATGCTACCATCCAGACCAGGAACAACATTCTGGATACTACCATCCAGACCAGGAACAACATTCTAGATACTAAAATATAAAACAGGAACAACATGCTGAATATTACCATCCAGAACAAGGAACAACATTCTGGATACTACCATCCAGAACAGGAACAACATTCTGGATGCTACCATCCAGACCAGGAACAACATTCTGGATACTACCATCCAGAACAGGAACAACATTCTGGATACTACCATCCAAAACAGGAACATGTTGGATACTACCATCCAGACCAGGAACAACATTCTGGATACTACCATCCAGAACAGGAACAACATTCTGGATGCTACCATCCAGACCAGGAACAAAATTCTGGATACTACTATCTAGAACTGGAACAACGTTCTGGATACTACCATCCAGAACAGGAACAACGTTCTGGATACTACCATCCAGACCAGGAACAACATTCTAGATACTAAAATCCAAAACAGGAACAACATGCTGAATATTACTATCCAGAACAAGGAACATTCTGGATACTACCATCCAGAACAGGAACAACATTCTGGATGCTACCATCCAGACCAGGAACAACATTCTGGATACTACCATCCAGAACAGGAACAACGTTCTGGATAGTACCGTCCAAAACAGGAACAACATTCTGGATACTACCATCCAGACCAGGAACAACATTCTGGATACTACCATCCAGACCAGGAACAACATTCTGGATACTACCATCCAGAACAGGAACAACATTCTGGATATTACCGTCCAAAACAGGAACATGTTGGATACTACCATCCAGAACAGGAACAACGTTCTGGATACTACCGTCCAAAACAGGAACAACATTCTGGATACTTCCATCCAGAACAGGAACAACATTTTGAATACTACCATCCAGACCAGGAACAACATTCTGGATACTACCATCCAGAACAGGAACAACGTTCTGGATAGTACCGTCCAAAACAGGAACAACATTCTGGATACTACCATCCAGACCAGGAACAACATTCTGGATACTACCATCCAGAACAGGAACAACATTCTGGATACTACCATCCAGAACAGGAACAACATTCTGGATATTACTGTCCAAAACAGGAACATGTTGGATACTACCATCCAGAACAGGAACAACGTTCTGGATACTACTGTCCAAGACAGGAACAACATTCTGGATCCTACCATCCAGACCAGGAACAACATTCTGGATACTACCATCCAGAACAGGAACAACATTCTGGATATTACCGTCCAAAACAGGAACATGTTGGATACTACCATCCAGAACAGGAACAACGTTCTGGATACTACCGTCCAAAACAGGAACAACATTCTGGATACTACCATCCAGAACAGGAACAACATTTTGAATACTACCATCCAGAACAGGAACAACATTCTGGATACTAACATCCAAAACAGGAACAACATGCTGAATATTACCATCCAGAACAAGGAACAACATTCTGGATACTACCATCCAGAACAGGAACAACGTTCTGGATAGTACCGTCCAAAACAGGAACAACATTCTGGATACTACCATCCAGACCAGGAACAACATTCTGGATACTACCATCCAGACCAGGAACAACATTCTGGATACTACCATCCAGACCAGGAACAACATTCTGGATACTACCATCCAGAACAGTAACAACATTCTGGATATTACCGTCCAAAACAGGAACATGTTGGATACTACCATCCAGAACAGGAACACGTTCTGGATACTACCGTCCAAAACAGGAACAACATTCTGGATACTACCATCCAGAACAGGAACAACATTTTGAATACTACCATCCAGAACAGGAACAACGTTCTGGATACTACCGTCCAAAACAGGAACAACATTCTGGATACTACCATCCAGAACAGGAACAACATTTTGAATACTACCATCCAGACCAGGAACAAAATTCTGGATACTACTATCTAGAACTGGAACAACGTTCTGGATACTACCATCCAGAACAGGAACAACGTTCTGGATACTACCATCCAGACCAGGAACAACATTCTAGATACTAAAATCCAAAACAGGAACAACATGCTGAATATTACTATCCAGAACAAGGAACATTCTGGATACTACCATCCAGAACAGGAACAACATTCTGGATGCTACCATCCAGACCAGGAACAACATTCTGGATACTACCATCCAGAACAGGAACAACATTCTGGATACTACCATCCAAAACAGGAACATGTTGGATACTACCATCCAGACCAGGAACAACATTCTGGATACTACCATCCAGAACAGGAACAACATTCTGGATGCTACCATCCAGACCAGGAACAACATTCTGGATACTACCATCCAGAACAGGAACAACATTCTGGATGCTACCATCCAGACCAGGAACAACATTCTGGATACTACCATCCAGACCAGGAACAACATTCTGGATACTACCATCCAGAACAGGATCAACATTCTGGATATTACCGTCCAAAACAGGAACATGTTGGATACTACCATCCAGAACAGGAACACGTTCTGGATACTACTATCCAGAACAGGAATAACATTCTGGATACTACTGTCCAGAAAAGGAACAACATTCTGGATAATACCATCCAGAACAGGAACAACATTCTGGATACTACCATCTAGAACTGGAACAACAGTCTGGATACTACCATCCAGAACAGGAACAACAATCTGGATACTACCATCCAGAACAGGAACAACATTCTGGATACTACCATCCAAACCAGGAACAACATTCTGGATACTACCATCCAGACCAGGAACAACATTCTGGATACTACCATCCAGACCAGGAACAACATTCTGGATACTACCATCCAGAACAGTAACAACATTCTGGATATTACCGTCCAAAACAGGAACATGTTGGATAGTACCATCCAGAACAGGAACACGTTCTGGATACTACCGTCCAAAACAGGAACAACATTCTGGATACTACCATCCAGAACAGGAACAACATTTTGAATACTACCATCCAGAACAGGAACAACGTTCTGGATACTACCGTCCAAAACAGGAACAACATTCTGGATACTACCATCCAGAACAGGAACAACATTTTGAATACTACCATCCAGACCAGGAACAACATTCTGGATACTACTATCCAGAACAGGAACAACATTCTAGATACTACCATCCAGAACAGGAACAACATGTTGGATACTACCATCCAGAACAGGAACAACATTCTGGATACTACCATCTAGAACTGGAACAACGTTCTGGATACTACCATCCAGAACAGGAACAACGTTCTGGATACTACCATCCAGACCAGGAACAACATTCTAGATACTAAAATCCAAAACAGGAACAACATGCTGAATATTACCATCCAGAACAAGGAACAACATTCTGGATACTACCATCCAGAACAGGAACAACATTCTGGATACTACCATCCAGAACAGGAACAACATTCTGGATGCTACCATGCAGACAAGGAACAACATTCTGGACACTACCATCTAGAACTGGAACAACAGTTTGGATACTACAATCCAGAACAGGAACAACATTCTGGATACTACCATCCAAAACAGGAACATGTTGGATACTACCATCCAGACCAGGAACAACATTCTGGATACTACCATCCAGACCAGGAACAACATTGTGGATACTACCATCCAGACCAGGAACAACATTGTGGATACTACCATCCAAAACAGGAACATGTTGGATACTACCATCCAGAACAGGAACAACATTCTGGATACTACTATCCAGAACAGGAACAACATTCTAGATACTACCATCCAGAACAGGAACAACATTCTAGATACTACCATCCAGAACAGGAACAACATGTTGGATACTACCATCCAGAACAGGAACAACATTCTGGATACTACCATCTAGAACTGGAACAACATTCTGGATGCTACCATCCAGACCAGGAACAACATTCTGGATACTACCATCCAGAACAGGAACAACATTCTGGATGCTACCATCCAGACCAGGAACAACATTCTGGATACTACCATCCAGACCAGGAACAACATTCTGGATACTACCATCCAGACAAGGAACAACATTCTGGATACTACCATCTAGAACTGGAACAACAGTCTGGATACTACCATCTAGAACTGGAACAACAGTTTGGATACTACCATCCAGAACAGGAACAACATTCTGGATACTACCATCCAAAACAGGAACATGTTGGATACTACCATCCAGAACAGGAACAACATTTTGGATACTACCATCCAGAACAGGAACAACATTCTGGATACTACTATCCAGAACAGGAAGAACGTTCTAGATACTAAAATCCAAAACAGGAACAAAGTTCTAGATACTAAAATCCAAAACAGGAACAACATGCTGAATATTACCATCCAGAACAAGTAACAACATTCTGGATACTACCATCCAGACCAGGAACAACATTCTAGATACTACCATCCAGAACAGGAACAACGTTCTGGATACTATTATCCAGAACAGGAACAACATTCTGGATACTACTATCCAGAACAGGAACAACATTCTGGATACTACCATCCAGACCAGGAACAACGTTCTGGATACTACCATCCAGACCAGGAACAACGTTCTAGATACTAAAATCCAAAACAGGAACAACATGCTGAATATTACCATCCAGAACAAGGAACAACATTCTGGATATTACCATCCAGAACAGGAACAACGTTCTGGATAGTACCGTCCAAAACAGGAACAACATTCTGGATACTACCATCCAGACCAGGAACAACATTCTGGATACTACCATCCAGACCAGGAACAACATTCTGGATACTACCATCCAGAACAGGAACAACATTCTGGATATTACCGTCCAAAACAGGAACATGTTGGATACTACCATCCAGACCAGGAAACACATTCTGGAAGCTACCATCCAGAACAGGAACAACATTCTGGATACTACAATCCAAAACAGGAACAACATTCTAGATACTACCATCCAGAACAGGAACAACGTTCTAGATACTAAAATCCAAAAGAGGAACAAGATTCTGGATACTACCATCCACAACAGGAACAACATTCTGGATACTACTATCCAGAACAGGAACAACATTCTAGATACTGAAATCCAAAACAGGAACAAAGTTCTAGATACTAAAATCCAAAACAGGAACAACATGCTGAATATTACCATCCAGAACAAGGAACAACATTCTGGATACTACCATCCAGAACAGGAACAACGTTCTGGATAGTACCGTCCAAAACAGGAACAACATTCTGGATACTACCATCCAGACCAGGAACAACATTCTGGATACTACCATCCAGAAAAGGAACAACATTCTGGATACTACCATCCAGAACAGGAACAACATTCTGGATATTACCGTCCAAAACAGGAACATGTTGGATACTACCATCCAGAACAGGAACACGTTCTGGATACTACCATCCAGAACAGGAATAACATTCTGGATACTACTGTCCAGAAAAGGAACAACATTCTGGATAATATCATCCACAACAGGAACAACATTCTGGATACTACCATCTAGAACTGGAACAACAGTCTGGATACTACCATCCAGAACAGGAACAACAATCTGGATACTACCATCCAGAACAGGAACAACATTCTGGATACTACCATCCAAACCAGGAACAACATTCTGGATACTACCATCCAGACCAGGAACAACATTCTGGATACTACCATCCAGACCAGGAACAACATTCTGGATACTACCATCCAGAACAGTAACAACATTCTGGATATTACCGTCCAAAACAGGAACATGTTGGATACTACCATCCAGAACAGGAACACGTTCTGGATACTACCGTCCATAACAGGAACAACATTCTGGATACTACCATCCAGAACAGGAACAACATTTTGAATACTACCATCCAGAACAGGAACAACGTTCTGGATACTACCGTCCAAAACAGGAACAACATTCTGGATACTACCATCCAGAACAGGAACAACATTTTGAATACTACCATCCAGACCAGGAACAAAATTCTGGATACTACTATCCGGAACAGGAACAACATTCTAGATACTACCATCCAGAACAGGAACAACATGTTGGATACTACCATCCAGAACAGGAACAACATTCTGGATACTACCATCTAGAACTGGAACAACGTTCTGGATACTACCATCCAGAACAGGAACAACGTTCTGGATACTACCATCCAGACCAGGAACAACATTCTAGATACTAAAATCCAAAAATGGAACAACATGCTGAATATTACCATCCAGAACAAGGAACAACATTCTGGATACTACCATCCAGAACAGGAACAACATTCTGGATACTACCATCCAGAACAGGAACAACATTCTGGATATTACCATCCAAAACAGGAACATGTTGGATACTACCATCCAGACCAGGAACAACATTCTGGATACTACCATCCAGACCAGGAACAACATTGTGGATACTACCATCCAGACCAGGAACAACATTGTGGATACTACCATCCAAAACAGGAACATGTTGGATACTACCATCCAAAACAGGAACATGTTGGATACTACCATCCAGAACAGGAACAACATTTTGGATACTACCATCCAGAACAGGAACAACATTCTGGATACTACTATCCAGAACAGGAACAACATTCTAGATACTACCATCCAGAACAGGAACAACATTCTAGATACTACCATCCAGAACAGGAACAACATGTTGGATACTACCATCCAGAACAGGAACAACATTCTGGATACTACCATCTAGAACTGGAACAACAGTCTGGATACTACCATCCAGAACAGGAACAACAGTCTGGATACTACCATCCAGACCAGGAACAACATTCTGGATACTACCATCCAGAACAGGAACAACATTCTGGATACTACCATCCAGACCAGGAACAACGTTCTGGATACTACCATCCAGACCAGGGACAACGTTCTGGATACTACCATCCAGAACAGGAACAACATTCTGGATACTACCATCCAGACCAGGAACAACATTCTGGATACTACCATCCAGAACAGGAACAACATTCTGGATGCTACCATCCAGACCAGGAACAACATTCTGGATACTACCATCCAGACCAGGAACAACATTCTGGATACTACCATCCAGACCAGGAACAACATTCTGGATACTACCATCCAGACAAGGAACAACATTCTGGATACTACCATCTAGAACTGGAACAACAGTCTGGATACTACCATCTAGAACTGGAACAACAGTTTGGATACTACCATCCAGAACAGGAACAACATTCTGGATACTACCATCCAAAACAGGAACATGTTGGATACTACCATCCAGAACAGGAACAACATTTTGGATACTACCATCCAGAACAGGAACATGTTGGATACTACCATCCAGAACAGGAACAACATTCTAGATACTACCATCCAGAACAGGAACAACATGTTGGATACTACCATCCAGAACAGGAACAACATTCTGGATACTACCATCTAGAACTGGAACAACGTTCTGGATACTACCATCCAGAACAGGAACAACGTTCTGGATACTACCATCCAGACCAGGAACAACATTCTAGATACTAAAATCCAAAAATGGAACAACATGCTGAATATTACCATCCAGAACAAGGAACAACATTCTGGATACTACCATCCAGAACAGGAACAACATTCTGGATACTACCATCCAGAACAGGAACAACATTCTGGATGCTACCATGCAGACAAGGAACAACATTCTGGACACTACCATCTAGAACTGGAACAACAGTTTGGATACTACAATCCAGAACAGGAACAACATTCTGGATACTACCATCCAAAACAGGAACATGTTGGATACTACGATCCAGACCAGGAACAACATTCTGGATACTACCATCCAGACCAGGAACAACATTGTGGATACTACCATCCAGACCAGGAACAACATTGTGGATACTACCATCCAAAACAGGAACATGTTGGATACTACCATCCAAAACAGGAACATGTTGGATACTACCATCCAGAACAGGAACAACATTTTGGATACTACCATCCAGAACAGGAACAACATTCTGGATACTACTATCCAGAACAGGAACAACATTCTAGATACTACCATCCAGAACAGGAACAACATTCTAGATACTACCATCCAGAACAGGAAGAACATGTTGGATACTACCATCCAGACCAGGAACAACATTGTGGATACTACCATCCAAAACAGGAACATGTTGGATACTACCATCCAAAACAGGAACATGTTGGATACTACCATCCAGAACAGGAACAACATTTTGGATACTACCATCCAGAACAGGAACAACATTCTGGATACTACTATCCAGAACAGGAACAACATTTTGGATACTACCATCCAGAACAGGAACAACATTCTGGATACTAATATCCAGAACAGGAAGAACGTTCTAGATACTAAAATCCAAAACAGGAACAAAGTTCTAGATACTAAAATCCAAAACAGGAACAACATGCTGAATATTACCATCCAGAACAGGAACAACATTCTGGATACTACCATCCAGAACAGGAACAACATTCTGGAAACTACCATCCAGACCAGGAACAACATTGTGGATACTACCATCCAAAACAGGAACATGTTGGATACTACCATCCAGAACAGGAACAACATTTTGGATACTACCATCCAGAACAGGAACAACATTCTGGATACTACCATCCAGACCAGGAACAACATTCTAGATACTACCATCTAGAACAGGAACAACATTCTAGATACTACCATCCAGAACAGGAACAACATGTTGGATACTACCATCCAGAACAGGAACAACATTCTGGATACTACCATCTAGAACTGGAACAACAGTTTGGATACTACCATCCAGAACAGGAACAACATTCTGGATACTACCATCCAAAACAGGAACATGTTGGATACTACCATCCAGACCAGGAAGAACATTCTGGATACTACCATCCAGAACAGGAACAACATTCTGGATGCTACCATCCAGACCAGGAACAACGTTCTGGATACTACCGTCCAAAACAGGAACAACATTCTGGATACTACCATCCAGAACAGGAACAACATTCTGGATACTACCATCCAGAACAGGAACAACATTCTGGATACTACCATCCAGAACAGGAACAACATTCTGGAAACTACCATCCAGACCAGGAACAACATTCTGGATACTACCATCCAGACCAGGAACAACATTCTGGATACTACCATCCAGACCAGGAACAACATTGTGGATACTACCATCCAGACCAGGAACAACATTGTGGATACTACCATCCAAAACAGGAACATGTTGGATACTACCATCCAGAACAGGAACAACATTTTGGATACTACCATCCAGAACAGGAACAACATTCTGGATACTACTATCCAGAACAGGAACAACATTCTAGATACTACCATCCAGAACAGGAACAACATTCTAGATACTACCATCCAGAACAGGAACAACATGTTGGATACTACCATCCAGAACAGGAACAACATTCTGGATACTACCATCTAGAACTGGAACAACAGTCTGGATACTACCATCCAGAACAGGAACAACAGTCTGGATACTACCATCCAGACCAGGAACAACATTCTGGATACTACCATCCAGAACAGGAACAACATTCTGGATACTACCATCCAGACCAGGAACAACGTTCTGGATACTACCATCCAGACCAGGGACAACGTTCTGGATACTACCATCCAGAACAGGAACAACATTCTGGATACTACCATCCAGACCAGGAACAACATTCTGGATACTACCATCCAGAACAGGAACAACATTCTGGATGCTACCATCCAGACTAGGAACAACATTCTGGATACTACCATCCAGACCAGGAACAACATTCTGGATACTACCATCCAGACCAGGAACAACATTCTGGATACTACCATCCAGACCAGGAACAACATTCTGGATACTACCATCCAGACAAGGAACAACATGCTGGATACTACCATCTAGAACTGGAACAACAGTTTGGATACTACCATCCAGACCACGAAGAACATTCTGGATACTACCATCCAAAACAGGAACATGTTGGATACTACCATCCAGAACAGGAACAACATTTTGGATACTACCATCCAGAACAGGAACAACATTCTGGATACTACTATCCAGAACAGGAAGAACGTTCTAGATACTAAAATCCAAAACAGGAACAAAGTTCTAGATACTAAAATCCAAAACAGGAACAACATGCTGAATATTACCATCCAGAACAACTAACAACATTCTGGATACTACCATCCAGACCAGGAACAACATTCTAGATACTACCATCCAGAACAGGAACAACATTCTGGATACTATTATCCAGAACAGGAACAACATTCTGGATACTACTATCCAGAACAGGAACAACATTCTGGATACTACCATCCAGACCAGGAACAACGTTCTGGATACTACCATCCAGACCAGGAACAACGTTCTAGATACTAAAATCCAAAACAGGAACAACATGCTGAATATTACCATCCAGAACAAGGAACAACATTCTGGATACTACCATCCAGAACAGGAACAACATTCTGGATATTACCGTCCAAAACAGGAACATGTTGGATACTACCATCCAGACCAGGAACAACATTCTGGAAGCTACCATCCAGAACAGGAACAACATTCTGGATACTACAATCCAAAACAGGAACAACATTCTAGATACTACCATCCAGAACAGGAACAACGTTCTAGATACTAAAATCCAAAAGAGGAACAACATGCTGAATATTACCATCCAGAACAGGAACAACATTCTGGAAACTACTATATAGAACAGGAACAACATTCTAGATACTACCATCCAGAACAGGAACAACATTCTGGATACTACCATCCAGAACAGGAACAACATTCTGGATACTACCATCCAGAACAGGAACAACATTCTGGATACTACTATCCAGAACAGGAACAACATTCTAGATACTACCATCCAGACCAGGAACAACATTCTGGATACTACCATCCAGAACAGGAACAACATTTTGGATACTACCATCCAGAACAGGAACAACATTCTGGATACTACTATCCAGAACAGGAACAACATTCTAGATACTACCATCCAGAACAGGAACAACATTCTAGATACTACCATCCAGAACAGGAACAACATGTTGGATACTACCATCCAGAACAGGAACAACATTCTGGATACTACCATCCAGAACAGGAACAACATTCTGGATACTACCATCTAGAACTGGAACAACAGTCTGGATACTACCATCCAGAACAGGAACAACAGTCTGGATACTACCATCCAGACCAGGAACAACATTCTGGATACTACCATCCAGAACAGGAACAACATTCTGGATACTACCATCCAGACCAGGAACAACGTTCTGGATACTACCATCCAGACCAGGGACAACGTTCTGGATACTACCATCCAGAACAGGAACAACATTCTGGATACTACCATCCAGACCAGGAACAACATTCTGGATACTACCATCCAGAACAGGAACAACATTCTGGATGCTACCATCCAGACTAGGAACAACATTCTGGATACTACCATCCAGACCAGGAACAACATTCTGGATACTACCATCCAGACCAGGAACAACATTCTGGATACTACCATCCAGACCAGGAACAACATTCTGGATACTACCATCCAGACAAGGAACAACATGCTGGATACTACCATCTAGAACTGGAACAACAGTTTGGATACTACCATCCAGACCACGAAGAACATTCTGGATACTACCATCCAAAACAGGAACATGTTGGATACTACCATCCAGAACAGGAACAACATTTTGGATACTACCATCCAGAACAGGAACAACATTCTGGATACTACTATCCAGAACAGGAACAACATTCTGGATACTACTATCCAGAACAGGAAGAACGTTCTAGATACTAAAATCCAAAACAGGAACAAAGTTCTAGATACTAAAATCCAAAACAGGAACAACATGCTGAATATTACCATCCAGAACAACTAACAACATTCTGGATACTACCATCCAGACCAGGAACAACATTCTAGATACTACCATCCAGAACAGGAACAACATTCTGGATACTATTTTCCAGAACAGGAACAACATTCTGGATACTACTATCCAGAACAGGAACAACATTCTGGATACTACCATCCAGACCAGGAACAACGTTCTGGATACTACCATCCAGACCAGGAACAACGTTCTAGATACTAAAATCCAAAACAGGAACAACATGCTGAATATTACCATCCAGAACAAGGAACAACATTCTGGATACTACCATCCAGAACAGGAACAACATTCTGGATATTACCGTCCAAAACAGGAACATGTTGGATACTACCATCCAGACCAGGAACAACATTCTGGAAGCTACCATCCAGAACAGGAACAACATTCTGGATACTACAATCCAAAACAGGAACAACATTCTAGATACTACCATCCAGAACAGGAACAACGTTCTAGATACTAAAATCCAAAAGAGGAACAACATGCTGAATATTACCATCCAGAACAGGAACAACATTCTGGAAACTACTATATAGAACAGGAACAACATTCTAGATACTACCATCCAGAACAGGAACAACATTCTGGATACTACCATCCAGAACAGGAACAACATTCTGGATGCTACCATCCAGAACAGGAACAACATTTTGGATACTACCATCCAGAACAGGAACAACATTCTGGATACTACTATCCAGAACAGGAACAACATTCTAGATACTACCATCCAGAACAGGAACAACATTCTAGATACTACCATCCAGAACAGGAACAACATGTTGGATACTACCATCCAGAACAGGAACAACATTCTGGATACTACCATCCAGAACAGGAACAACATTCTGGATACTACCATCTAGAACTGGAACAACAGTCTGGATACTACCATCCAGAACAGGAACAACAGTCTGGATACTACCATCCAGACCAGGAACAACATTCTGGATACTACCATCCAGAACAGGAACAACATTCTGGATACTACCATCCAGACCAGGAACAACGTTCTGGATACTACCATCCAGACCAGGGACAACGTTCTGGATACTACCATCCAGAACAGGAACAACATTCTGGATACTACCATCCAGACCAGGAACAACATTCTGGATACTACCATCCAGAACAGGAACAACATTCTGGATGCTACCATCCAGACTAGGAACAACATTCTGGATACTACCATCCAGACCAGGAACAACATTCTGGATACTACCATCCAGACCAGGAACAACATTCTGGATACTACCATCCAGACCAGGAACAACATTCTGGATACTACCATCCAGACAAGGAACAACATGCTGGATACTACCATCTAGAACTGGAACAACAGTTTGGATACTACCATCCAGACCACGAAGAACATTCTGGATACTACCATCCAAAACAGGAACATGTTGGATACTACCATCCAGAACAGGAACAACATTTTGGATACTACCATCCAGAACAGGAACAACATTCTGGATACTACTATCCAGAACAGGAAGAACGTTCTAGATACTAAAATCCAAAACAGGAACAAAGTTCTAGATACTAAAATACAAAACAGGAACAACATGCTGAATATTACCATCCAGAACAAGTAACAACATTCTGGATACTACCATCCAGACCAGGAACAACATTCTAGATACTACCATCCAGAACAGGAACAACATTCTGGATACTATTATCCAGAACAGGAACAACATTCTGGATACTACTATCCAGAACAGGAACAACATTCTGGATACTACCATCCAGACCAGGAACAACGTTCTGGATACTACCATCCAGACCAGGAACAACGTTCTAGATAATAAAATCCAAAACAGGAACAACATGCTGAATATTACCATCCAGAACAAGGAACAACATTCTGGATACTACCATCCAGAACAGGAACAACATTCTGGATATTACCGTCCAAAACAGGAACATGTTGGATACTACCATCCAGACCAGGAACAACATTCTGGAAGCTACCATCCAGAACAGGAACAACATTCTGGATACTACAATCCAAAACAGGAACAACATTCTAGATACTACCATCCAGAACAGGAACAACGTTCTGGATACTACCATCCAGACAAGGAACAACATGCTGGATACTACCATCTAGAACTGGAACAACAGTTTGGATACTACCATCCAGACCACGAAGAACATTCTGGATACTACCATCCAAAACAGGAACATGTTGGATACTACCATCCAGAACAGGAACAACATTTTGGATACTACCATCCAGAACAGGAACAACATTCTGGATACTACTATCCAGAACAGGAAGAACGTTCTAGATACTAAAATCCAAAACAGGAACAAAGTTCTAGATACTAAAATACAAAACAGGAACAACATGCTGAATATTACCATCCAGAACAAGTAACAACATTCTGGATACTACCATCCAGACCAGGAACAACATTCTAGATACTACCATCCAGAACAGGAACAACATTCTGGATACTAAAATCCAAAAGAGGAACAACATGCTGAATATTACCATCCAGAACAGGAACAACATTCTGGAAACTACTATATAGAACAGGAACAACATTCTAGATACTACCATCCAGAACAGGAACAACATTCTGGATACTACCATCCAGAACAGGAACAACATTCTGGATGCTACCATCCAGAACAGGAACAACATTCTGGATACTACCGTCCAGAACAGGAATAACATTCTGGATACTACTGTCCAGAAAAGGAACAACATTCTGGATACTACCATCCAGAACAGGAACAACATTCTGGATACTACCGTCCAGAACAGGAACAACATTCTGGATACTACCGTCCAAAACATGAACAACATTCTGGATACTACCATCCAGAACAGGAACAACAATCTGAATACTACCATCCAGAACAGGAACAACATTCTGGATACTACCATCCAGAACAGGAACAACATTCTGGATACTACTATCCAGAACAGGAACAACATTCTGGATACTACTATCCAGAACAGGAACAACATTCTAGATGCTACCATCCAGAACAGGAACAACATTCTGGATACTACCATCCAGACCAGGAACAACATTCTGGATACTACCATCCAGAACAGGAACAACGTTCTGGATACTACCATCCAGAACAGGAACAACATTCTGGATACTACCATCCAGACCAGGAACAACATTCTGGATACTACCATCCAGACCAGGAACAACATTCTGGATACTACCATCCAGAACAGTAACAACATTCTGGATATTACCGTCCAAAACAGGAACATGTTGGATACTACCATCCAGAACAGGAACACGTTCTGGATACTACTATCCAGAACAGGAATAACATTCTGGATTCTACTGTCCAGAAAAGGAACAACATTCTGGATAATACCATCCAGAACAGGAACAACATTCTGGATACTACCATCTAGAACTGGAACAACAGTCTGGATACTACCATCCAGAACAGGAACAACATTCTGGATACTACCATCCAGAACAGGAACAACATTCTGGATACTACCATCCAAACCAGGAACAACGTTCTGGATACTACCATCCAGAACAGGAACAACGTTCTGGATACTACCATCCAGACCAGGAACAACATTCTAGATACTAAAATCCAAAACGGGAACAACATGCTGAATATTACCATCCAGAACAAGGAACAACATTCTGGATACTACCATCCAGACCAGGAACAACATTCTGGATACTACCATCCAGACCAGGAACAACATTCTGGATACTACCATCCAGACAAGGAACAACATTCTGGATACTACCATCCAGAACTGGAACAACAGTTTGGATACTACCATCCAGAAAAGGAACAACATTCTGGATACTACCATCCAAAACAGGAACATGTTGGATACTACCATCCAGACCACGAAGAACATTCTGGATACTACCATCCAGAACAGGAACAACATTCTGGATGCTACCATCCAGACCAGGAACAACGTTCTGGATACTACCGTCCAAAACAGGAACAACATTCTGGATACTACCATCCAGAACAGGAACAACATTCTGGATACTACCATCCAGACCAGGAACAACGTTCTGGATACTACCATCCAGACCAGGGACAACGTTCTGGATACTACCATCCAGACCAGGGACAACGTTCTGGATACTACCATCCAGAACAGGAACAACATTCTGGATACTACCATCCAGAACAGGAACAACATTCTGGATACTACCATCCAGACCAGGAACAACATTCTGGATACTACCATCCAGAACAGTAACAACATTCTGGATATTACCGTCTAAAACAGGAACATGTTGGATACTACCATCCAGAACAGGAACACGTTCTGGATACTACCATCCAGAACAGGAACAACATTCTGGATGCTACCATCCAGACCAGGAACAACATTCTGGATACTACCATCCAGACCAGGAACAACATTCTGGATACTACCATCCAGACCAGGAACAACATTCTGGATACTACCATCCAGACAAGGAACAACATGCTGGATACTACCATCTAGAACTGGAACAACAGTTTGGATACTACCATCCAGAACAGGAACAACATTCTGGATACTACCATCCAAAACAGGAACATGTTGGATACTACCATCCAGAACAGGAACAACATTTTGGATACTACCATCCAGAACAGGAACAACATTCTGGATACTAATATCCAGAACAGGAAGAACGTTCTAGATACTAAAATCCAAAACAGGAACAACATGCTGAATATTACCATCCAGAACAGGAACAACATTCTGGATACTACCATCCAGAACAGGAACAACATTCTGGAAACTACCATCCAGACCAGGAACAACATTGTGGATACTACCATCCAAAACAGGAACATGTTGGATACTACCATCCAGAACAGGAACAACATTCTGGATACTACTATCCAGAACAGGAACAACATTCTGGATACTACCATCCAGACCAGGAACAACATTCTAGATACTACCATCCAGAACAGGAACAACATTCTAGATACTACCATCCAGAACAGGAACAACATGTTGGATACTACCATCCAGAACAGGAACAACATTCTGGATACTACCATCTAGAACTGGAACAACAGTTTGGATACTACCATCCAGAACAGGAACAACATTCTGGATACTACCATCCAAAACAGGAACATGTTGGATACTACCATCCAGACCAGGAAGAACATTCTGGATACTACCATCCAGAACAGGAACAACATTCTGGATGCTACCATCCAGACCAGGAACAACGTTCTGGATACTACCGTCCAAAACAGGAACATTCTGGATACTACCATCCAGAACAGGAACAACATTCTGGATACTACCATCCAGAACAGGAACAACATTCTGGATACTACCATCCAGAACAGGAACAACATTCTGGAAACTACCATCCAGACCAGGAACAACATTCTGGATATTACCGTCCAAAACAGGAACATGTTGGATACTACCATCCAGAACAGGAACACGTTCTGGATACTACCATCCAGAACAGGAACAACATTCTGGATGCTACCATCCAGACCAGGAACAACATTCTGGATACTACCATCCAGACCAGGAACAACATTCTGGATACTACCATCCAGACCAGGAACAACATTCTGGATACTACCATCCAGACAAGGAACAACATGCTGGATACTACCATCTAGAACTGGAACAACAGTTTGGATACTACCATCCAGAACAGGAACAACATTCTGGATACTACCATCCAAAACAGGAACATGTTGGATACTACCATCCAGAACAGGAACAACATTTTGGATACTACCATCCAGAACAGGAACAACATTCTGGATACTAATATCCAGAACAGGAAGAACGTTCTAGATACTAAAATCCAAAACAGGAACAAAGTTCTAGATACTAAAATCCAAAACAGGAACAACATGCTGAATATTACCATCCAGAACAGGAACAACATTCTGGATACTACCATCCAGAACAGGAACAACATTCTGGAAACTACCATCCAGACCAGGAACAACATTGTGGATACTACCATCCAAAAAAGGAACATGTTGGATACTACCATCCAGAACAGGAACAACATTTTGGATACTACCATCCAGAACAGGAACAACATTCTGGATACTACTATCCAGAACAGGAACAACATTCTGGATACTACCATCCAGACCAGGAACAACATTCTAGATACTACCATCCAGAACAGGAACAACATTCTAGATACTACCATCCAGAACAGGAACAACATGTTGGATACTACCATCCAGAACAGGAACAACATTCTGGATACTACCATCTAGAACTGGAACAACAGTTTGGATACTACCATCCAGAACAGGAACAACATTCTGGATACTACCATCCAAAACAGGAACATGTTGGATACTACCATCCAGACCAGGAAGAACATTCTGGATACTACCATCCAGAACAGGAACAACATTCTGGATGCTACCATCCAGACCAGGAACAACGTTCTGGATACTACCGTCCAAAACAGGAACAACATTCTGGATACTACCATCCAGAACAGGAACAACATTCTGGATACTACCATCCAGAACAGGAACAACATTCTGGATACTACCATCCAGAACAGGAACAACATTCTGGAAACTACCATCCAGACCAGGAACAACATTCTGGATACTACCATCCAGACCAGGAACAACATTCTGGATACTACCATCCAGACCAGGAACAACATTGTGGATACTACCATCCAGACCAGGAACAACATTGTGGATACTACCATCCAAAACAGGAACATGTTGGATACTACCATCCAGAACAGGAACAACATTTTGGATACTACCATCCAGAACAGGAACAACATTCTGGATACTACTATCCAGAACAGGAACAACATTCTAGATACTACCATCCAGAACAGGAACAACATTCTAGATACTACCATCCAGAACAGGAACAACATGTTGGATACTACCATCCAGAACAGGAACAACATTCTGGATACTACCATCTAGAACTGGAACAACAGTCTGGATACTACCATCCAGAACAGGAACAACAGTCTGGATACTACCATCCAGACCAGGAACAACATTCTGGATACTACCATCCAGAACAGGAACAACATTCTGGATATTACCATCCAGAACAAGTAACAACATTCTGGATACTACCATCCAGACCAGGAACAACATTCTAGATACTACCATCCAGAACAGGAACAACATTCTGGATACTATTATCCAGAACAGGAACAACATTCTGGATACTACTATCCAGAACAGGAACAACATTCTGGATACTACCATCCAGACCAGGAACAACGTTCTGGATACTACCATCCAGACCAGGAACAACGTTCTAGATACTAAAATCCAAAACAGGAACAACATGCTGAATATTACCATCCAGAACAAGGAACAACATTCTGGATACTACCATCCAGAACAGGAACAACATTCTGGATATTACCGTCCAAAACAGGAACATGTTGGATACTACCATCCAGACCAGGAACAACATTCTGGAAGCTACCATCCAGAACAGGAACAACATTCTGGATACTACAATCCAAAACAGGAACAACATTCTAGATACTACCATCCAGAACAGGAACAACGTTCTAGATACTAAAATCCAAAAGAGGAACAACATGCTGAATATTACCATCCAGAACAGGAACAACATTCTGGAAACTACTATATAGAACAGGAACAACATTCTAGATACTACCATCCAGAACAGGAACAACATTCTGGATACTACCATCCAGAACAGGAACAACATTCTGGATGCTACCATCCAGACCAGGAACAACATTCTGGATACTACCTTCCAGACCAGGAACAAGATTCTGGATACTACCATCCAGACCAGGAACAACATTCTGGATACAACCATCCAGACAAGGAACAACATTCTGGAAACTACCATCTAGAACTGGAACAACAGTTTGGATACAACCATCCAGACCAGGAACAACATTCTGGATACTACCATCCAAAACAGGAACATGTTGGATACTACCATCCAGACCAGGAACAACATTCTGGATACAACCATCCAGACAAGGAACAACATTCTGGAAACTACCATCTAGAACTGGAACAACATTTTGGATACTACCATCCACAACAGGAACAACATTCTGTATACTACTATCCAGAACAGGAACAACATTCTAGATACTGAAATCCAAAACAGGAACAAAGTTCTAGATACTAAAATCCAAAACAGGAACAACATGCTGAATATTACCATCCAGAACAAAGAAACAACATTCTGGATACTACCATCCAGACCAGGAACAACATTCTGGATACTACCATCCAGACCAGGAACAACATTCTGGATACTACCATCCAGAACAGGAACAACATTCTGGATATTACCGTCCAAAACAGGAACATGTTGGATACTACCATCCAGAACAGGAACAACGTTCTGGATACTACCGTCCAAAACAGGAACAACATTCTGGATATTACCATCCAGAACAGGAACAACATTTTGAATACTACCATCCAGACCAGGAACAACATTCTGGATACTACCATCCAGACCAGGAACAACATTCTGGATACTACCATCCAGACAAGGAACAACATGCTGGATACTACCATCTAGAACTGGAACAACAGTTTGGATACTACCATCCAGAACAGGAACAACATTCTGGATACTACCATCCAAAACAGGAACATGTTGGATACTACCATCCAGAACAGGAACAACATTTTGGATACTACCATCCAGAACAGGAACAACATTCTGGATACTACTATCCAGAACAGGAAGAACGTTCTAGATACTAAAATCCAAAACAGGAACAAAGTTCTAGATACTAAAATCCAAAACAGGAACAACATGCTGAATATTACCATCCAGAACAAGTAACAACATTCTGGATACTACCATCCAGACCAGGAACAACATTCTAGATACTACCATCCAGAACAGGAACAACATTCTGGATACTACTATCCAGAACAGGAACAACATTCTGGATACTACCATCCAGACCAGGAACAACGTTCTGGATACTACCATCCAGACCAGGAACAACGTTCTAGATACTAAAATCCAAAACAGGAACAACATGCTGAATATTACCATCCAGAACAAGGAACAACATTCTGGATATTACCATCCAGAACAGGAACAACGTTCTGGATAGTACCGTCCAAAACAGGAACAACATTCTGGATACTACCATCCAGACCAGGAACAACATTCTGGATACTACCATCCAGACCAGGAACAACATTCTGGATACTACCATCCAGAACAGGAACAACATTCTGGATATTACCGTCCAAAACAGGAACATGTTGGATACTACCATCCAGACCAGGAACAACATTCTGGAAGCTACCATCCAGAACAGGAACAACATTCTGGATACTACAATCCAAAACAGGAACAACATTCTAGATACTACCATCCAGAACAGGAACAACGTTCTAGATACTAAAATCCAAAAGAGGAACATGTTGGATACTACCATCCAGAACAGGAACAACATTTTGGATACTACCATCCACAACAGGAACAACATTCTGGATACTACTATCCAGAACAGGAACAACATTCTAGATACTGAAATCCAAAACAGGAACAACATGCTGAATATTACCATCCAGAACAAGGAACAACATTCTGGATACTACCATCCAGAACAGGAACAACGTTCTGGATAGTACTGTCCAAAACAGGAACAACATTCTGGATACTACCATCCAGACCAGGAACAACATTCTGGATACTACCATCCAGACCAGGAACAACATTCTGGATACTACCATCCAGAACAGGAACAACATTCTGGATATTACCGTCCAAAACAGGAACATGTTGGATACTACCATCCAGAACAGGAACAACGTTCTGGATACTACCGTCCAAAACAGGAACAACATTCTGGATACTACCATCCAGAACAGGAACAACATTTTGAATACTACCATCCAGACCAGGAACAACATTCTGGATACTACCATCCAGACCAGGAACAACATTCTGGATACTACCATCCAGACAAGGAACAACATGCTGGATACTACCATCTAGAACTGGAACAACAGTTTGGATACTACCATCCAGAACAGGAACAACATTCTGGATACTACCATCCAAAACAGGAACATGTTGGATACTACCATCCAGAACAGGAACAACATTTTGGATACTACCATCCAGAACAGGAACAACATTCTGGATACTACTATCCAGAACAGGAAGAACGTTCTAGATACTAAAATCCAAAACAGGAACAAAGTTCTAGATACTAAAATCCAAAACAGGAACAACATTCTAGATACTATTATCCAGAACAGAACAACATTCTGGATACTACTATCCAGAACAGGAACAACATTCTGGATATTACCATCCAGAACAGGAACAACGTTCTGGATAGTACCGTCCAAAACAGGAACAACATTCTGGATACTACCATCCAGAACAGGAACAACATTCTGGATATTACCGTCCAAAACAGGAACATGTTGGATACTACCATCCAGACCAGGAACAACATTCTGGAAGCTACCATCCAGAACAGGAACAACATTCTGGATACTACAATCCAAAACAGGAACAACATTCTAGATACTACCATCCAGAACAGGAACAACGTTCTAGATACTAAAATCCAAAAGAGGAACAACATATTGAATATTACCATCCAGAACAGGAACAACATTCTGGAAACTACTATATAGAACAGGAACAACATTCTAGATACTACCATCCAGAACAGGAACAACATTCTGGATACTACCATCCAGAACAGGAACAACATTCTGGATGCTACCATCCAGACCAGGAACAACATTCTGGATACTACCATCCAGACCAGGAACAAGATTCTGGATACTACCATCCAGACCAGGAACAACATTCTGGATACTACCATCCAGACAAGGAACAACATTCTGGAAACTACCATCTAGAACTGGAACAACAGTTTGGATACAACCATCCAGACCAGGAACAACATTCTGGATACTACCATCCAAAACAGGAACATGTTGGATACTACCATCCAGAACAGGAACAACATTTTGGATACTACCATCCACAACAGGAACAACATTCTGGATACTACTATCCAGAACAGGAACAACATTCTAGATACTGAAATCCAAAACAGGAACAAAGTTCTAGATACTAAAATCCAAAACAGGAACAACATGCTGAATATTACCATCCAGAACAAGGAACAACATTCTGGATACTACCATCCAGAACAGGAACAACGTTCTGGATAGTACCGTCCAAAACAGGAACAACATTCTGGATACTACCATCCAGACCAGGAACAACATTCTGGATACTACCATCCAGACCAGGAACAACATTCTGGATACTACCATCCAGAACAGGAACAACATTCTGGATATTACCGTCCAAAACAGGAACATGTTGGATACTACCATCCAGAACAGGAACAACGTTCTGGATACTACCGTCCAAAACAGGAACAACATTCTGGATACTTCCATCCAGAACAGGAACAACATTTTGAATACTACCATCCAGACCAGGAACAACATTCTGGATACTACCATCCAGAACAGGAACAACGTTCTGGATACTACCATCCAGAACAGGAACAACATTCTGGATACTACCATCCAGAACAGGAACAACATTCTGGATATTACTGTCCAAAACAGGAACATGTTGGATACTACCATCCAGAACAGGAACAACGTTCTGGATACTACTGTCCAAGACAGGAACAACATTCTGGATCCTACCATCCAGACCAGGAACAACATTCTGGATACTACCATCCAGAACAGGAACAACATTCTGGATATTACCGTCCAAAACAGGAACATGTTGGATACTACCATCCAGAACAGGAACAACGTTCTGGATACTACCGTCCAAAACAGGAACAACATTCTGGATACTACCATCCAGAACAGGAACAACATTTTGAATACTACCATCCAGAACAGGAACAACATTCTGGATACTAACATCCAAAACAGGAACAACATGCTGAATATTACCATCCAGAACAAGGAACAACATTCTGGATACTACCATCCAGAACAGGAACAACGTTCTGGATAGTACCGTCCAAAACAGGAACAACATTCTGGATACTACCATCCAGACCAGGAACAACATTCTGGATACTACCATCCAGACCAGGAACAACATTCTGGATACTACCATCCAGACCAGGAACAACATTCTGGATACTACCATCCAGAACAGTAACAACATTCTGGATATTACCGTCCAAAACAGGAACATGTTGGATACTACCATCCAGAACAGGAACACGTTCTGGATACTACCGTCCAAAACAGGAACAACATTCTGGATACTACCATCCAGAACAGGAACAACATTTTGAATACTACCATCCAGAACAGGAACAACGTTCTGGATACTACCGTCCAAAACAGGAACAACATTCTGGATACTACCATCCAGAACAGGAACAACATTTTGAATACTACCATCCAGACCAGGAACAAAATTCTGGATACTACTATCTAGAACTGGAACAACGTTCTGGATACTACCATCCAGAACAGGAACAACGTTCTGGATACTACCATCCAGACCAGGAACAACATTCTAGATACTAAAATCCAAAACAGGAACAACATGCTGAATATTACCATCCAGAACAAGGAACAACATTCTGGATACTACCATCCAGAACAGGAACAACATTCTGGATGCTACCATCCAGACCAGGAACAACATTCTGGATACTACCATCCAGAACAGGAACAACATTCTGGATATTACCGTCCAAAACAGGAACATGTTGGATACTACCATCCAGAACAGGAACAACGTTCTGGATACTACCGTCCAAAACAGGAACAACATTCTGGATACTACCATCCAGAACAGGAACAACATTTTGAATACTACCATCCAGACCAGGAACAACATTCTGGATACTACCATCCAGACCAGGAACAACATTCTGGATACTACCATCCAGACAAGGAACAACATGCTGGATACTACCATCTAGAACTGGAACAACAGTTTGGATACTACCATCCAGAACAGGAACAACATTCTGGATACTACCATCCAAAACAGGAACATGTTGGATACTACCATCCAGAACAGGAACAACATTTTGGATACTACCATCCAGAACAGGAACAACATTCTGGATACTACTATCCAGAACAGGAAGAACGTTCTAGATACTAAAATCCAAAACAGGAACAACATTCTAGATACTATTATCCAGAACAGGAACAACATTCTGGATACTACTATCCAGAACAGGAACAACATTCTGGATATTACCATCCAGAACAGGAACAACGTTCTGGATAGTACCGTCCAAAACAGGAACAACATTCTGGATACTACAATCCAGAACAGGAACAACATTCTGGATACTACCATCCACACCAGGAACAACATTCTGGATACTACCATCCAGAACAGGAACAACATTCTGGATATTACCGTCCAAAACAGGAACATGTTGGATACTACCATCCAGACCAGGAACAACATTCTGGAAGCTACCATCCAGAACAGGAACAACATTCTGGATACTACAATCCAAAACAGGAACAACATTCTAGATACTACCATCAAGAACAGGAACAACGTTCTAGATACTAAAATCCAAAAGAGGAACAACATATTGAATATTACCATCCAGAACAGGAACAACATTCTGGAAACTACTATATAGAACAGGAACAACATTCTAGATACTACCATCCAGAACAGGAACAACATTCTGGATACTACCATCCAGAACAGGAACAACATTCTGGATGCTACCATCCAGACCAGGAACAACATTCTGGATACTACCATCCAGACCAGGAACAAGATTCTGGATACTACCATCCAGACCAGGAACAACATTCTGGATACTACCATCCAGACAAGGAACAACATTCTGGAAACTACCATCTAGAACTGGAACAACAGTTTGGATACAACCATCCAGACCAGGAACAACATTCTGGATGCTACCATCCAAAACAGGAACATGTTGGATACTACCATCCAGAACAGGAACAACATTTTGGATACTACCATCCACAACAGGAACAACATTCTGGATACTACTATCCAGAACAGGAACAACATTCTAGATACTGAAATCCAAAACAGGAACAAAGTTCTAGATACTAAAATCCAGAACAGGAACAACATGCTGAATATTACCATCCAGAACAAGGAACAACATTCTGGATACTACCATCCAGAACAGGAACAACGTTCTGGATAGTACCGTCCAAAACAGGAACAACATTCTGGATACTACCATCCAGACCAGGAACAACATTCTGGATACTACCATCCAGACCAGGAACAACATTCTGGATACTACCATCCAGAACAGGAACAACATTCTGGATATTACCGTCCAAAACAGGAACATGTTGGATACTACCATCCAGAACAGGAACAACGTTCTGGATACTACCTTCCAAAACAGGAACAACATTCTGGATACTTCCATCCAGAACAGGAACAACATTTTGAATACTACCATCCAGACCAGGAACAACATTCTGGATACTACCATCCAGAACAGGAACAACGTTCTGGATAGTACCGTCCAAAACAGGAACAACATTCTGGATACTACCATCCAGACCAGGAACAACATTCTGGATACTACCATCCAGAACAGGAACAACATTCTGGATACTACCATCCAGAACAGGAACAACATTCTGGATATTACTGTCCAAAACAGGAACATGTTGGATACTACCATCCAGAACAGGAACAACGTTCTGGATACTACTGTCCAAGACAGGAACAACATTCTGGATCCTACCATCCAGACCAGGAACAACATTCTGGATACTACCATCCAGAACAGGAACAACATTCTGGATATTACCGTCCAAAACAGGAACATGTTGGATACTACCATCCAGAACAGGAACAACGTTCTGGATACTACCGTCCAAAACAGGAACAACATTCTGGATACTACCATCCAGAACAGGAACAACATTTTGAATACTACCATCCAGAACAGGAACAACATTCTGGATACTAACATCCAAAACAGGAACAACATGCTGAATATTACCATCCAGAACAAGGAACAACATTCTGGATACTACCATCCAGAACAGGAACAACGTTCTGGATAGTACCGTCCAAAACAGGAACAACATTCTGGATACTACCATCCAGACCAGGAACAACATTCTGGATACTACCATCCAGACCAGGAACAACATTCTGGATACTACCATCCAGACCAGGAACAACATTCTGGATACTACCATCCAGAACAGTAACAACATTCTGGATATTACCGTCCAAAACAGGAACATGTTGGATACTACCATCCAGAACAGGAACACGTTCTGGATACTACCGTCCAAAACAGGAACAACATTCTGGATACTACCATCCAGAACAGGAACAACATTTTGAATACTACCATCCAGAACAGGAACAACGTTCTGGATACTACCGTCCAAAACAGGAACAACATTCTGGATACTACCATCCAGAACAGGAACAACATTTTGAATACTACCATCCAGACCAGGAACAAAATTCTGGATACTACTATCTAGAACTGGAACAACGTTCTGGATACTACCATCCAGAACAGGAACAACGTTCTGGATACTACCATCCAGACCAGGAACAACATTCTAGATACTAAAATCCAAAACAGGAACAACATGCTGGATACTACCATCCAGAACAGGAACAACATTCTGGATACTACCATCCAGACCAGGAACAACATTCTGGATACTACCATCCAGACCAGGAACAACATTCTGGATACTACCATCCAGAACAGTAACAACATTCTGGATATTACCGTCCAAAACAGGAACATGTTGGATACTACCATCCAGAACAGGAACACGTTCTGGATACTACCGTCCAAAACAGGAACAACATTCTGGATACTACCATCCAGAACAGGAACAACATTTTGAATACTACCATCCAGAACAGGAACAACGTTCTGGATACTACCGTCCAAAACAGGAACAACATTCTGGATACTACCATCCAGAACAGGAACAACATTTTGAATACTACCATCCAGACCAGGAACAAAATTCTGGATACTACTATCTAGAACTGGAACAACGTTCTGGATACTACCATCCAGAACAGGAACAACGTTCTGGATACTACCATCCAGACCAGGAACAACATTCTAGATACTAAAATCCAAAACAGGAACAACATGCTGAATATTACCATCCAGAACAAGGAACAACATTCTGGATACTACCATCCAGAACAGGAACAACATTCTGGATGCTACCATCCAGACCAGGAACAACATTCTGGATACTACCATCCAGAACAGGAACAACATTCTGGATACTACCATCCAAAACAGGAACATGTTGGATACTACCATCCAGACCAGGAACAACATTCTGGATACTACCATCCAGAACAGGAACAACATTCTGGATGCTACCATCCAGACCAGGAACAACATTCTGGATACTACCATCCAGAACAGGAACAACATTCTGGATGCTACCATCCAGACCAGGAACAACATTCTGGATACTACCATCCAGACCAGGAACAACATTCTGGATACTACCATCGAGAACAGGAACAACGTTCTGGATAGTACCGTCCAAAACAGGAACAACATTCTGGATACTACCATCCAGACCAGGAACAACATTCTGGATACTACCATCCAGACCAGGAACAACATTCTGGATACTACCATCCAGAACAGGAACAACATTCTGGATATTACCGTCCAAAACAGGAACATGTTGGATACTACCATCCAGAACAGGAACAACGTTCTGGATACTACCGTCCAAAACAGGAACAACATTCTGGATACTTCCATCCAGAACAGGAACAACATTTTGAATACTACCATCCAGACCAGGAACAACATTCTGGATACTACCATCCAGAACAGGAACAACGTTCTGGATAGTACCGTCCAAAACAGGAACAACATTCTGGATACTACCATCCAGACCAGGAACAACATTCTGGATACTACCATCCAGAACAGGAACAACATTCTGGATACTACCATCCAGAACAGGAACAACATTCTGGATATTACTGTCCAAAACAGGAACATGTTGGATACTACCATCCAGAACAGGAACAACGTTCTGGATACTACTGTCCAAGACAGGAACAACATTCTGGATCCTACCATCCAGACCAGGAACAACATTCTGGATACTACCATCCAGAACAGGAACAACATTCTGGATATTACCGTCCAAAACCGGAACATGTTGGATACTACCATCCAGAACAGGAACAACGTTCTGGATACTACCGTCCAAAACAGGAACAACATTCTGGATACTACCATCCAGAACAGGAACAACATTTTGAATACTACCATCCAGAACAGGAACAACGTTCTGGATACTACTGTCCAAGACAGGAACAACATTCTGGATCCTACCATCCAGACCAGGAACAACATTCTGGATACTACCATCCAGAACAGGAACAACATTCTGGATATTACCGTCCAAAACAGGAACATGTTGGATACTACCATCCAGAACAGGAACAACGTTCTGGATACTACCGTCCAAAACAGGAACAACATTCTGGATACTACCATCCAGAACAGGAACAACATTTTGAATACTACCATCCAGAACAGGAACAACATTCTGGATACTAACATCCAAAACAGGAACAACATGCTGAATATTACCATCCAGAACAAGGAACAACATTCTGGATACTACCATCCAGAACAGGAACAACGTTCTGGATAGTACCGTCCAAAACAGGAACAACATTCTGGATACTACCATCCAGACCAGGAACAACATTCTGGATACTACCATCCAGACCAGGAACAACATTCTGGATACTACCATCCAGACCAGGAACAACATTCTGGATACTACCATCCAGAACAGTAACAACATTCTGGATATTACCGTCCAAAACAGGAACATGTTGGATACTACCATCCAGAACAGGAACACGTTCTGGATACTACCGTCCAAAACAGGAACAACATTCTGGATACTACCATCCAGAACAGGAACAACATTTTGAATACTACCATCCAGAACAGGAACAACGTTCTGGATACTACCGTCCAAAACAGGAACAACATTCTGGATACTACCATCCAGAACAGGAACAACATTTTGAATACTACCATCCAGACCAGGAACAAAATTCTGGATACTACTATCTAGAACTGGAACAACGTTCTGGATACTACCATCCAGAACAGGAACAACGTTCTGGATACTACCATCCAGACCAGGAACAACATTCTAGATACTAAAATCCAAAACAGGAACAACATGCTGGATACTACCATCCAGAACAGGAACAACATTCTGGATACTACCATCCAGACCAGGAACAACATTCTGGATACTACCATCCAGACCAGGAACAACATTCTGGATACTACCATCCAGAACAGTAACAACATTCTGGATATTACCGTCCAAAACAGGAACATGTTGGATACTACCATCCAGAACAGGAACACGTTCTGGATACTACCGTCCAAAACAGGAACAACATTCTGGATACTACCATCCAGAACAGGAACAACATTTTGAATACTACCATCCAGAACAGGAACAACGTTCTGGATACTACCGTCCAAAACAGGAACAACATTCTGGATACTACCATCCAGAACAGGAACAACATTTTGAATACTACCATCCAGACCAGGAACAAAATTCTGGATACTACTATCTAGAACTGGAACAACGTTCTGGATACTACCATCCAGAACAGGAACAACGTTCTGGATACTACCATCCAGACCAGGAACAACATTCTAGATACTAAAATCCAAAACAGGAACAACATGCTGAATATTACCATCCAGAACAAGGAACAACATTCTGGATACTACCATCCAGAACAGGAACAACATTCTGGATGCTACCATCCAGACCAGGAACAACATTCTGGATACTACCATCCAGAACAGGAACAACATTCTGGATACTACCATCCAAAACAGGAACATGTTGGATACTACCATCCAGACCAGGAACAACATTCTGGATACTACCATCCAGAACAGGAACAACATTCTGGATGCTACCATCCAGACCAGGAACAACATTCTGGATACTACCATCCAGAACAGGAACAACATTCTGGATGCTACCATCCAGACCAGGAACAACATTCTGGATACTACCATCCAGACCAGGAACAACATTCTGGATACTACCATCCAGAACAGGAACAACGTTCTGGATAGTACCGTCCAAAACAGGAACAACATTCTGGATACTACCATCCAGACCAGGAACAACATTCTGGATACTACCATCCAGACCAGGAACAACATTCTGGATACTACCATCCAGAACAGGAACAACATTCTGGATATTACCGTCCAAAACAGGAACATGTTGGATACTACCATCCAGAACAGGAACAACGTTCTGGATACTACCGTCCAAAACAGGAACAACATTCTGGATACTTCCATCCAGAACAGGAACAACATTTTGAATACTACCATCCAGACCAGGAACAACATTCTGGATACTACCATCCAGAACAGGAACAACGTTCTGGATAGTACCGTCCAAAACAGGAACAACATTCTGGATACTACCATCCAGACCAGGAACAACATTCTGGATACTACCATCCAGAACAGGAACAACATTCTGGATACTACCATCCAGAACAGGAACAACATTCTGGATATTACTGTCCAAAACAGGAACATGTTGGATACTACCATCCAGAACAGGAACAACGTTCTGGATACTACTGTCCAAGACAGGAACAACATTCTGGATCCTACCATCCAGACCAGGAACAACATTCTGGATACTACCATCCAGAACAGGAACAACATTCTGGATATTACCGTCCAAAACCGGAACATGTTGGATACTACCATCCAGAACAGGAACAACGTTCTGGATACTACCGTCCAAAACAGGAACAACATTCTGGATACTACCATCCAGAACAGGAACAACATTTTGAATACTACCATCCAGAACAGGAACAACATTCTGGATACTAACATCTAAAACAGGAACAACATGCTGAATATTACCATCCAGAACAAGGAACAACATTCTGGATACTACCATCCAGAACAGGAACAACGTTCTGGATAGTACCGTCCAAAACAGGAACAACATTCTGGATACTACCATCCAGACCAGGAACAACATTCTGGATACTACCATCCAGACCAGGAACAACATTCTGGATACTACCATCCAGACCAGGAACAACATTCTGGATACTACCATCCAGAACAGTAACAACATTCTGGATATTACCGTCCAAAACAGGAACATGTTGGATACTACCATCCAGAACAGGAACACGTTCTGGATACTACCGTCCAAAACAGGAACAACATTCTGGATACTACCATCCAGAACAGGAACAACATTTTGAATACTACCATCCAGAACAGGAACAACATTTTGGATACTACCATCCAGAACAGGAACAACATTCTGGATACTACTATCCAGAACAGGAAGAACGTTCTAGATACTAAAATCCAAAACAGGAACAAAGTTCTAGATACTAAAATCCAAAACAGGAACAACATTCTAGATACTATTATCCAGAACAGGAACAACATTCTGGATACTACTATCCAGAACAGGAACAACATTCTGGATATTACCATCCAGAACAGGAACAACGTTCTGGATAGTACCGTCCAAAACAGGAACAACATTCTGGATACTACCATCCAGAACAGGAACAACATTCTGGATACTACCATCCACACCAGGAACAACATTCTGGATACTACCATCCAGAACAGGAACAACATTCTGGATATTACCGTCCAAAACAGGAACATGTTGGATACTACCATCCAGACCAGGAACAACATTCTGGAAGCTACCATCCAGAACAGGAACAACATTCTGGATACTACAATCCAAAACAGGAACAACGTTCTGGATACTACCGTCCAAAACAGGAACAACATTCTGGATACTACCATCCAGAACAGGAACAACATTTTGAATACTACCATCCAGACCAGGAACAAAATTCTGGATACTACTATCTAGAACTGGAACAACGTTCTGGATACTACCATCCAGAACAGGAACAACGTTCTGGATACTACCATCCAGACCAGGAACAACATTCTAGATACTAAAATCCAAAACAGGAACAACATTCTGGATGCTACCATCCAGACCAGGAACAACATTCTGGATACTACCATCCAGAACAGGAACAACATTCTGGATACTACCATCCAAAACAGGAACATGTTGGATACTACCATCCAGACCAGGAACAACATTCTGGATACTACCATCCAGAACAGGAACAACATTCTGGATGCTACCATCCAGACCAGGAACAACATTCTGGATACTACCATCCAGAACAGGAACAACATTCTGGATGCTACCATCCAGACCAGGAACAACATTCTGGATACTACCATCCAGACCAGGAACAACATTCTGGATACTACCATCCAGAACAGGAACAACGTTCTGGATAGTACCGTCCAAAACAGGAACAACATTCTGGATACTACCATCCAGACCAGGAACAACATTCTGGATACTACCATCCAGACCAGGAACAACATTCTGGATACTACCATCCAGAACAGGAACAACATTCTGGATATTACCGTCCAAAACAGGAACATGTTGGATACTACCATCCAGAACAGGAACAACGTTCTGGATACTACCGTCCAAAACAGGAACAACATTCTGGATACTTCCATCCAGAACAGGAACAACATTTTGAATACTACCATCCAGACCAGGAACAACATTCTGGATACTACCATCCAGAACAGGAACAACGTTCTGGATAGTACCGTCCAAAACAGGAACAACATTCTGGATACTACCATCCAGACCAGGAACAACATTCTGGATACTACCATCCAGAACAGGAACAACATTCTGGATACTACCATCCAGAACAGGAACAACATTCTGGATATTACTGTCCAAAACAGGAACATGTTGGATACTACCATCCAGAACAGGAACAACGTTCTGGATACTACTGTCCAAGACAGGAACAACATTCTGGATCCTACCATCCAGACCAGGAACAACATTCTGGATACTACCATCCAGAACAGGAACAACATTCTGGATATTACCGTCCAAAACCGGAACATGTTGGATACTACCATCCAGAACAGGAACAACGTTCTGGATACTACCGTCCAAAACAGGAACAACATTCTGGATACTACCATCCAGAACAGGAACAACATTTTGAATACTACCATCCAGAACAGGAACAACATTCTGGATACTAACATCTAAAACAGGAACAACATGCTGAATATTACCATCCAGAACAAGGAACAACATTCTGGATACTACCATCCAGAACAGGAACAACGTTCTGGATAGTACCGTCCAAAACAGGAACAACATTCTGGATACTACCATCCAGACCAGGAACAACATTCTGGATACTACCATCCAGACCAGGAACAACATTCTGGATACTACCATCCAGACCAGGAACAACATTCTGGATACTACCATCCAGAACAGTAACAACATTCTGGATATTACCGTCCAAAACAGGAACATGTTGGATACTACCATCCAGAACAGGAACACGTTCTGGATACTACCGTCCAAAACAGGAACAACATTCTGGATACTACCATCCAGAACAGGAACAACATTTTGAATACTACCATCCAGAACAGGAACAACATTTTGGATACTACCATCCAGAACAGGAACAACATTCTGGATACTACTATCCAGAACAGGAAGAACGTTCTAGATACTAAAATCCAAAACAGGAACAAAGTTCTAGATACTAAAATCCAAAACAGGAACAACATTCTAGATACTATTATCCAGAACAGGAACAACATTCTGGATACTACTATCCAGAACAGGAACAACATTCTGGATATTACCATCCAGAACAGGAACAACGTTCTGGATAGTACCGTCCAAAACAGGAACAACATTCTGGATACTACCATCCAGAACAGGAACAACATTCTGGATACTACCATCCACACCAGGAACAACATTCTGGATACTACCATCCAGAACAGGAACAACATTCTGGATATTACCGTCCAAAACAGGAACATGTTGGATACTACCATCCAGACCAGGAACAACATTCTGGAAGCTACCATCCAGAACAGGAACAACATTCTGTATACTACAATCCAAAACAGGAACAACATTCTAGATACTACCATCCAGAACAGGAACAACGTTCTAGATACTAAAATCCAAAAGAGGAACAACATATTGAATATTACCATCCAGAACAGGAACAACATTCTGGAAACTACTATATAGAACAGGAACAACATTCTAGATACTACCATCCAGAACAGGAACAACATTCTGGATACTACCATCCAGAACAGGAACAACATTCTGGATGCTACCATCCAGACCAGGAACAACATTCTGGATACTACCATCCAGACCAGGAACAAGATTCTGGATACTACCATCCAGACCAGGAACAACATTCTGGATACTACCATCCAGACAAGGAACAACATTCTGGAAACTACCATCTAGAACTGGAACAACAGTTTGGATACAACCATCCAGACCAGGAACAACATTCTGGATACTACCATCCAAAACAGGAACATGTTGGATACTACCATCCAGAACAGGAACAACATTTTGGATACTACCATCCACAACAGGAACAACATTCTGGATACTACTATCCAGAACAGGAACAACATTCTAGATACTGAAATCCAAAACAGGAACAAAGTTCTAGATACTAAAATCCAAAACAGGAACAACATGCTGAATATTACCATCCAGAACAAGGAACAACATTCTGGATACTACCATCCAGAACAGGAACAACGTTCTGGATAGTACCGTCCAAAACAGGAACAACATTCTGGATACTACCATCCAGACCAGGAACAACATTCTGGATACTACCATCCAGACCAGGAACAACATTCTGGATACTACCATCCAGAACAGGAACAACATTCTGGATATTACCGTCCAAAACAGGAACATGTTGGATACTACCATCCAGAACAGGAACAACGTTCTGGATACTACCGTCCAAAACAGGAACAACATTCTGGATACTTCCATCCAGAACAGGAACAACATTTTGAATACTACCATCCAGACCAGGAACAACATTCTGGATACTACCATCCAGAACAGGAACAACGTTCTGGATAGTACCGTCCAAAACAGGAACAACATTCTGGATACTACCATCCAGACCAGGAACAACATTCTGGATACTACCATCCAGAACAGGAACAACATTCTGGATACTACCATCCAGAACAGGAACAACATTCTGGATATTACTGTCCAAAACAGGAACATGTTGGATACTACCATCCAGAACAGGAACAACGTTCTGGATACTACTGTCCAAGACAGGAACAACATTCTGGATCCTACCATCCAGACCAGGAACAACATTCTGGATACTACCATCCAGAACAGGAACAACATTCTGGATATTACCGTCCAAAACAGGAACATGTTGGATACTACCATCCAGAACAGGAACAACGTTCTGGATACTACCGTCCAAAACAGGAACAACATTCTGGATACTACCATCCAGAACAGGAACAACATTTTGAATACTACCATCCAGAACAGGAACAACATTCTGGATACTAACATCCAAAACAGGAACAACATGCTGAATATTACCATCCAGAACAAGGAACAACATTCTGGATACTACCATCCAGAACAGGAACAACGTTCTGGATAGTACCGTCCAAAACAGGAACAACATTCTGGATACTACCATCCAGACCAGGAACAACATTCTGGATACTACCATCCAGACCAGGAACAACATTCTGGATACTACCATCCAGAACAGTAACAACATTCTGGATATTACCGTCCAAAACAGGAACATGTTGGATACTACCATCCAGAACAGGAACACGTTCTGGATACTACCGTCCAAAACAGGAACAACATTCTGGATACTACCATCCAGAACAGGAACAACATTTTGAATACTACCATCCAGAACAGGAACAACGTTCTGGATACTACCGTCCAAAACAGGAACAACATTCTGGATACTACCATCCAGAACAGGAACAACATTTTGAATACTACCATCCAGACCAGGAACAAAATTCTGGATACTACTATCTAGAACTGGAACAACGTTCTGGATACTACCATCCAGAACAGGAACAACGTTCTGGATACTACCATCCAGACCAGGAACAACATTCTAGATACTAAAATCCAAAACAGGAACAACATGCTGAATATTACCATCCAGAACAAGGAACAACATTCTGGATACTACCATCCAGAACAGGAACAACATTCTGGATGCTACCATCCAGACCAGGAACAACATTCTGGATACTACCATCCAGAACAGGAACAACATTCTGGATACTACCATCCAAAAAAGGAACATGTTGGATACTACCATCCAGACCAGGAACAACATTCTGGATACTACCATCCAGAACAGGAACAACATTCTGGATGCTACCATCCAGACCAGGAACAACATTCTGGATACTACCATCCAGAACAGGAACAACATTCTGGATGCTACCATCCAGACCAGGAACAACATTCTGGATACTACCATCCAGACCAGGAACAACATTCTGGATACTACCATCCAGAACAGGAACAACGTTCTGGATAGTACCGTCCAAAACAGGAACAACATTCTGGATACTACCATCCAGACCAGGAACAACATTCTGGATACTACCATCCAGACCAGGAACAACATTCTGGATACTACCATCCAGAACAGGAACAACATTCTGGATATTACCGTCCAAAACAGGAACATGTTGGATACTACCATCCAGAACAGGAACAACGTTCTGGATACTACCGTCCAAAACAGGAACAACATTCTGGATACTTCCATCCAGAACAGGAACAACATTTTGAATACTACCATCCAGACCAGGAACAACATTCTGGATACTACCATCCAGAACAGGAACAACGTTCTGGATAGTACCGTCCAAAACAGGAACAACATTCTGGATACTACCATCCAGACCAGGAACAACATTCTGGATACTACCATCCAGAACAGGAACAACATTCTGGATACTACCATCCAGAACAGGAACAACATTCTGGATATTACTGTCCAAAACAGGAACATGTTGGATACTACCATCCAGAACAGGAACAACGTTCTGGATACTACTGTCCAAGACAGGAACAACATTCTGGATCCTACCATCCAGACCAGGAACAACATTCTGGATACTACCATCCAGAACAGGAACAACATTCTGGATATTACCGTCCAAAACAGGAACATGTTGGATACTACCATCCAGAACAGGAACAACGTTCTGGATACTACCGTCCAAAACAGGAACAACATTCTGGATACTACCATCCAGAACAGGAACAACATTTTGAATACTACCATCCAGAACAGGAACAACATTCTGGATACTAACATCCAAAACAGGAACAACATGCTGAATATTACCATCCAGAACAAGGAACAACATTCTGGATACTACCATCCAGAACAGGAACAACGTTCTGGATAGTACCGTCCAAAACAGGAACAACATTCTGGATACTACCATCCAGACCAGGAACAACATTCTGGATACTACCATCCAGACCAGGAACAACATTCTGGATACTACCATCCAGACCAGGAACAACATTCTGGATACTACCATCCAGAACAGTAACAACATTCTGGATATTACCGTCCAAAACAGGAACATGTTGGATACTACCATCCAGAACAGGAACACGTTCTGGATACTACCGTCCAAAACAGGAACAACATTCTGGATACTACCATCCAGAACAGGAACAACATTTTGAATACTACCATCCAGAACAGGAACAACGTTCTGGATACTACCGTCCAAAACAGGAACAACATTCTGGATACTACCATCCAGAACAGGAACAACATTTTGAATACTACCATCCAGACCAGGAACAAAATTCTGGATACTACTATCTAGAACTGGAACAACGTTCTGGATACTACCATCCAGAACAGGAACAACGTTCTGGATACTACCATCCAGACCAGGAACAACATTCTAGATACTAAAATCCAAAACAGGAACAACATGCTGAATATTACTATCCAGAACAAGGAACATTCTGGATACTACCATCCAGAACAGGAACAACATTCTGGATGCTACCATCCAGACCAGGAACAACATTCTGGATACTACCATCCAGAACAGGAACAACATTCTGGATACTACCATCCAAAACAGGAACATGTTGGATACTACCATCCAGACCAGGAACAACATTCTGGATACTACCATCCAGAACAGGAACAACATTCTGGATGCTACCATCCAGACCAGGAACAACATTCTGGATACTACCATCCAGAACAGGAACAACATTCTGGATGCTACCATCCAGACCAGGAACAACATTCTGGATACTACCATCCAGACCAGGAACAACATTCTGGATACTACCATCCAGAACAGGAACAACATTCTGGATATTACCGTCCAAAACAGAAACATGTTGGATACTACCATCCAGAACAGGAACACGTTCTGGATACTACTATCCAGAACAGGAATAACATTCTGGATACTACTGTCCAGAAAAGGAACAACATTCTGGATAATACCATCCAGAACAGGAACAACATTCTGGATACTACCATCTAGAACTGGAACAACAGTCTGGATACTACCATCCAGAACAGGAACAACAATCTGGATACTACCATCCAGAACAGGAACAACATTCTGGATACTACCATCCAAACCAGGAACAACATTCTGGATACTACCATCCAGACCAGGAACAACATTCTGGATACTACCATCCAGACCAGGAACAACATTCTGGATACTACCATCCAGAACAGTAACAACATTCTGGATATTACCGTCCAAAACAGGAACATGTTGGATACTACCATCCAGAACAGGAACAACATTTTGAATACTACCATCCAGACCAGGAACAACATTCTGGATACTACTATCCAGAACAGGAACAACATTCTAGATACTACCATCCAGAACAGGAACAACATGTTGGATACTACCATCCAGAACAGGAACAACATTCTGGATACTACCATCTAGAACTGGAACAACGTTCTGGATACTACCATCCAGAACAGGAACAACGTTCTGGATACTACCATCCAGACCAGGAACAACATTCTAGATACTAAAATCCAAAACAGGAACAACATGCTGAATATTACCATCCAGAACAAGGAACAACATTCTGGATACTACCATCCAGAACAGGAACAACATTCTGGATACTACCATCCAGAACAGGAACAACATTCTGGATGCTACCATGCAGACAAGGAACAACATTCTGGACACTACCATCTAGAACTGGAACAACAGTTTGGATACTACAATCCAGAACAGGAACAACATTCTGGATACTACCATCCAAAACAGGAACATGTTGGATACTACCATCCAGACCAGGAACAACATTCTGGATACTACCATCCAGACCAGGAACAACATTGTGGATACTACCATCCAGACCAGGAACAACATTGTGGATACTACCATCCAAAACAGGAACATGTTGGATACTACCATCCAGAACAGGAACAACATTCTGGATACTACTATCCAGAACAGGAACAACATGTTGGATACTACCATCCAGAACAGGAACAACATTCTGGATACTACCATCTAGAACTGGAACAACATTCTGGATGCTACCATCCAGACCAGGAACAACATTCTGGATACTACCATCCAGAACAGGAACAACATTCTGGATGCTACCATCCAGACCAGGAACAACATTCTGGATACTACCATCCAGACCAGGAACAACATTCTGGATACTACCATCCAGACAAGGAACAACATTCTGGATACTACCATCTAGAACTGGAACAACAGTTTGGATACTACCATCCAGAACAGGAACAACATTCTGGATACTACCATCCAAAACAGGAACATGTTGGATACTACCATCCAGAACAGGAACAACATTTTGGATACTACCATCCAGAACAGGAACAACATTCTGGATACTACTATCCAGAACAGGAAGAACGTTCTAGATACTAAAATCCAAAACAGGAACAAAGTTCTAGATACTAAAATCCAAAACAGGAACAACATGCTGAATATTACCATCCGGAACAAGTAACAACATTCTGGATACTACCATCCAGACCAGGAACAACATTCTAGATACTACCATCCAGAACAGGAACAACATTCTGGATACTATTATCCAGAACAGGAACAACATTCTGGATACTACTATCCAGAACAGGAACAACATTCTGGATACTACCATCCAGACCAGGAACAACGTTCTGGATACTACCATCCAGACCAGGAACAACGTTCTAGATACTAAAATCCAAAACAGGAACAACATGCTGAATATTACCATCCAGAACAAGGAACAACATTCTGGATATTACCATCCAGAACAGGAACAACGTTCTGGATAGTACCGTCCAAAACAGGAACAACATTCTGGATACTACCATCCAGACCAGGAACAACATTCTGGATACTACCATCCAGACCAGGAACAACATTCTGGATACTACCATCCAGAACAGGAACAACATTCTGGATATTACCGTCCAAAACAGGAACATGTTGGATACTACCATCCAGACCAGGAAACACATTCTGGAAGCTACCATCCAGAACAGGAACAACATTCTGGATACTACAATCCAAAACAGGAACAACATTCTAGATACTACCATCCAGAACAGGAACAACGTTCTAGATACTAAAATCCAAAAGAGGAACAACATGCTGAATATTACCATCCAGAACAGGAACAACATTCTGGAAACTACTATATAGAACAGGAACAACATTCTAGATACTACCGTCCAGAACAGGAACAACATTCTGGATACTACCATCCAGAACAGGAACAACATTCTGGATGCTACCATCCAGACCAGGAACAACATTCTGGATACTACCATCCAGACCAGGAACAAGATTCTGGATACTACCATCCAGACCAGGAACAACATTCTGGATACTACCATCCAGACAAGGAACAACATTCTGGAAACTACCATCTAGAACTGGAACAACAGTTTGGATACAACCATCCAGACCAGGAACAACATTCTGGATACTACCATCCAAAACAGGAACATGTTGGATACTACCATCCAGAACAGGAACAACATTTTGGATACTACTATCCACAACAGGAACAACATTCTGGATACTACTATCCAGAACAGGAACAACATTCTAGATACTGAAATCCAAAACAGGAACAAAGTTCTAGATACTAAAATCCAAAACAGGAACAACATGCTGAATATTACCATCCAGAACAAGGAACAACATTCTGGATACTACCATCCAGAACAGGAACAACGTTCTGGATAGTACCGTCCAAAACAGGAACAACATTCTGGATACTACCATCCAGACCAGGAACAACATTCTGGATACTACCATCCAGAAAAGGAACAACATTCTGGATACTACCATCCAGAACAGGAACAACATTCTGGATATTACCGTCCAAAACAGGAACATGTTGGATACTACCATCCAGAACAGGAACACGTTCTGGATACTACTATCCAGAACAGGAATAACATTCTGGATACTACTGTCCAGAAAAGGAACAACATTCTGGATAATACCATCCACAACAGGAACAACATTCTGGATACTACCATCTAGAACTGGAACAACAGTCTGGATACTACCATCCAGAACAGGAACAACAATCTGGATACTACCATCCAGAACAGGAACAACATTCTGGATACTACCATCCAAACCAGGAACAACATTCTGGATACTACCATCCAGACCAGGAACAACATTCTGGATACTACCATCCAGACCAGGAACAACATTCTGGATACTACCATCCAGAACAGTAACAACATTCTGGATATTACCGTCCAAAACAGGAACATGTTGGATACTACCATCCAGAACAGGAACACGTTCTGGATACTACCGTCCATAACAGGAACAACATTCTGGATACTACCATCCAGAACAGGAACAACATTTTGAATACTACCATCCAGAACAGGAACAACGTTCTGGATACTACCGTCCAAAACAGGAACAACATTCTGGATACTACCATCCAGAACAGGAACAACATTTTGAATACTACCATCCAGACAAGGAACAAAATTCTGGATACTACTATCCAGAACAGGAACAACATTCTAGATACTACCATCCAGAACAGGAACAACATGTTGGATACTACCATCCAGAATAGGAACAACATTGTGGATACTACCATCTAGAACTGGAACAACGTTCTGGATACTACCATCCAGAACAGGAACAACGTTCTGGATACTACCATCCAGACCAGGAACAACATTCTAGATACTAAAATCCAAAAATGGAACAACATGCTGAATATTACCATCCAGAACAAGGAACAACATTCTGGATACTACCATCCAGAACAGGAACAACATTCTGGATACTACCATCCAGAACAGGAACAACATTCTGGATGCTACCATGCAGACAAGGAACAACATTCTGGACACTACCATCTAGAACTGGAACAACAGTTTGGATACTACAATCCAGAACAGGAACAACATTCTGGATATTACCATCCAAAACAGGAACATGTTGGATACTACCATCCAGACCAGGAACAACATTCTGGATACTACCATCCAGACCAGGAACAACATTGTGGATACTACCATCCAGACCAGGAACAACATTGTGGATACTACCATCCAAAACAGGAACATGTTGGATACTACCATCCAAAACAGGAACATGTTGGATACTACCATCCAGAACAGGAACAACATTTTGGATACTACCATCCAGAACAGGAACAACATTCTGGATACTACTATCCAGAACAGGAACAACATTCTAGATACTACCATCCAGAACAGGAACAACATTCTAGATACTACCATCCAGAACAGGAACAACATGTTGGATACTACCATCCAGAACAGGAACAACATTCTGGATACTACCATCTAGAACTGGAACAACAGTCTGGATACTACCATCCAGAACAGGAACAACAGTCTGGATACTACCATCCAGACCAGGAACAACATTCTGGATACTACCATCCAGAACAGGAACAACATTCTGGATACTACCATCCAGACCAGGAACAACGTTCTGGATACTACCATCCAGACCAGGGACAACGTTCTGGATACTACCATCCAGAACAGGAACAACATTCTGGATACTACCATCCAGACCAGGAACAACATTCTGGATACTACCATCCAGAACAGGAACAACATTCTGGATGCTACCATCCAGACCAGGAACAACATTCTGGATACTACCATCCAGACCAGGAACAAGATTCTGGATACTACCATCCAGACCAGGAACAACATTCTGGATACTACCATCCAGACAAGGAACAACATTCTGGATACTACCATCTAGAACTGGAACAACAGTCTGGATACTACCATCTAGAACTGGAACAACAGTTTGGATACTACCATCCAGAACAGGAACAACATTCTGGATACTACCATCCAACACAGGAACATGTTGGATACTACCATCCAGAACAGGAACAACATTTTGGATACTACCATCCAGAACAGGAACATGTTGGATACTAACATCCAGAACAGGAACAACATTCTAGATACTACCATCCAGAACAGGAACAACATGTTGGATACTACCATCCAGAACAGGAACAACATTCTGGATACTACCATCTAGAACTGGAACAACGTTCTGGATACTACCATCCAGAACAGGAACAACGTTCTGGATACTACCATCCAGACCAGGAACAACATTCTAGATACTAAAATCCAAAAATGGAACAACATGCTGAATATTACCATCCAGAACAAGGAACAACATTCTGGATACTACCATCCAGAACAGGAACAACATTCTGGATACTACCATCCAGAACAGGAACAACATTCTGGATGCTACCATGCAGACAAGGAACAACATTCTGGACACTACCATCTAGAACTGGAACAACAGTTTGGATACTACAATCCAGAACAGGAACAACATTCTGGATACTACCATCCAAAACAGGAACATGTTGGATACTACGATCCAGACCAGGAACAACATTCTGGATACTACCATCCAGACCAGGAACCACATTGTGGATACTACCATCCAGACCAGGAACAACATTGTGGATACTACCATCCAAAACAGGAACATGTTGGATACTACCATCCAAAACAGGAACATGTTGGATACTACCATCCAGAACAGGAACAACATTTTGGATACTACCATCCAGAACAGGAACAACATTCTGGATACTACTATCCAGAACAGGAACAACATTCTAGATACTACCATCCAGAACAGAAACAACATTCTAGATACTACCATCCAGAACAGGAAGAACATGTTGGATACTACCATCCAGAACAGGAACAACATTCTGGATACTACCATCTAGAACTGGAACAACAGTCTGGATACTACCATCCAGAACAGGAACAACAGTCTGGATACTACCATCCAGACCAGGAACAACATTCTGGATACTACCATCCAGAACAGGAACAACATTCTGGATACTTCCATCCAGACCAGGAACAACGTTCTGGATACTACCATCCAGACCAGGGACAACGTTCTGGATACTACCATCCAGAACAGGAACAACATTCTGGATACTACCATCCAGACCAGGAACAACATTCTGGATACTACCATCCAGAACAGGAACAACATTCTGGATGCTACCATCCAGACCAGGAACAACATTCTGGATACTACCATCCAGACCAGGAACAACATTCTGGATACTACCATCCAGACCAGGAACAACATTCTGGATACTACCATCCAGACAAGGAACAACATTCTGGATACTACCATCTAGAACTGGAACAACAGTCTGGATACTACCATCTAGAACTGGAACAACAGTTTGGATACTACCATCCAGAACAGGAACAACATTCTGGATACTACCATCCAAAACAGGAACATGTTGGATACTACCATCCAGAACAGGAACAACATTTTGGATACTACCATCCAGAACAGGAACATGTTGGATACTACCATCCAGAACAGGAACAACATTTTGGATACTACCATCCAGAACAGGAACAACATTCTGGATACTACTATCCAGAACAGGAACAACATTCTAGATACTACCATCCAGAACAGGAACAACATTCTAGATACTACCATCCAGAACAGGAACAACATGTTGGATACTACCATCCAGAACAGGAACAACATTCTGGATACTACCATCTAGAACTGGAACAACAGTCTGGATACTACCATCCAGAACAGGAACAACAGTCTGGATACTACCATCCAGACCAGGAACAACATTCTGGATACTACCATCCAGACCAGGAACAACATTCTGGATACTACCATCCAGAACAGGAACAACATTCTGGATGCTACCATCCAGACCAGGAACAACATTCTGGATACTACCATCCAGAACAGGAACAACATTCTGGATGCTACCATCCAGACCAGGAACAACATTCTGGATACTACCATCCAGACCAGGAACAACATTCTGGATGCTACCATCCAGACAAGGAACAACATTCTGGATACTACCATCTAGAACTGGAACAACAGTCTGGATACTACCATCTAGAACTGGAACAACAGTTTGGATACTACCATCCAGAACAGGAACAACATTCTGGATACTACCATCCAAAACAGGAACATGTTGGATACTACCATCCAGAACAGGAACAACATTTTGGATACTACCATCCAGAACAGGAACAACATTCTGGATACTACTATCCAGAACAGGAAGAACGTTCTAGATACTAAAATCCAAAACAGGAACAAAGTTCTAGATACTAAAATCCAAAACAGGAACAACATGCTGAATATTACCATCCAGAACAAGTAACAACATTCTGGATACTACCATCCAGAACAGGAACAACATTCTAGATACTACCATCCAGAACAGGAACAACATTCTGGATACTATTATCCAGAACAGGAACAACATTCTGGATACTACTATCCAGAACAGGAACAACATTCTGGATACTACCATCCAGACCAGGAACAACGTTCTGGATACTACCATCCAGACCAGGAACAACGTTCTAGATACTAAAATCCAAAACAGGAACAACATGCTGAATATTACCATCCAGAACAAGGAACAACATTCTGGATATTACCATCCAGAACAGGAACAACGTTCTGGATAGTACCGTCCAAAACAGGAACAACATTCTGGATACTACCATCCAGACCAGGAACAACATTCTGGATACTACCATCCAGACCAGGAACAACATTCTGGATACTACCATCCAGAACAGGAACAACATTCTGGATATTACCGTCCAAAACAGGAACATGTTGGATACTACCATCCAGACCAGGAAACACATTCTGGAAGCTACCATCCAGAAAAGGAACAACATTCTGGATACTACAATCCAAAACAGGAACAACATTCTAGATACTACCATCCAGAACAGGAACAACGTTCTAGATACTAAAATCCAAAAGAGGAACAACATGCTGAATATTACCATCCAGAACAGGAACAACATTCTGGAAACTACTATATAGAACAGGAACAACATTCTAGATACTACCATCCAGAACAGGAACAACATTCTGGATACTACCATCCAGAACAGGAACAACATTCTGGATGCTACCATCCAGACCAGGAACAACATTCTGGATACTACCATCCAGACCAGGAACAACATTCTGGATACTACCATCCAGACCAGGAACAACATTCTGGATACTACCATCCAGACAAGGAACAACATTCTGGAAACTACCATCTAGAACTGGAACAACAGTTTGGATACAACCATCCAGACCAGGTACAACATTCTGGATACTACCATCCAAAACAGGAACATGTTGGATACTACCATCCAGAACAGGAACAACATTTTGGATACTACCATCCACAACAGGAACAACATTCTGGATACTACTATCCAGAACAGGAACAACATTCTAGATACTGAAATCCAAAACAGGAACAAAGTTCTAGATACTAAAATCCAAAACAGGAACAACATGCTGAATATTACCATCCAGAACAAGGAACAACATTCTGGATACTACCATCCAGAACAGGAACAACGTTCTGGATAGTACCGTCCAAAACAGGAACAACATTCTGGATACTACCATCCAGACCAGGAACAACATTCTGGATACTACCATCCAGAAAAGGAAAAACATTCTGGATACTACCATCCAGAACAGGAACAACATTCTGGATATTACCGTCCAAAACAGGAACATGTTGGATACTACCATCCAGAACAGGAACACGTTCTGGATACTACTATCCAGAACAGGAATAACATTCTGGATACTACTGTCCAGAAAAGGAACAACATTCTGGATAATACCATCCACAACAGGAACAACATTCTGGATACTACCATCTAGAACTGGAACAACAGTCTGGATACTACCATCCAGAACAGGAACAACAATCTGGATACTACCATCCAGAACAGGAACAACATTCTGGATACTACCATCCAAACCAGGAACAACATTCTGGATACTACCATCCAGACCAGGAACAACATTCTGGATACTACCATCCAGACCAGGAACAACATTCTGGATACTACCATCCAGAACAGTAACAACATTCTGGATATTACCGTCCAAAACAGGAACATGTTGGATACTACCATCCAGAACAGGAACACGTTCTGGATACTACCGTCCATAACAGGAACAACATTCTGGATACTACCATCCAGAACAGGAACAACATTTTGAATACTACCATCCAGAACAGGAACAACGTTCTGGATACTACCGTCCAAAACAGGAACAACATTTTGAATACTACCATCCAGACCAGGAACAAAATTCTGGATACTACTATCCAGAACAGGAACAACATTCTAGATACTACCATCCAGAACAGGAACAACATGTTGGATACTACCATCCAGAACAGGAACAACATTCTGGATACTACCATCCAGAACAGGAACAACGTTCTGGATACTACCATCCAGACCAGGAACAACATTCTAGATACTAAAATCCAAAAATGGAACAACATGCTGAATATTACCATCCAGAACAAGGAACAACATTCTGGATACTACCATCCAGAACAGGAACAACATTCTGGATACTACCATCCAGAACAGGAACAACATTCTGGATGCTACCATGCAGACAAGGAACAACATTCTGGACACTACCATCTAGAACAGGAACAACAGTTTGGATACTACAATCCAGAACAGGAACAACATTCTGGATACTACCATCCAAAACAGGAACATGTTGGATACTACCATCCAGACCAGGAACAACATTCTGGATACTACCATCCAGACCAGGAACAACATTCTGGATACTACCATCCAGACCAGGAACAACATTGTGGATACTACCATCCAAAACAGGAACATGTTGGATACTACCATCCAAAACAGGAACATGTTGGATACTACCATCCAGAACAGGAACAACATTTTGGATACTACCATCCAGAACAGGAACAACATTCTGGATACTACTATCCAGAACAGGAAAAACATTCTAGATACTACCATCCAGAACAGGAACAACATTCTAGATACTACCATCCAGAACAGGAACAACATGTTGGATACTACCATCCAGAACAGGAACAACATTCTGGATACTACCATCTAGAACTGGAACAACAGTCTGGATACTACCATCCAGAACAGGAACAACAGTCTGGATACTACCATCCAGACCAGGAACAACATTCTGGATACTACCATCCAGAACAGGAACAACATTCTGGATACTACCATCCAGACCAGGAACAACGTTCTGGATACTACCATCCAGACCAGGGACAACGTTCTGGATACTACCATCCAGAACAGGAACAACATTCTGGATACTACCATCCAGACCAGGAACAACATTCTGGATACTACCATCCAGAACAGGAACAACATTCTGGATGCTACCATCCAGACCAGGAACAACATTCTGGATACTACCATCCAGACCAGGAACAACATTCTGGATACTACCATCCAGACCAGGAACAACATTCTGGATACTACCATCCAGACAAGGAACAACATTCTGGATACTACCATCTAGAACTGGAACAACAGTCTGGATACTACCATCTAGAACTGGAACAACAGTTTGGATACTACCATCCAGAACAGGAACAACATTCTGGATACTACCATCCAAAACAGGAACATGTTGGATACTACCATCCAGAACAGGAACAACATTTTGGATACTACCATCCAGAACAGGAACAACATTCTGGATACTACTATCCAGAACAGGAAGAACGTTCTAGATACTAAAATCCAAAACAGGAACAAAGTTCTAGATAGCAAAATCCAAAACAGGAACAACATGCTGAATATTACCATCCAGAACAAGTAACAACATTCTGGATACTACAATCCAGACCAGGAACAACATTCTAGATACTACCATCCAGAACATTAACAACATTCTGGATACTATTATCCAGAACAGGAACAACATTCTGGATACTACTATCCAGAACAGGAACAACATTCTGGATACTACCATCCAGACCAGGAACAACGTTCTGGATACTACCATCCAGACCAGGAACAACGTTCTAGATACTAAAATCCAAAACAGGAACAACATGCTGAATATTACCATCCAGAACAAGGAACAACATTCTGGATATTACCATCCAGAACAGGAACAACGTTCTGGATAGTACCGTCCAAAACAGGAACAACATTCTGGATACTACCATCCAGACCAGGAACAACATTCTGGATACTACCATCCAGACCAGGAACAACATTCTGGATACTACCATCCAGAACCGGAACAACATTCTGGATATTACCGTCCAAAACAGGAACATGTTGGATACTACCATCCAGACCAGGAACAACATTCTGGAAGCTACCATCCAGAACAGGAACAACATTCTGGATACTACAATCCAAAACAGGAACAACATTCTAGATACTACCATCCAGAACAGGAACAACGTTCTAGATACTAAAATCCAAAAGAGGAACAACATGCTGAATATTACCATCCAGAACAGGACCAACATTCTGGAAACTACTATATAGAACAGGAACAACATTCTAGATACTACCATCCAGAACAGGAACAACATTCTGGATACTACCATCCAGAACAGGAACAACATTCTGGATGCTACCATCCAGACCAGGAACAACATTCTGGATACTACCATCCAGACCAGGAACAACATTCTGGATACTACCATCCAGACCAGGAACAACATTCTGGATACTACCATCCAGACAAGGAACAACATTCTGGAAACTACCATCTAGAACTGGAACAACAGTTTGGATACAACCATCCAGACCAGGAACAACATTCTGGATACTACCATCCAAAACAGGAACATGTTGGATACTACCATCCAGAACAGGAACAACATTTTGGATACTACCATCCACAACAGGAACAACATTCTGGATACTACTATCCAGAACAGGAAAAACATTCTAGATACTGAAATCCAAAACAGGAACAAAGTTCTAGATACTAAAATCCAAAACAGGAACAACATGCTGAATATTACCATCCAGAACAAGGAACAACATTCTGGATACTACCATCCAGAACAGGAACAACGTTCTGGATAGTACCGTCCAAAACAGGAACAACATTCTGGATACTACCATCCAGACCAGGAACAACATTCTGGATACTACCATCCAGACCAGGAACAACATTCTGGATACTACCATCCAGAACAGTAACAACATTCTGGATATTACCGTCCAAAACAGGAACATGTTGGATACTACCATCCAGAACAGGAACACGTTCTGGATACTACCGTCCAAAACAGGAACAACATTCTGGATACTACCATCCAGAACAGGAACAACATTTTGAATACTACCATCCAGAACAGGAACAACGTTCTGGATACTACCGTCCAAAACAGGAACAACATTCTGGATACTACCATCCAGAACAGGAACAACATTTTGAATACTACCATCCAGACCAGGAACAAAATTCTGGATACTACTATCCAGAACAGGAACAACATTCTAGATACTACCATCCAGAACAGGAACAACATGTTGGATACTACCATCCAGAACAGGAACAACATTCTGGATACTACCATCTAGAACTGGAACAACGTTCTGGATACTACCATCCAGAACAGGAAGAACGTTCTAGATACTAAAATCCAAAACAGGAACAAAGTTCTAGATAGTAAAATCCAAAACAGGAACAACATGCTGAATATTACCATCCAGAACAAGTAACAACATTCTGGATACTACAATCCAGACCAGGAACAACATTCTAGATACTACCATCCAGAACATTAACAACATTCTGGATACTATTATCCAGAACAGGAACAACATTCTGGATACTACTATCCAGAACAGGAACAACATTCTGGATACTACCATCCAGACCAGGAACAACGTTCTGGATACTACCATCCAGACCAGGAACAACGTTCTAGATACTAAAATCCAAAACAGGAACAACATGCTGAATATTACCATCCAGAACAAGGAACAACATTCTGGATATTACCATCCAGAACAGGAACAACGTTCTGGATAGTACCGTCCAAAACAGGAACAACATTCTGGATACTACCATCCAGACCAGGAACAACATTCTGGATACTACCATCCAGAACCGGAACAACATTCTGGATATTACCGTCCAAAACAGGAACATGTTGGATACTACCATCCAGACCAGGAACAACATTCTGGAAGCTACCATCCAGAACAGGAACAACATTCTGGATACTACAATCCAAAACAGGAACAACATTCTAGATACTACCATCCAGAACAGGAACAACGTTCTAGATACTAAAATCCAAAAGAGGAACAACATGCTGAATATTACCATCCAGAACAGGAACAACATTCTGGAAACTACTATATAGAACAGGAACAACATTCTAGATACTACCATCCAGAACAGGAACAACATTCTGGATACTACCATCCAGAACAGGAACAACATTCTGGATGCTACCATCCAGACCAGGAACAACATTCTGGATACTACCATCCAGACCAGGAACAACATTCTGGATACTACCATCCAGACCAGGAACAACATTCTGGATACTACCATCCAGACAAGGAACAACATTCTGGATACTACCATCCAGACCAGGAACAACGTTCTGGATACTACCATCCAGACCAGGAACAACGTTCTAGATACTAAAATCCAAAACAGGAACAACATGCTGAATATTACCATCCAGAACAAGGAACAACATTCTGGATATTACCATCCAGAACAGGAACAACGTTCTGGATAGTACCGTCCAAAACAGGAACAACATTCTGGATACTACCATCCAGACCAGGAACAACATTCTGGATACTACCATCCAGACCAGGAACAACATTCTGGATACTACCATCCAGAACCGGAACAACATTCTGGATATTACCGTCCAAAACAGGAACATGTTGGATACTACCATCCAGACCAGGAACAACATTCTGGAAGCTACCATCCAGAACAGGAACAACATTCTGGATACTACAATCCAAAACAGGAACAACATTCTAGATACTACCATCCAGAACAGGAACAACGTTCTAGATACTAAAATCCAAAAGAGGAACAACATGCTGAATATTACCATCCAGAACAGGAACAACATTCTGGAAACTACTATATAGAACAGGAACAACATTCTAGATACTACCATCCAGAACAGGAACAACATTCTGGATACTACCATCCAGAACAGGAACAACATTCTGGATGCTACCATCCAGACCAGGAACAACATTCTGGATACTACCATCCAGACCAGGAACAACATTCTGGATACTACCATCCAGACCAGGAACAACATTCTGGATACTACCATCCAGACAAGGAACAACATTCTGGAAACTACCATCTAGAACTGGAACAACAGTTTGGATACAACCATCCAGACCAGGAACAACATTCTGGATACTACCATCCAAAACAGGAACATGTTGGATACTACCATCCAGAACAGGAACAACATTTTGGATACTACCATCCACAACAGGAACAACATTCTGGATACTACTATCCAGAACAGGAAAAACATTCTAGATACTGAAATCCAAAACAGGAACAAAGTTCTAGATACTAAAATCCAAAACAGGAACAACATGCTGAATATTACCATCCAGAACAAGGAACAACATTCTGGATACTACCATCCAGAACAGGAACAACGTTCTGGATAGTACCGTCCAAAACAGGAACAACATTCTGGATACTACCATCCAGACCAGGAACAACATTCTGGATACTACCATCCAGACCAGGAACAACATTCTGGATACTACCATCCAGACCAGGAACAACATTCTGGATACTACCATCCAGAACAGTAACAACATTCTGGATATTACCGTCCAAAACAGGAACATGTTGGATACTACCATCCAGAACAGGAACACGTTCTGGATACTACCGTCCAAAACAGGAACAACATTCTGGATACTACCATCCAGAACAGGAACAACATTTTGAATACTACCATCCAGAACAGGAACAACGTTCTGGATACTACCGTCCAAAACAGGAACAACATTCTGGATACTACCATCCAGAACAGGAACAACATTTTGAATACTACCATCCAGACCAGGAACAAAAATCTGGATACTACTATCCAGAACAGGAACAACATTCTAGATACTAAAATCCAAAAGATACTAGCCAAACACCGACTCCGTCTGCGCCCAGATCCGCTTCAACCTCCAAGAGAAGCCGGAAAGAAGACTCACCCGGAGCGACGTCCTCTAACGGGGACGACACCTCGGACATCCTGATGTCCATTGACAAAAATCTCGCCAGCTTCGACGCTCGTCTGGGCCTGTTGGAAGTTCTCCACCGGGAGTTTCAGTCGCTGCGGGAGTCGCTGGAATTCAGCCAGAAGCAGGTGGAGTCTCTGGCCGCAGAGAACGCCAGCCTCAGGGAGACGGTGACTTCTCTCAACGAGGGAATGACTCGACTCACAGAGGAAAATAAAAAAATAAAGGAAACTGTGATCGATCTCCAGGCGCGCAGCATGAGGGACAACCTGGTCTTTGCAGGAATCCCGGAGCAACAAGAAGAGGATCCAGAGCAAACAATCAGATCCTTTATCCAAACCAAGCTGAAGCTACCCGAAGACGCGGTGAGGAACATCTCATTTCACCGAGTTCATCGCTTAGGTGGGAAAAGACCGGACAGCCGCAGACCCAGACCGATTGTAGCCAAGTTCGTGAGCTACAAGCAGAAAGAGCAGGTGAGGGATCGAGGTCCGGAACTCCGCGGGACCGATTTTAGTGTAAATAATCAGTTTCCCAAAGAGATTCTGGAGAGACGCAGGGTCCTGTTTCCCATCCGGAAGAAGCTCAGAGACGAAGGATCCCGTGCAGTCATCGCGGTGGACAAATTGTTCGTCAATGGACAGCTTTACCGTGACAAAAATACCACCCCCTGGCTCTACTAACCTCAGGTAATATCTATCACTCATACAGCTAATTATTGTTCAATTTACATGTTAATCTGCTATAAGCACATTAATTATGGTAATTCAGAACTGTACATTTACTGCCAGTCTTTGTAAATTTGCTGTTGTTGTTGCTTTCGTTTTGTTCTGTTTTTGTTTTTTGCCCCCCCCCCCCTTTAGGGCTTTTGTTTTTGCTCTTTTGTTTGTGCTATTTCTTTTTATGTGTAGTTGTAGTTGTTTGCTTTTCTCACTCCTTTCCTTTCTAGCTGCTCTTTCATTCTATTATGCCATAACAACAATAATAGGTAGGGTACGCACGTACATCCACATGACACAGACACTAAATGTCATGCACATAACACACCTACAACACAGAGCACGTTTAATCACATCAACACTCACCCCCAACTCTCACACACACTCTAAGCATGTGGACAGACATATAGGAACATTGTACACACAGATGAATTTATATACGCACACAATCTACACACAGCATGCATGCATTAATGTGGGCTTGCACACACACAAACACACACATACTTTTATAGAAACACTTCAGTAGCTTGAGCATGACCACCCTGAGGTTTGTTACGTGGAATATACGAGGAGCTGGTTCCAGGGAGAAGAGGTTGAAGGTGTTTAGCAGATTGAATGATCTACAGGCAGACATTGTCCTGCTACAGGAGACTCATTTATTAAAAACAACAGCTAACGTACTCTCTACAGTACAGTTCCCTCACGTGTACTCGGCCTGCTTCAACTCAAGACAAAGAGGAGTAGCCATTCTGATAAACAGGAAAATTCATTTTACTGCTAATAATATAATTTTAGACCCAGGTGGAAGATTCATAATAATGACATTATCTATCCTAAACATGAAGTTATGCATTGCAAATATTTATGGCCCAAACACTGATGACCCCTCCTTTTTTCATTCCTTCTTCTCCTTACTATATGATCACCTTGATAATACACTTATCATTGGGGGCGACCTCAACATGACCTTAAACTCTGGGATGGACAAGGGGGGCGGAGCAGGGAAACATAGGGTCTGGCAGTCAGCAAGAGTTGTTAAACAATATATGGAGGATTTTGGTCTTTGTGATGTCTGGCGCTCACAACACCTCACTGCTAGAGAGTACACTTACTTTTCATCTGTCCACCACTCATACTCCAGAATAGACTACTTCCTCACTAACAGCTCTATGATGAACAATATCTCAGAAACTAAAATCCATTCAATCACTATCAGTGATCACGCACCAGTATCATTTACCCTAATGAATAAGAAAACTAAACCATCTTATAGCAAATGGAGACTTAATACATCATTACTTAAAGATCCTGATTTTATCAGTTACTTCAAACGGGAGTGGTCTTTGTATATAGAAAACAATGACATACCAGGAACATCAGCATGTGTTCTTTGGGAGGCAGGAAAAGCAGTAATGAGAGGGAAAATAATTTCATTTTCATCACATGAGAAAAAGAAGGAGCGTTCAAAAATATCTGAACTAGAGCTTAAAATAAAATCACTAGAAGATGCCTACAAGGCTTCTCCAGAAGAGCAAGTGCTGAATCACATAAGAAAGGCTAAACTAGAGCTGAATGAAATAATTAACCAAAAAACCCAGTTTTTGCTACAAAGACTTCGCTTAGAGAATTTTGAACATAGCAACAAATCTGGAAGATTTCTCGCAAATCAATTAAAAGCAAACAAGGAGAAAACAACCATCTCCTCTGTTAAAGATTCAATAGGAAATATCCTCCATGACCTTGATGGAATAAATGACACGTTTAGGGATTTCTATAAAACATTATATTCCTCAGAAACAGATCCATCAGACAACAACATTGAGGAATTTCTCAGCTACCTCAATCTTCCAAAGTTACAACAGGATCAGGAAATGGTTTTGGACGCACCCATTTCAGTAGGGGAACTACATGAAGCTTTAAAACACATGCCCAGCAATAAAGCTCCAGGACCAGACGGTTTTCCAGTTGAATATTATAAAGAATTTTGGTCTATACTAGCACCCACTTTTTATAAAATGGTTTTAGAAATTAAGGAAAAAGGCCAAATATCTCAAAACATGAATTTGGCTAGTATTACAGTAATACTAAAACCAGGAAAAGACCCCAAACTCCCATCTAGTTATCGTCCAATATCACTAATGAACGTAGATCTTAAAATAATCAGTAAAGTGCTTGCTACAAGACTAGAAAAAATAACTCCACTTATCATACATCCTGATCAAACAGGATTTATCAAGGGACGACATTCCACCACTAATACGCGCAGACTAATAAATCTAATTGATTATGCCACCATACATAACCTGGAAACTACAATAATCTCTCTAGATGCTGAAAAAGCATTTGACAGGGTGAACTGGAAATTCTTATTTGCAACATTAAGAAAATTCGGGTTTGGCTCATCGTTTATCGACTGGATAAAGATACTGTATAGCAATCCAAATGCATGCGTCAGGACAAATGATCAAACTTCTCACAGCTTCAGATTGCAGAGAGGCACCAGACAAGGCTGTCCACTCTCCCCCTCACTTTTTGCAATCTTTATTGAACCCTTAGCAGCTAGCATTAGACAAAACAAAGACATTAAAGGCATTAACTGTAGAAATATGGAGCATAAGACCAGTCTTTATGCTGATGATGTATTACTTTTCCTTCAAAATTCACAATCATCCATCTGTCAGACAATCGCACTCATCAATAAATTCTCATCAATTTCTGAATATTCCATTAATTGGTCTAAAACCACCGTTCTACCCATCAACTGTTCCTTCCATAATACTCCTGACACTGCTTTACAGTCAGGAGATATTAGATACTTGGGAATAAACATCTCACCCAGACTGTCAGACCTTATAAAGCTAAATTATGTCCCTCTACTAAAAACAATTGAGGACGATCTCACACGGTGGAAATCTTTACCCATATCACTAATGGGAAGAGTTGCAACTATAAAAATGATGATTCTACCTAAAATCAATTATCTGTTTTCAATGATCCCCATTAAACCTCCCTCCACCTGGTTTAAATCACTGGACTCTAATGTTACTAGATTTCTCTGGAAAGACAAACCACCACGGATTAGTCTAAAAACACTCCAGAAGACTAAAGATAGCGGTGGCTTAGACTTGCCTAATTTCCAAAATTACTTTATAAGCAATAGACTACAATACATCTCTAAATGGCTTAAACCTAGCTATCTAGATGAACCATGGCTTAATATAGAAGAAGCTATGTGTGAGGATATGGCAATTTCAGACCTGCCATTTATCAGCACAGCTGTCAAACGCCAAAAATGCTTTAAAAGCATTAATATCAGCTCCTCACTAATGGCCTGGTGGGAATTTCTTAAACTAACCAAATCCTTGCTTATTCCATGCAAACTTACACCTATTTGGAACAATCCCGACATCCAGCAAAACCGGAAAATGATAAACTTCCCTCAGTGGAAGAATAAAGGAATAAAACAGTTAGAACATTTAATAGAAAATGGGAACTTTCTCCCTTTTGATACAATTACTTCACGATATGAAATCAGCAGCACAAAATTCTTAGAATACCACCAACTTAAATCTATTATAGGTAAGAAATACACCCCTGATCAATTAAACTTGCAGCTACCTATCAGGGCTGCAGAATTCTTAAATCTCAATGCCCCGAAACTGTTATCCAAAATATATAGATTACTATCAAAGCTAGACGATTCCATATGTCTCCCAACTTCTAAATGGGAAGCAGACTTATCCAGTAACTTTGACCAAAATGAATGGTCACAAATCTGTTCAAATACATTTACAATGACTAAGAATTCAAACATGCAACTAATACAATTTAAAATTCTGCATAGAACTCATTATACAGGACACAGGATGTTCAGGATGGGTCTGTCACAATCAAACATCTGTCCACACTGCACTGGCAACACAATTGACAGCTACTACCATGCTTTGTGGTCTTGCCCACCTGTCCAGGAATTCTGGTTTCAGGTATGTAAAGATCTGTCAAATTGCTTCAAATGTAACATCCCTACAAACCCCAAACTGGGCCTACTGGGTTACTTGGGTGAAATTAACATAGAATTTAATTCTGCAAACTTAATCCTCACCAGTTTATGTATCGCAAAGAAAACTATCCTTCTAAACTGGAAAAGCAAACAAAGTCTGTGTATCCAGCAGTTCAGAAATCTCTTATTAGATCACATCAGTGTCGAGATGATGTCTGCCTCCTCAAGAGATCAGTCGGCTGAACTTTATTCCCTCTGGTCCCCTGTGATCAGCTCCATCACTTAGTATGGGGGGAGAATGTGACCTTATTGCGCTCGGGGTTGGTGGCCGGTTGGGGTTCTCTGGGGGCTGTGGGTCTGTGGTGGGCTCCTGGGGGGGGGATTTTGACTGCTCCATTGCTGGAGTGGCTAGGTTTCTAGCCCTACTGTGGACCTGGATGGGCCAGCGGCTGGAGTTGCCGCGCAGCGGCGGGGCGAGGTCGCTGGCGGGGGATGGGTTGGCGGGCGTGACTCCGTAACGGGCGCCTGTGCCGCCGTGGGGTGGGCTGGGCGGGGTCCCGGGCTCCGGTGCCCGGGGTTGTCCCCTGTCTCTTGGGGGTGGGGGGTCGGCTTGTGCCGGGGGGGGGCTGGGCTGACCTGGACCTGCCGCTGCGGCGGCGGGCAGGTACATGCTCTGGTGCCTGGTTGCGACCCTGGGACTTGTTGAGTGGGGGGTGTTTGATAGTGTGGATGGGATGTGAGTGTGTATGGAGGGATGTGTGTAGGGGGTGTGCGTTGAGGACTGGTGGCGGTACATAGGTATGTGGATGTGTGTGGGTGGGGAAGTGTGATGATGCGTGTGTGGGGGGGGTGTCGTGGTGTCTGTGGGGGGGGTAGTGCCGTGTGTGTAGGGGAGTGGGGTGATGCGTGTATGTGGGGAGTGGCGGTGGTGCATGTATACGGGTGTGTGTATGGGGGGGGAGGAGGGGGGAGGGGGGGCGTGCTGTCTGTGTGTGTGTGGGGGGGGCAGGGGTGTATGTATGGGGGAGTGGGTGGTGCATGTGTGTGGTAGGTTGGTGGATAAGTGTAGATATGATGGATGGGAGTGGGGGAGATTTGGATGTGACGTGGGGGTCAGGAGGATGGTTTTAAGGGTGGGCTGAACGGGTGGCTGGGTGGACCTGAATGTGTCCGGAAGTGTGTGTGTGTGTGTGTGGCTGTAGGTTTGTGCTGAGACAGTGTGAGGTGCCGATGTGTGGACAAGGTGGGGACTTCATGTCCCCAGGTGGGGGTGTCCTCTGTGAGTGAGGGGGCGGTGGACAATCGGTCTGGGATTCCCCTTCTGCCGCCCCGCCTCCTCTTTGTCCTCGTGCCCCCCTTCTGCATGTGGTGAGTTGGTCCCCTCTTGGGTCGGTGATGACTCTCTGGTTAGAGTCGCCGAAGGCTCTGGTTACGGGGATGGCTGTCCCCGGCTTGTCCTGGTCCTTGGGGGGCCCTGGGAGTAGGGGGCATGCCCAGTGCCGCTGGCGGCTCACCTTCTGGAGGAAAGCTCACTTTCCTCCAGACTTAAATCCCTCAACCCCTCTTCCTCCCCGCTCCCCATCACACACAGGCAGGGTATTGGGAGGTGTGCACGTGGCGCTGGGTGGTGAGAAAGGCCATCAAGGTGGTCTTGATCGCTGCACCCAGCCTCGGCTCACCTCCCAGTTTTAATTACACTTAGACACCAAACACCAAAACACTGACGACTCACATGATTAGGGGGAAGAGCATGCGGTGTATGGTGGGCGGGGCTGCTTAGGTGGTCCCTCTCCCAACACCGCGTGGCAATTCCCTCAGTTTTAATTGCAACTAATACATACTTCACAATCAGTCATAAGCGGGGGGGAGGCAGGGACGATAGGGTCTTCTCATGCCCCTGCTCTCGGGGCTTTACTGGGGGGGGGGTACGGGTGGGGGAAGAGTGCCGTCCATTAGGCCTAAGTCTGGGCTGGCCTGGCTGTAGGAGGGTTGTCGCCGGCCCTGGGGGGGTGCTGGGTCGGCTGCATCTGTGGGGTGGTGGGGGGGACGCTGGGAGTGGTGGGCGGTAATTATGGGGGCCCTGATCGGGGCCATCCTGTCCTCTGCCCCCTCTGAGGTATCTCACATGGGACATGATGGAGGGGTGAGGTGAGGATGTGTGGGAGTGGGTGTATGGGGTTACAGATGGATGGTGGGATGGCTGGGGGGGGGATTAGGGTTAGGGATATAGGTGGGTAGGGGATAGGGATGTGTGAGGATGAGTAGATGTGTGTGTGGAGGGGTATGTTGGCGCGTGGGTTGTATTGGGGTGTGCCTGTGTTGGAGGAGTGAGGGTATGTGTGTGTGTGTGTGTGTGTGTGTAGGGGGGGGTGTATATGCGGAATGGGATGTGTGAGTGAGGGTGAAGTTTGGAGGGGGGCTATGGGTGGTGGAGGGGTGTTTGGTGGGGCATGTGTGGTTGGGTAGAAGTAGAGGGATGGGGTGGCGGGGTGTGAGCGTGTGTGTGTGGGGGGGGGGTGAGCGTGTGTGGGGGCGGGGGCGATTGGGGTTCGTGTGACTTGGTATGGGTGAGTGAGTAGAGGTGGGGTGGGGTTGTATATGTTATGGATGATGTGCATGGATTGCAGAGGGTTGTGTGGATGGGGGTTGAGAGGGGAGTGCGTGTTTGGGGGGGGGGGGGGGGGTATGCATGTATATGTGTGAGGGGAGTGCGTGTTGGGGGGGGGGGCGGGGTATGCATGTATATGTGTGTGTGGTTTGGTGGTTGGGGGGTGGTGTCCTGTACCCGGGGGCGCAGCTGGTGCGCTGGGGTGCGACCTGGCTGCCGCTGGGTGGCGGTCTGGGGATCCTGGTCCTCCGTCGGTGTGGGCTGTGCCCTCTGCCTGCGGGGGCGGGGGGCTGCTCACGGGCTCTTGGGGCCCTGGGGCCTGCGCTCTGTCTGCCCTGGGTGGCCGGTGCCCGGCGGGATCGGCCCTTGCCGGCCTGGGCCTGCTGGGGCCTGTTCCCCCTGACTGCGGGGGACTCTGGTTGGGCACCTCCTTCGCCACCTCCTGGGCAGATGCATGGCTGGCTCTGGAGTGGGGGGGTTGGGATCTGTACCTGGGGGTGACTGTCGGTTACCCGGGTCTCTGGGTTCTCCTGGCCTTCCTCTAGCTGTAGGCGGGCGGGGTCACATTGGCATGATCACTCTTCTCTAAACACGTTCCACTCTGAATGTTCTGCATGAATGTTCTGCATGTGTCACAGTCACTGAGTCATCCAGCAAGTTTATTCACTAACAGCAGGTACCTCTCTTTCTGTCTTTTTGACTTAACTTGCTAGTTTCTGGTCTTCATGATTGTCAACGGTTTTGTTCTCCACGAATCTAGAGTTGGCTTGTGTGGGTGTATATATTTATGTGTGTGGGTGGGTATGTGTGTGTACTTATGTGTATGTGTATGTGTATGTATGTATGTGTATGGATATGTATATATGTATGCATATGTGTGAGTGTATGTGTATGTGTGTGTATGTGTATGTGTATATGTATGTGTATGTATGTGAGTATGTATATGTGTATATATGTATATATATATATATATATATGTGTGTGTATGTATGTGTATATGTATGTATGTATATCTATCTTTATGTATGCATGTATGTGTACATGTGTGTGTATGCATGTGTATGTATGTGTATATGTGTGTATGTATGTGTATATGTATGTATGTATGTATATATGTATATATATAATGTATGTGCGAGTGTATATACACATATATGTAGGTGGGTATGTATGTGCATATACATGTATGCATTGATCTCTTTCTTTTGTTTTTTGTTTTTTTGTTTTTTTTTCTGTTCTCTTTCTGCCCCTTTCCTGTCCTTTCCGGTCGGGTCCAGTAGCATAAACTCTGTAATACAAGCTATTATCCAAAACAAATTGAAAAATAAAATAAGAATCAAGAAATACAAGGGGATCATTACATCTACAAAAGTTCCCCTTGGCAAAATAAATTTGCTCAGCAGAACACAGCATCCAGAACATCAGTCTGCTTGCTTAAATGCTGGACAAGACAAAAAAAAAAAAAAAAAAAAAAAAAAAAAAAAAAAAAAAAAAAAAAAAAAAAAAAAAAAAAACATTCTAGATACTACCATCCAGAACAGGAACAACATGTTGGATACTACCATCCAGAACAGGAACAACATTCTGGATACTACCATCTAGAACTGGAACAACGTTCTGGATACTACCATCCAGAACAGGAACAACGTTCTGGATACTACCATCCAGAACAGGAACAACATTCTGGATGCTACCATCCAGACCAGGAACAACATTCTGGATACTACCATCCAGAACCAGGAACAACATTCTGGATACTACCATGCAGACAAGGAACAACATTCTGGATACTACCATCTAGAACTGGAACAACAGTTTGGATACTACAATCCAGAACAGGAACAACATTCTGGATACTACCATCCAAAACAGGAACATGTTGGATACTACCATCCAGAGCAGGAACAACATTCTGGATACTACCATCCAGAACAGGAACAACATTCTGGATGCTACCATCCAGACCAGGAACAACATTCTGGATACTACCATCCAGAACAGGAACAACATTCTGGATGCTACCATCCAGACCAGGAACAACATTCTGGATACTACCATCCAGACCAGGAACAACATTCTGGATACTACCATCCAGAACAGGAACAACATTCTGGATATTACCGTCCAAAACAGGAACATGTTGGATACTACCATCCAGAACAGGAACACGTTCTGGATACTACTATCCAGAACAGGAATAACATTCTGGATACAACTGTCCAGAAAAGGAACAACATTCTGGATAATACCATCCAGAACAGGAACAACATTCTGGATACTACCATCTAGAACTGGAACAACAGTCTGGATACTACCATCCAGAACAGGAACAACATTCTGGATACTACCATCCAGAACAGGAACAACATTCTGGATACTACCATCCAAACCAGGAACAACATTCTGGATACTACCATCCAGACCAGGAACAAATTTCTGGATACTACCATCCAGACCAGGAACAACATTCTGGATACTACCATCCAGAACAGTAACAACATTCTGGATATTACCGTCCAAAACAGGAACATGTTGGATACTACCATCCAGAACAGGAACACGTTCTGGATACTACCGTCCAAAACAGGAACAACATTCTGGATACTACCATCCAGAACAGGAACAACATTTTGAATACTACCATCCAGAACAGGAACAACGTTCTGGATACTACCGTCCAAAACAGGAACAACATTCTGGATACTACCATCCAGAACAGGAACAACATTTTGAATACTACCATCCAGACCAGGAACAAAATTCTGGATACTACTATCCAGAACAGGAACAACATTCTCTAGATACTACCATCCAGAACAGGAACAACATGTTGGATACTACCATCCAGAACAGGAACAACATTCTGGATACTACCATCTAGAACTGGAACAACGTTCTGGATACTACCATCCAGAACAGGAACAACGTTCTGGATACTACCATCCAGACCAGGAACAACATTCTAGATACTAAAATCCAAAACAGGAACAACATGCTGAATATTACCATCCAGAACAAGGAACAACATTCTGGATACTACCATCCAGAACAGGAACAACATTCTGGATACTACCATCCAGAACAGGAACAACATTCTGGATGCTACCATGCAGACAAGGAACAACATTCTGGACACTACCATCTAGAACTGGAACAACAGTTTGGATACTACAATCCAGAACAGGAACAACATTCTGGATACTACCATCCAAAACAGGAACATGTTGGATACTACCATCCAGACCAGGAACAACTTTCTGGATACTACCATCCAGACCAGGAACAACATTCTGGATACTACCATCCAGAACAGGAACAACATTCTGGATGCTACCATCCAGACCAGGAACAACATTCTGGATACTACCATCCAGACCAGGAACAACATTCTGGATACTACCATCCAGAACAGGAACAACATTCTGGATATTACCGTCCAAAACAGGAACATGTTGGATACTACCATCCAGAACAGGAACACGTTCTGGATACTACTATCCAGAACAGGAATAACATTCTGGATACTACTGTCCAGAAAAGGAACAACATTCTGGATAATACCATCCAGAACAGGAACAACATTCTGGATACTACCATCTAGAACTGGAACAACAGTCTGGATACTACCATCCAGAACAGGAACAACATTCTGGATACTACCATCCAAACCAGGAACAACGTTCTGGATACTACCATCCAGAACAGGAACAACGTTCTGGATACTACCATCCAGACCAGGAACACATTCTAGATACTAAAATCCAAAACGGGAACAACATGCTGAATATTTCCATCCAGAACAAGGAACAACATTCTAGATACTACCATCCAGACCAGGAACAACATTCTGGATACTACCATCCAGACCAGGAACAACATTCTGGATACTACCATCCAGACAAGGAACAACATTCTGGATACTACCATCTAGAACTGGAACAACAGTTTGGATACTACCATCCAGAACAGGAACAACATTCTGGATACTACCATCCAAAACAGGAACATGTTGGATACTACCATCCAGACCAGGAAGAACATTCTGGATACTACCGTCCAGAACAGGAACAACATTCTGGATGCTACCATCCAGACCAGGAACAACGTTCTGGATACTACCGTCCAAAACAGGAACAACATTCTGGATACTACCATCCAGAAAAGAAACAACATTCTGGATACTACCATCCAGAACAGGAACAACATTCTGGATACTACCATCCAGAACAGGAACAACATTCTGGATACTACCATCCAGAACAGGAACAACATTATGGAAACTACCATCCAGACCAGGAACAACATTCTGGATACTACCATCCAGACCAGGAACAACATTCTGGATACTACCATCCAGACAAGGAACAACATTCTGGAAACTACCATCTAGAACTGGAACAACAGTTTGGATACAACCATCCAGACCAGGAACAACATTCTGGATACTACCATCCAAAACAGGAACATGTTGGATACTACCATCCAGAACAGGAACAACATTCTGGATACTACCATCCAGAACAGGAACAACGTTCTGGAAACTACCATCCAGACCAGGAACAACATTCTGGATACTACCATCCAGACCAGGAACAACATTCTGGATACCACCATCCAGACCAGGAACAACATTGTGGATACTACCATCCAGACCAGGAACAACATTGTGGATACTACCATCCAAAACAGGAACATGTTGGATACTACCATCCAGAACAGGAACAACATTTTGGATACTACCATCCAGAACAGGAACAACATTCTGGATACTACTATCCAGAACTGGAACAACATTCTAGATACTACCATACAGAACAGGAACAACATTCTAGATACTACCATCCAGAACAGGAACAACATGTTGGATAGTACCATCCAGAACAGGAACAACATTCTGGATACTACCATCTAGAACTGGAACAACAGTCTGGATACTACCATCCAGAACAGGAACAACAGTCTGGATACTACCATCCAGACCAGGAACAACATTCTGGATACTACCATCCAGAACAGGAACAACATTCTGGATACTACCATCCAAACCAGGAACAACGTTCTGGATACTACCATCCAGACCAGGGACAACGTTCTGGATACTACCATCCAGAACAAGGAACAACATTCTGGATACTACCATCCAGACCAGGAACAACATTCTGGATACTACCATCCAGAACAGGAACAACATTCTGGATGCTACCATCCACACCAGGAACAACATTCTGGATACTACCATCCAGACCAGGAACAACATTCTGGATACTACCATCCAGACCAGGAACAAAAGTTTGGATACTACCATCTAGAACTGGAACAACAGTTTGGATACTACCATCCAGAACAGGAACAACATTCTGGATACTACTATCCAGAACAGGAAGAACGTTCTAGATACTAAAATCCAAAACAGGAACAAAGTTCTAGATACTAAAATCCAAAACAGGAACAACATGCTGAATATTACCATCCAGAACAAGTAACAACATTCTGGATACTACCATCCAGACCAGGAACAACATTCTAGATACTACCATCCAGAACAGGAACAACATTCTGGATACTATTATCCAGAACAGGAACAACATTCTGGATACTACTATCCAGAACAGGAACAAAATTCTGGATACTACCATCCAGACCAGGAACAACATTCTGGATACTACCATCCAGAACAGGAACAACATTCTGGATATAACCGTCCAAAACAGGAACATGTTGGATAGTACCATCCAGACCAGGAACAACATTCTGGAAGCTACCATCCAGAACAGGAACAACATTCTGGATACTACAATCCAAAACAGGAACAAAATTCTAGATACTACCATCCAGAACAGGAACAACGTTCTAGATACTAAAATCCAAAAGAGGAACAACATGCTGAATATTACCATCCAGAACAGGAACAACATTCTGGAAACTACTATATAGAACAGGAACAACATTCTAGATACTACCATCCAGAACAGGAACAACATTCTGGATACTACCATCCAGAACAGGAACAACATTCTGGATGCTACCATCCAGACCAGGAACAAAATTCTGGATACCACCATCCAGACCAGGAACAAGATTCTGGATACTACCATCCAGACCAGGAACAACATTCTGGATACTACCATCCAGACAAGGAACAACATTCTGGAAACTACCATCTAGAACTGGAACAACAGTTTGGATACAACCATCCAGACCAGGAACAACATTCTGGATACTACTATCCAGAACAGGAACAACATTTTAGATACTGAAATCCAAAACAGGAACAAAGTTCTAGATACTAAAATTAAAACAGGAACCACATGCTGAATATTACCATCCAGAACAAGGAACAACATTCTGGATACTACCATCCAGAAAAGGAACAACGTTCTGGATAGTACCATCCAGAACAGGAACAACATTCTGGATACTACCATCTAGAACTGGAACAACAGTCTGGATACTACCATCCAGAACAGGAACAACAGTCTGGATACTACCATCCAGACCAGGAACAACATTCTGGATACTACCATCCAGAACAGGAACAACATTCTGGATACTACCATCCAAACCAGGAACAACGTTCTGGATACTACCATCCAGACCAGGGACAATGTTCTGGATACTACCATCCAGAACAAGGAACAACATTCTGGATACTACCATCCAGACCAGGAACAACATTCTGGATACTACCATCCAGAACAGGAACAACATTCTGGATGCTACCATCCACACCAGGAACAACATTCTGGATACTACCATCCAGACCAGGAACAACATTCTGGATACTACCATCCAGACCAGGAACAAAAGTTTGGATACTACCATCTAGAACTGGAACAACAGTTTGGATACTACCATCCAGAACAGGAACAACATTCTGGATACTACTATCCAGAACAGGAAGAACGTTCTAGATACTAAAATCCAAAACAGGAACAAAGTTCTAGATACTAAAATCCAAAACAGGAACAACATGCTGAATATTACCATCCAGAACAAGTAACAACATTCTGGATACTACCATCCAGACCAGGAACAACATTCTAGATACTACCATCCAGAACAGGAACAACATTCTGGATACTATTATCCAGAACAGGAACAACATTCTGGATACTACTATCCAGAACAGGAACAAAATTCTGGATACTACCATCCAGACCAGGAACAACATTCTGGATACTACCATCCAGAACAGGAACAACATTCTGGATATAACCGTCCAAAACAGGAACATGTTGGATAGTACCATCCAGACCAGGAACAACATTCTGGAAGCTACCATCCAGAACAGGAACAACATTCTGGATACTACAATCCAAAACAGGAACAAAATTCTAGATACTACCATCCAGAACAGGAACAACGTTCTAGATACTAAAATCCAAAAGAGGAACAACATGCTGAATATTACCATCCAGAACAGGAACAACATTCTGGAAACTACTATATAGAACAGGAACAACATTCTAGATACTACCATCCAGAACAGGAACAACATTCTGGATACTACCATCCAGAACAGGAACAACATTCTGGATGCTACCATCCAGACCAGGAACAAAATTCTGGATACCACCATCCAGACCTGGAACAAGATTCTGGATACTACCATCCAGACCAGGAACAACATTCTGGATACTACCATCCAGACAAGGAACAACATTCTGGAAACTACCATCTAGAACTGGAACAACAGTTTGGATACAACCATCCAGACCAGGAACAACATTCTGGATACTACTATCCAGAACAGGAACAACATTTTAGATACTGAAATCCAAAACAGGAACAAAGTTCTAGATACTAAAATTAAAACAGGAACCACATGCTGAATATTACCATCCAGAACAAGGAACAACATTCTGGATACTACCATCCAGAAAAGGAACAACGTTCTGGATAGTACCGTCCAAAACAGGAACAACATTCTGGATACTACCATCCAGACCAGGAACAACATTCTGGATACTACCATCCAGACCAGGAACAACATTCTGGATACTACCATTCAGAACAGGAACAACATTCTGGATATTACCGTCCAAAACAGGAACAGGTTGGATACTACCATCCAGAACAGGAACAACGTTCGGGATACTACCGTCCAAAACAGGAACAACATTCTGGATACTACCATCCAGAACAGGAACAACATTTTGAATACTACCATCCAGACCAGGAACAACATTCTGGATACTACCATCCAGACCAGGAACAACATTCTGGATACTACCATCCAGACCAGGAACAACATTCTGGATACTACCATCCAGAACAGGAACAACATTCTGGATATTACTGTCCAAAACAGGAACATGTTGGATACTACCATCCAGAACAGGAACAACATTCTGGATACTACCGTCCAAGACAGGAACAACATTCTGGATCCTACCATCCAGACCAGGAACAACATTCTGGATACTACCATCCAGAACAGGAACAACATTCTGGATATTACCGTCCAAAACAGGAACATGTTGGATACTACCATCCAGAACAGGATCAACGTTCTGGACACTACCGTCCAAAACAGGAACAACATTCTGGATACTACCATCCAGAACAGGAACAACATTTTGAATACTACCATCCAGAACAGGAACAACATTCTGGATACTAACATCCAAAACAGTAACAACATGCTGAATATTACCATCCAGAACAAGGAACAACATTCTGGATACTACCATCCAGAACAGGAACAACGTTCTGGATAGTACCGTCCAAAACAGGAACAACATTCTGGATACTACCATCCAGACCAGGAACAACATTCTGGATACTACCATCCAGACCAGGAACAACATTCTGGATACTACCATCCAGAACAGGAACAACATTCTGGATACTACCATCCAGAACAGTAACAACATTCTGGATATTACCGTCCAAAACAGGAACATGTTGGATACTACCATCCAGAACAGGAACACGTACTGGATACTACCGTCCAAAACAGGAACAACATTCTGGATGCTACCATCCAGAACAGGAACAACATTTTGAATACTACCATCCAGAACAGGAACAACGTTCTGGATACTACCGTCCAAAACAGGAACAACATTCTGGATACTACCATCCAGAACAGGAACATGTTGGATACTACCATCCAGAACAGGAACAACGTTCTGGATACTACCGTCCAAAACAGGAACAACATTGTGGATACTACCATCCAGAACAGGAACAACATTTTGAATACTACCATCCAGACCAGGAACAACATTCTGGATACTACCATCCAGAACAGGAACAACGTTCTGGATAGTACCGTCCAAAACAGGAACAACATTCTGGATACTACCATCCAGACCAGGAACAACATTCTGGATACTACCATCCAGACCAGGAACAACATTCTGGATACTACCATCCAGAACAGGAACAACATTCTGGATACTACCATCCAGAACAGGAACAACATTATGGAAACTACCATCCAGACCAGGAACAACATTCTGGATACTACCATCCAGACCAGGAACAACATTCTGGATACTACCATCCAGACAAGGAACAACATTCTGGAAACTACCATCTAGAACTGGAACAACAGTTTAGATACAACCATCCAGACCAGGAACAACATTCTGGATACTACCATCCAAAACAGGAACATGTTGGATACTACCATCCAGAACAGGAACAACATTCTGGATACTACTATCCAGAACAGGAACAACATTCTGGATACTACCATCCAGACCAGGAACAACGTTCTGGATACTACTAACCAGACCAGGAACAACGTTCTGGATACTACCATCCAGAACAGGAACAACGTTCTGGATACTACCATCCAGAACAGGAACAACATTCTGGATACTACAATCCAGAAAAGGAACAACGTTCTGGAAACTACCATCCAGACCAGGAACAACATTCTGGATACTACCATCCAGACCAGGAACAACATTCTGGATACCACCATCCAGACCAGGAACAACATTGTGGATACTACCATCCAGACCAGGAACAACATTGTGGATACTACCATCCAAAACAGGAACATGTTGGATACTACCATCCAGAACAGGAACAACATTTTGGATACTACCATCCAGAACAGGAACAACATTCTGGATACTACTATCCAGAACTGGAACAACATTCTAGATACTACCATACAGAACAGGAACAACATTCTAGATACTACCATCCAGAACAGGAACAACATTTTGGATACTACCATCCAGAACAGGAACAACATTCTGGATACTACCATCTAGAACTGGAACAACAGTCTGGATACTACCATCCAGAACAGGAACAACAGTCGGGATACTACCATCCAGACCAGGAACAACATTCTGGATACTACCATCCAGAACAGGAACAACATTCTGGATACTACCATCCAGACCAGGAACAACGTTCTGGATACTACCATCCAGACCAGGGACAACGTTCTGGATACTACCATCCAGAACAAGGAATAACATTCTGGATACTACCATCCAGACCAGGAACAACATTCTGGATACTACCATCCAGAACAGGAACAACATTCTGGATGCTACCATCCAGACCAGGAACAACATTCTGGATACTACCATCCAGACCAGGAACAACATTCTGGATACTACCATCCAGACCAGGAACAACAGTTTGGATACTACCATCTAGAACTGGAACAACAGTTTGGATACTACCATCCAGAACAGGAACAACATTCTGGATACTACTATCCAGAACAGGAAGAACGTTCTAGATACTAAAATCCAAAACAGGAACAAAGTTCTAGATACTAAAATCCAAAACAGGAACAACATGCTGAATATTACCATCCAGCACAAGTAACAACATTCTGGATACTACCATCCAGACCAGGAACAACATTCTAGATACTACCATCCAGAACAGGAACAACATTCTGGATACTATTATCCAGAACAGGAACAACATTCTGGATACTACTATCCAGAACAGGAACAAAATTCTGGATACTACCATCCAGACCAGGAACAACATTCTGGATACTACCATCCAGAACAGGAACAACATTCTGGATATTACCGTCCAAAACAGGAACATGTTGGATAGTACCATCCAGACCAGGAACAACATTCTGGAAGCTACCATCCAGAACAGGAACAACATTCTGGATACTACAATCCAAAACAGGAACAAAATTCTAGATACTACCATCCAGAACAGGAACAACGTTCTAGATACTAAAATCCAAAAGAGGAACAACATGCTGAATATTACCATCCAGAACAGGAACAACATTCTGGAAACTACTATATAGAACAGGAACAACATTCTAGATACTACCATCCAGAACAGGAACAACATTCTGGATACTACCATCCAGAACAGGAACAACATTCTGGATGCTACCATCCAGACCAGGAACAACACTCTGGATACTACCATCCAGACCAGGAACAAGATTCTGGATACTACCATCCAGACCAGGAACAACATTCTGGATACTACCATCCAGACAAGGAACAACATTCTGGAAACTACCATCTAGAACTGGAACAACAGTTTGGATACAACCATCCAGACCAGGAACAACATTCTGGATACTACCATCCAAAACAGGAACATGTTGGCTACTACCATCCAGAACAGGAACAACATTTTGGATACTACCATCCACAACAGGAACAACATTCTGGATACTACTATCCAGAACAGGAACAACATTCTAGATACTGAAATCCAAAACAGCAACAAAGTTCTAGATACTAAAATTAAAACAGGAACAACATGCTGAATATTACCATCCAGAACAAGGAACAACATTCTGGATACTACCATCCAGAACAGGAACAACGTTCTGGATAGTACCGTCCAAAACAGGAACAACATTCTGGATACTACCATCCAGACCAGGAACAACATTCTGGATACTACCATCCAGACCAGGAACAACATTCTGGATACTACCATTCAGAACAGGAACAACATTCTGGATATTACCGTCCAAAACAGGAACAGGTTGGATACTACCATCCAGAACAGGAACAACGTTCTGGATACTACCGTCCAAAACAGGAACAACATTCTGGATACTACCATCCAGAACAGGAACAACATTTTGAATACTACCATCCAGACCAGGAACAACATTCTGGATACTACCATCCAGTCCAGGAACAACATTCTGGATACTACCATCCAGACCAGGAACAACATTCTGGATACTACCATCCAGAACAGGAACAACATTCTGGATATTACTGTCCAAAACAGGAACATGTTGGATACTACCATCCAGAACAGGAACAACATTCTGGATACTACCGTCCAAGACAGGAACAACATTCTGGATCCTACCATCCAGACCAGGAACAACATTCTGGATACTACCATCCAGAACAGGAACAACATTCTGGATATTACCGTCCAAAACAGGAACATGTTGGATACTACAATCCAGAACAGGATCAACGTTCTGGATACTACCGTCCAAAACAGGAACAACTTTCTGGATACTACCATCCAGAACAGGAACAACATTTTGAATACTACCATCCAGAACAGGAACAACATTCTGGATACTAACATCCAAAACAGGAACAACATGCTGAATATTACCATCCAGAACAAGGAACAACATTCTGGATACTACCATCCAGAACAGGAACAACGTTCTGGATAGTACCGTCCAAAACAGGAACAACATTCTGGATACTACCATCCAGACCAGGAACAACATTCTGGATACTACCATCCAGACCAGGAACAACATTCTGGATACTACCATCCAGAACAGGAACAACATTCTGGATACTACCATCCAGAACAGTAACAACATTCTGGATATTACCGTCCAAAACAGGAACATGTTGGATACTACCATCCAGAACAGGAACACGTACTGGATACTACCGTCCAAAACAGGAACAACATTCTGGATACTACCATCCAGAACAGGAACAACATTTTGAATACTACCATCCAGAACAGGAACAACGTTCTGGATACTACCGTCCAAAACAGGAACAACATTCTGGATACTACCATCCAGAACAGGAACATGTTAGATACTACCATCCAGAACAGGAACAACGTTCTGGATACTACCGTCCAAAACAGGAACAACATTCTGGATACTACCATCCAGAACAGGAACAACATTTTGAATACTACCATCCAGACCAGGAACAACATTCTGGATACTACCATCCAGAACAGGAACAACGTTCTGGATAGTACCGTCCAAAACAGGAACAACATTCTGGATACTACCATCCAGACCAGGAACAACATTCTGGATACTACCATCCAGAACAGGAACAACATTCAGGATACTACCATCCAGAACAGGAACAACATTCTGGATATTACTGTCCAAAACAGGAACATGTTGGATACTACCATCCAGAACAGGAACAACGTTCTGGATACTACTGTCCAAGACAGGAACAACATTCTGGATCCTACCATCCAGACCAGGAACAACATTCTGGATACTACCATCCAGAACAGGAACAACATTCTGGATATTACCGTCCAAAACAGGAACATGCTGAATATTACCATCCAGACCAGGAACAACATGTTGGATACTACCATCCAGAACAGGAACAACGTTCTGGATACTACCATCCAGACCAGGAACAACATTCTAGATACTAAAATCCAAAACAGGAACAACATGCTGAATATTACCATCCAGAACAAGGAACAACATTCTGGATACTACCATCCAGAACAGGAACAACATTCTGGATGCTACCATCCAGACCAGGAACAACATTCTGGATACTACCATCCAGAACCAGGAACAACATTCTGGATGCTACCATCCAGACCAGGAACAACATTCTGGATACTACCATCCAGAACAGGAACAACATTCTGGATGCTACCATCCAGACCAGGAACAACATTCTGGATACTACCATCCAGAACTGGAACAACAGTTTAGATACAACCATCCAGACCAGGAACAACATTCTGGATACTACCATCCAAAACAGGAACATGTTGGATACTACCATCCAGAACAGGAACAACATTCTGGATACTACTATCCAGAACAGGAACAACATTCTGGATACTACCATCCAGACCAGGAACAACGTTCTGGATACTACTAACCAGACCAGGAACAACGTTCTGGATACTACCATCCAGAACAGGAACAACGTTCTGGATACTACCATCCAGAACAGGAACAACATTCTGGATACTACAATCCAGAAAAGGAACAACGTTCTGGAAACTACCATCCAGACCAGGAACAACATTCTGGATACTACCATCCAGACCAGGAACAACATTCTGGATACCACCATCCAGACCAGGAACAACATTGTGGATACTACCATCCAGACCAGGAACAACATTGTGGATACTACCATCCAAAACAGGAACATGTTGGATACTACCATCCAGAACAGGAACAACATTTTGGATACTACCATCCAGAACAGGAACAACATTCTGGATACTACTATCCAGAACTGGAACAACATTCTAGATACTACCATACAGAACAGGAACAACATTCTAGATACTACCATCCAGAACAGGAACAACATTTTGGATACTACCATCCAGAACAGGAACAACATTCTGGATACTACCATCTAGAACTGGAACAACAGTCTGGATACTACCATCCAGAACAGGAACAACAGTCGGGATACTACCATCCAGACCAGGAACAACATTCTGGATACTACCATCCAGAACAGGAACAACATTCTGGATACTACCATCCAGACCAGGAACAACGTTCTGGATACTACCATCCAGACCAGGGACAACGTTCTGGATACTACCATCCAGAACAAGGAATAACATTCTGGATACTACCATCCAGACCAGGAACAACATTCTGGATACTACCATCCAGAACAGGAACAACATTCTGGATGCTACCATCCACACCAGGAACAACATTCTGGATACTACCATCCAGACCAGGAACAACATTCTGGATACTACCATCCAGACCAGGAACAACAGTTTGGATACTACCATCTAGAACTGGAACAACAGTTTGGATACTACCATCCAGAACAGGAACAACATTCTGGATACTACTATCCAGAACAGGAAGAACGTTCTAGATACTAAAATCCAAAACAGGAACAAAGTTCTAGATACTAAAATCCAAAACAGGAACAACATGCTGAATATTACCATCCAGCACAAGTAACAACATTCTGGATACTACCATCCAGACCAGGAACAACATTCTAGATACTACCATCCAGAACAGGAACAACATTCTGGATACTATTATCCAGAACAGGAACAACATTCTGGATACTACTATCCAGAACAGGAACAAAATTCTGGATACTACCATCCAGACCAGGAACAACATTCTGGATACTACCATCCAGAACAGGAACAACATTCTGGATATTACCGTCCAAAACAGGAACATGTTGGATAGTACCATCCAGACCAGGAACAACATTCTGGAAGCTACCATCCAGAACAGGAACAACATTCTGGATACTACAATCCAAAACAGGAACAAAATTCTAGATACTACCATCCAGAACAGGAACAACGTTCTAGATACTAAAATCCAAAAGAGGAACAACATGCTGAATATTACCATCCAGAACAGGAACAACATTCTGGAAACTACTATATAGAACAGGAACAACATTCTAGATACTACCATCCAGAACAGGAACAACATTCTGGATACTACCATCCAGAACAGGAACAACATTCTGGATGCTACCATCCAGACCAGGAACAACACTCTGGATACTACCATCCAGACCAGGAACAAGATTCTGGATACTACCATCCAGACCAGGAACAACATTCTGGATACTACCATCCAGACAAGGAACAACATTCTGGAAACTACCATCTAGAACTGGAACAACAGTTTGGATACAACCATCCAGACCAGGAACAACATTCTGGATACTACCATCCAAAACAGGAACATGTTGGCTACTACCATCCAGAACAGGAACAACATTTTGGATACTACCATCCACAACAGGAACAACATTCTGGATACTACTATCCAGAACAGGAACAACATTCTAGATACTGAAATCCAAAACAGCAACAAAGTTCTAGATACTAAAATTAAAACAGGAACAACATGCTGAATATTACCATCCAGAACAAGGAACAACATTCTGGATACTACCATCCAGAACAGGAACAACGTTCTGGATAGTACCGTCCAAAACAGGAACAACATTCTGGATACTACCATCCAGACCAGGAACAACATTCTGGATACTACCATCCAGACCAGGAACAACATTCTGGATACTACCATTCAGAACAGGAACAACATTCTGGATATTACCGTCCAAAACAGGAACAGGTTGGATACTACCATCCAGAACAGGAACAACGTTCTGGATACTACCGTCCAAAACAGGAACAACATTCTGGATACTACCATCCAGAACAGGAACAACATTTTGAATACTACCATCCAGACCAGGAACAACATTCTGGATACTACCATCCAGTCCAGGAACAACATTCTGGATACTACCATCCAGACCAGGAACAACATTCTGGATACTACCATCCAGAACAGGAACAACATTCTGGATATTACTGTCCAAAACAGGAACATGTTGGATACTACCATCCAGAACAGGAACAACATTCTGGATACTACCGTCCAAGACAGGAACAACATTCTGGATCCTACCATCCAGACCAGGAACAACATTCTGGATACTACCATCCAGAACAGGAACAACATTCTGGATATTACCGTCCAAAACAGGAACATGTTGGATACTACCATCCAGAACAGGATCAACGTTCTGGATACTACCGTCCAAAACAGGAACAACTTTCTGGATACTACCATCCAGAACAGGAACAACATTTTGAATACTACCATCCAGAACAGGAACAACATTCTGGATACTAACATCCAAAACAGGAACAACATGCTGAATATTACCATCCAGAACAAGGAACAACATTCTGGATACTACCATCCAGAACAGGAACAACGTTCTGGATAGTACCGTCCAAAACAGGAACAACATTCTGGATACTACCATCCAGACCAGGAACAACATTCTGGATACTACCATCCAGACCAGGAACAACATTCTGGATACTACCATCCAGAACAGGAACAACATTCTGGATACTACCATCCAGAACAGTAACAACATTCTGGATATTACCGTCCAAAACAGGAACATGTTGGATACTACCATCCAGAACAGGAACACGTACTGGATACTACCGTCCAAAACAGGAACAACATTCTGGATACTACCATCCAGAACAGGAACAACATTTTGAATACTACCATCCAGAACAGGAACAACGTTCTGGATACTACCGTCCAAAACAGGAACAACATTCTGGATACTACCATCCAGAACAGGAACATGTTAGATACTACCATCCAGAACAGGAACAACGTTCTGGATACTACCGTCCAAAACAGGAACAACATTCTGGATACTACCATCCAGAACAGGAACAACATTTTGAATACTACCATCCAGACCAGGAACAACATTCTGGATACTACCATCCAGAACAGGAACAACGTTCTGGATAGTACCGTCCAAAACAGGAACAACATTCTGGATACTACCATCCAGACCAGGAACAACATTCTGGATACTACCATCCAGAACAGGAACAACATTCAGGATACTACCATCCAGAACAGGAACAACATTCTGGATATTACTGTCCAAAACAGGAACATGTTGGATACTACCATCCAGAACAGGAACAACGTTCTGGATACTACTGTCCAAGACAGGAACAACATTCTGGATCCTACCATCCAGACCAGGAACAACATTCTGGATACTACCATCCAGAACAGGAACAACATTCTGGATATTACCGTCCAAAACAGGAACATGCTGAATATTACCATCCAGACCAGGAACAACATGTTGGATACTACCATCCAGAACAGGAACAACGTTCTGGATACTACCATCCAGACCAGGAACAACATTCTAGATACTAAAATCCAAAACAGGAACAACATGCTGAATATTACCATCCAGAACAAGGAACAACATTCTGGATACTACCATCCAGAACAGGAACAACATTCTGGATACTACCATCCAGAACAGGAACAACATTCTGGATGCTACCATCCAGACCAGGAACAACATTCTGGATACTACCATCCAGAACCAGGAACAACATTCTGGATGCTACCATCCAGACCAGGAACAACATTCTGGATACTACCATCCAGAACAGGAACAACATTCTGGATGCTACCATCCAGACCAGGAACAACATTCTGGATACTACCATCCAGAACAGGAACAACGTTCTGGATACTAACATCCAAAACAGGAACAACATGCTGAATATTACCATCCAGAACAAGGAACAACATTCTGGATACTACCATCCAGAACAGGAACAACGTTCTGGATAGTACCGTCCAAAACAGGAACAACATTCTGGATACTACCATCCAGACCAGGAACAACATTCTGGATACTACCATCCAGACCAGGAACAACATTCTGGATACTACCATCCAGACCAGGAACAACATTCTGGATACTACCATCCAGAACAGTAACAACATTCTGGATATTACCGTCCAAAACAGGAACATGTTGGATACTACCATCCAGAACAGGAACACGTTCTGGATACTACTGTCCAAAACAGGAACAACATTCTGGATACTACCATCCAGAACAGGAACAACATTTTGAATACTACCATCCAGAACAGGAACAACGTTCTGGATACTACCGTCCAAAACAGGAACAACATTCTGGATACTACCATCCAGAACAGGAACAACATTTTGAATACTACCATCCAGACCAGGAACAAAATTCTGGATACTACTATCCAGAACAGGAACAACATTCTAGATACTACCATCCAGACCAGGAACAACATGTTGGATACTACCATCCAGAACAGGAACAACATTCTGGATACTACCATCTAGAACTGGAACAACGTTCTGGATACTACCATCCAGAACAGGAACAACGTTCTGGATACTACCATCCAGACCAGGAACAACATTCTAGATACTAAAATCCAAAACAGGAACATGTTGGATACTACCATCCAGACCAGGAACAACATTCTGGATACTACCATCCAGAACAGGAACAACATTCTGGATGCTACCATCCAGACCAGGAACAACGTTCTGGATACTACCATCCAGAACAGGAACAACATTCTGGATGCTACCATCCAGACCAGGAACAACATTCTGGATACTACCATCCAGAACAGGAACAACATTCTGGATATTACCGTCCAAAACAGGAACATGTTGGATACTACCATCCAGAACAGGAACACGTTCTGGATACTACTATCCAGAACAGGAATAACATTCTGGATACTACTGTCCAGAAAAGGAACAACATTCTGGATAATACCATCCAGAACAGGAACAACATTCTGGATACTACCATGCAGACAAGGAACAACATTCTGGATACTACCATCTAGAACTGGAACAACAGTTTGGATACTACAATCCAGAACAGGAACAACATTCTGGATACTACCATCCAAAACAGGAACATGTTGGATACTACCATCCAGACCAGGAACAACATTCTGGATACTACCATCCAGAACAGGAACAACATTCTGGATGCTACCATCCAGACCAGGAACAACATTCTGGATACTACCATCCAGAACAGGAACAACATTCTGGATGCTACCATCCAGACCAGGAACAACATTCTGGATACTACCATCCAGAACAGGAACAACATTCTGGATATTACCGTCCAAAACAGGAACATGTTGGATACTACCATCCAGAACAGGAACACGTTCTGGATACTACTATCCAGAACAGGAATAACATTCTGGATACTACTGTCCAGAAAAGGAACAACATTCTGGATAATACCATCCAGAACAGGAACAACATTCTGGATACTACCATCTAGAACTGGAACAACGTTCTGGATACTACCATCCAGAACAGGAACAACATTCTGGATACTACCATCCAGAACAGGAACAACATTCTGGATACTACCATCCAAACCAGGAACAACATTCTGGATACTACCATCCAGAACAGGAACAACGTTCTGGATACTACCATCCAGACCAGGAACAACATTCTAGATACTAAAATCCAAAACGGGAACAACATGCTGAATATTACCATCCAGAACAAGGAACAACATTCTAGATACTACCATCCAGACCAGGAACAACATTCTGGATACTACCATCCAGACCAGGAACAACATTCTGGATACTACCATCCAGACAAGGAACAACATTCTGGATACTACCATCTAGAACTGGAACAACAGTTTGGATACTACCATCCAGAACAGGAACAACATTCTGGATACTACCATCCAAAACAGGAACATGTTGGATACTACCATCCAGACCAGGAAGAACATTCTGGATACTACCATCCAGAACAGGAACAACATTCTGGATGCTACCATCCAGACCAGGAACAACGTTCTGGATACTACCGTCCAAAACAGGAACAACATTCTGGATACTACCATCCAGAACAGAAACAACATTCTGGATACTACCATCCAGAACAGGAACAACATTCTGGATACTACCATCCAGAACAGGAACAACATTCTGGATACTACCATCCAGAACAGGAACAGCATTATGGAAACTACCATCCAGACCAGGAACAACATTCTGGATACTACCATCCAGACCAGGAACAACATTCTGGATATCCCCATCCAGACAAGGAACAATATTCTGGAAACTACCATCTAGAACTGGAACAACAGTTTGGATACAACCATCCAGACCAGGAACAACATTCTGGATACTACCATCCAAAACAGGAACATGTTGGATACTACCATCCAGAACAGGAACAACATTTTGGATACTACCATCCAGAACAGGAACAACATTTTGGATACTACCATCCAGAACAGGAACAACATTCTGGATACTACTATCCATAACAGGAAGAACGTTCTAGATAATAAAATCCAAAACAGGAACAAAGTTCTAGATACTAAAATCCAAAACAGGAACAACATGCTGAATATTACCATCCAGAACAAGTAACAACATTCTGGATACTACCATCCAGACCAGGAACAACATTCTAGATACTACCATCCAGAACAGGAACAACATTCTGGATACTATTATCCAGAACAGGAACAACATTCTGGATACTACTATCCAGAACAGGAACAACATTCTGGATACTACCATCCAGACCAGGAACAACGTTCTGGATACTACCATCCAGAAAAGGAACAACGTTCTGGATACTACCATCCAGAACAGGAACAACATTCTGGATACTACCATCCAGAACAGGATCAACGTTCTGGAAACTACCATCCAGACCAGGAACAACATTCTGGATACCACCATCCAGACAAGGAACAACATTCTGGATACTACCATCTAGAACTGGAACAACAGTTTGGATACTACAATCCAGAACAGGAACAACATTCTGGATACTACCATCCAAAACAGGAACATGTTGGATACTACCATCCAGACCAGGAACAACATTCTGGATACTACCATCCAGAACAGGAACAACATTCTGGATGCTACCATCCAGACCAGGAACAACATTCTGGATACTACCATCCAGAACAGGAACAACATTCTGGATGCTACCATCCAGACCAGGAACAACATTCTGGATACTACCATCCAGACCAGGAACAACATTCTGGATACTACCATCCAGAACAGGAACAACATTCTGGATATTACCGTCCAAAACAGGAACATGTTGGATACTACCATCCAGAAAAGGAACACGTTCTGGATACTACCATCCAGAACAGGAATAACATTCTGGATACTACTGTCCAGAAAAGGAACAACATTCTGGATAATACCATCCAGAACAGGAACAACATTCTGGATACTACCATCTAGAACTGGAACAACGTTCTGGATACTACCATCCAGAACAGGAACAACATTCTGGATACTACCATCCAAAACAGGAACATGTTGGATACTACCATCCAGACCAGGAAGAACATTCTGGATACTACCATCCAGAACAGGAACAACATTCTGGATGCTACCATCCAGACCAGGAACAACGTTCTGGATACTACCGTCCAAAACAGGAACAACATTCTGGATACTACCATCCAGAACAGAAACAACATTCTGGATACTACCATCCAGAACAGGAACAACATTCTGGATACTACCATCCAGAACAGGAACAACATTCTGGATACTACCATCCAGAACAGGAACAACATTATGGAAACTACCATCCAGACCAGGAACAACATTCTGGATACTACCATCCAGACCAGGAACAACATTCTGGATACTACCATCCAGACAAGGAACAACATTGTGGAAACTACCATCTAGAACTGGAACAACAGTTTGGATACAACCATCCAGACCAGGAACAACATTCTGGATACTACCATCCAAAACAGGAACATGTTGGATACTACCATCCAGAACAGGAACAACATTTTGGATACTACCATCCAAAACAGGAACAACATTTTGGATACTACCATCCAGAACAGGAACAACATTCTGGATACTACTATCCAGAACAGGAAGAACGTTCTAGATAATAAAATCCAAAACAGGAACAAAGTTCTAGATACTAAAATCCAAAACAGGAACAACATGCTGAATATTACCATCCAGAACAAGTAACAACATTCTGGATACTACCATCCAGACCAGGAACAATCTTCTAGATAATACCATCCAGAACAGGAACAACATTCTGGATACTATTATCCAGAACAGGAACAACATTCTGGATACTACTATCCAGAACAGGAACAACATTCTGGATACTACCATCCAGACCAGGAACAACATTCTGGATACTACCATCCAGAACAGGAACAACGTTCTGGATACTACCATCCAGAACAGGAACAACATTCTGGATACTACCATCCAGAACAGGAACAACGTTCTGGAAACTACCATCCAGACCAGGAACAACATTCTGGATACTACCATCCAGACCAGGAACAACATTCTGGATACCACCATCCAGACCAGGAACAACATTGTGGATACTACCATCCAAAACAGGAACATGTTGGATACTACCATCCAGAACAGGAACAACATTTTGGATACTACCATCCAGAACAGGAACAACATTCTAGATACTACCATACAGAACAGGAACAACATTCTAGATACTACCATCCAGAACAGGAACAACATGTTGGATACTACCATCCAGAACAGGAACAACATTCTGGATACTACCATCTAGAACTGGAACAACAGTCTGGATACTACCATCCAGAACAGGAACAACAGTCTGGATACTACCATCCAGACCAGGAACAACATTCTGGATACTACCATCCAGAACAGGAACAACATTCTGGATACTACCATCCAAACCAGGAACAACGTTCTGGATACTACCATCCAGACCAGGGACAACGTTCTGGATACTACCATCCAGAACAGGAACAACATTCTGGATACTACCATCCAGACCAGGAACAACATTCTGGATACTACCATCCAGAACAGGAACAACATTCTGGATGCTACCATCCAAACAAGGAGCAATATTCTGGATACTACCATCCAGACCAGGAACAACATTCTGGATACTACCATCCAGACCAGGAACAACAGTTTGGATACTACCATCTAGAACTGGAACAACAGTTTGGATACTACCATCCAGAACAGGAACAACATGTTGGATACTACCATCCAGAACAGGAACAACATTTTGGATACTACCATCCAGAACAGGAACAACATTTTGGATACTACCATCCAGAACAGGAACAACATTCTGGATACTACTATCCAGAACAGGAAGAACGTTCTAGATACTAAAATCCAAAACAGGAACAAAGTTCTAGATACTAAAATCTAAAACAGGAACAACATGCTGAATATTACCATCTTGAACAAGTAACAACATTCTGGATACTACCATCCAGACCAGGAACAACATTCTAGATACTACCATCCAGAACAGGAAAAACATTCTGGATACTATTATCCAGAACAGGAACAACATTCTGGATACTACTATCCAGAACAGGAACAACATTCTGGATACTACCATCCAGACCAGGAACAACATTCTGGATACTACCATCCAGAACAGGAACAACATTCTGGATATTACCGTCCAAAACAGGAACATGTTGGATACTACCATCCAGAACAGGAACAACATTTTGAATACTACCATCCAGACCAGGAACAACATTCTGGATACTACCATCCAGAACAGGAACAACGTTCTGGATAGTACCGTCCAAAACAGGAACAACATTCTCGATACTACCATCCAGACCAGGAACAACATTCTGGATACTACCAGCCAGACCAGGAAAAACATTCTGGATACTACCATCCAGAACAGGAACAACATTCTGGATATTACTGTCCAAAACAGGAACATGTTGGATACTACCATCCAGAACAGGAACAACATTCTGGATACTACCGTCCAAGACCGGAACAACATTCTGGATCCTACCATCCAGACCAGGAACTACATTCTGGATACTACCATCCAGAACAGGAACAACATTCTGGATACTACCATCCAAAACAGGAACATGTTGGATACTACCATCCAGACCAGGAACAACATTCTTGATACTACCATCCAGAACAGGAACAACATTCTGGATGCTACCATCCAGACCAGGAACAACATTCTGGATACTACCATCCAGAACAGGAACAACATTCTGGATGCTACCATCCAGACCAGGAACAACATTCTGGATACTACCATCCAGACCAGGAACAACATTCTGGATACTACCATCGAGAACAGGAACAACATTCTGGATATTACCGTCCAAAACAGGAACATGTTGGATACTACCATCCAGAACAGGAACACGTTCTGGATTCTACTATCCAGAACAGGAATAACATTCTGGATACTACTGTCCAGAAAAAGAACAACATTCTGGATAATACCATCCAGAACAGGAACAACATTCTGGATACTACCATCTAGAACTGGAACAACGTTCTGGATACTACCATCCAGAACAGGAACAACATTCTGGATACTACCATCCAGAACAGGAACAACATTCTGGATACTACCATCCAAACCAGGAACAACGTTCTGGATACTACCATCCAGAACAGGAACAACGTTCTGGATACTACCATCCAGACCAGGAACAACATTCTAGATACTAAAATCCAAAACGGGAACAACATGCTGAATATTACCATCCAGAACAAGGAACAACATTCTAAATACTACCATCCAGACCAGGAACAACATTCTGGATACTACCATCCAGACCAGGAACAACATTCTGGATACTACCATCCACACAAGGAACAACATTCAGGATACTACCATCTAGAACTGGAACAACAGTTTGGATACTACCATCCAGAACAGGAACAACATTCTGGATACTACCATCCAAAACAGGAACATGTTGGATACTACCATCCAGACCAGGAAGAACATTCTGGATACTACCATCCAGAACAGGAACAACATTCTGGATGCTACCATCCAGACCAGGAACAACGTTCTGGATACTACCGTCCAAAACAGGAACAACATTCTGGATACTACCATCCAGAACAGAAACAACATTCTGGATACTACCATCCAGAACAGGAACAACATTCTGGATACTACCATCCAGAACAGGAACAACATTCTGGATACTACCATCCAGAACAGGAACAACATTATGGAAACTACCATCCAGACCAGGAACAACATTCTGGATACTACCATCCAGACCAGGAACAACATTCTGGATACTACCATCCAGACAAGGAACAACATTCTGGAAACTACCATCTAGAACTGGAACAACAGTTTGGATACAACCATCCAGACCAGGAACAACATTCTGGATACTACCATCCAAAACAGGAACATGTTGGATACTACCATCCAGAACAGGAAAAACATTTTGGATACTACCATCCAGAACTGGAACAACATTCTGGATACTACTATCCATAACAGGAAGAACGTTCTAGATAATAAAATCCAAAACAGGAACAAAGTTCTAGATACTAAAATCCAAAACAGGAACAACATGCTGAATATTACCATCCAGAACAAGTAACAACATTCTGGATACTACCATCCAGACCAGGAACAACATTCTAGATACTACCATCCAGAACAGGAACAACATTCTGGATACTATTATCCAGAACAGGAACAACATTCTGGATACTACTATCCAGAACAGGAACAACATTCTGGATACTACCATCCAGACCAGGAACAACGTTCTGGATACTACCATCCAGAACAGGAACAACGTTCTGGATACTACCATCCGGAACAGGAACAACATTCTGGATACTACCATCCAGAACAGGAACAACGTTCTGGAAACTACCATCCAGACCAGGAACAACATTCTGGATACTACCATCCAGACCAGGAACAACATTCTGGATACTACCATCCAGACCAGGAACAACATTGTGGATACTACCATCCAAAACAGGAACATGTTGGATACTACCATCCAGAGCAGGAACAACATTCTGGATACTACCATCCAGAACAGGAACAACATTCTGGATACTACTATCCAGAACAGGAACAACATTCTAGATACTACCATACAGAACAGGAACAACATTCTAGATACTACCATCCAGAACAGGAACAACATGTTGGATACTACCATCCAGAACAGGAACAACATTCTGGATACTACCATCTAGAACTGGAACAACAGTCTGGATACTACCATCCAGAACAGGAACAACAGTCTGGATACTACCATCCAGACCAGGAACAACATTCTGGATACTACCATCCAGAACAGGAACAACATTCTGGATACTACCATCCAAACCAGGAAAAACGTTCTGGATACTACCATCCAGACCAGGGACAACGTTCTGGATACTACCATCCAGAACAGGAACAACATTCTGGATACTACCATCCAGACCAGGAACAACATTCTGGATACTACCATCCAGAACAGGAACAACATTCTGGATGCTACCATCCAGACCAGGAACAACATTCTGGATACTACCATCCAGACCAGGAACAACATTCTGGATACTACCATCCAGACCAGGAACAACAGTTTGGATACTACCATCTAGAACTGGAACAACAGTTTGGATACTACCATCCAGAACAGGAACAACATGTTGGATACTACCATCCAGAACAGGAACACGTTCTGGATACTACTATCCAGAACAGGAATAACATTCTGGATACTACTGTCCAGAAAAGGAACAACATTCTGGATAATACCATCCAGAACAGGAACAACATTCTGGATACTACCATCTAGAACTGGAACAACGTTCTGGATACTACCATCCAGAACAGGAACAACATTCTGGATACTACCATCCAGAACAGGAACAACATTCTGGATACTACCATCCAAACCAGGAACAACGTTCTGGATACTACCATCCAGAACAGGAACAACCTTCTGGATACTACCATCCAGACCAGGAACAACATTCTAGATACTAAAATCCAAAACGGGAACAACATGCTGAATATTACCATCCAGAACAAGGAACAACATTCTAGATATTACCATCCAGACCAGGAACAACATTCTGGATACTACCATCCAGACCAGGAACAACATTCTGGATACTACCATCCAGACAAGGAACAACATTCTGGATACTACCATCTAGAACTGGAACAACAGTTTGGATACTACCATCCAGAACAGGAACAACATTCTGGATACTACCATCCAAAACAGGAACATGTTGGATACTACCATCCAGACCAGGAAGAACATTCTGGATACTACCATCCAGAACAGGAACAACATTCTGGATGCTACCATCCAGACCAGGAACAACGTTCTGGATACTACCGTCCAAAACAGGAACAACATTCTGGATACTACCATCCAGAACAGAAACAACATTCTGGATACTACCATCCAGAACAGGAACAACATTCTGGATACTACCATCCAGAACAGGAACAACATTCTGCATACTACCATCCAGAACAGGAACAACATTATGGAAACTACCATCCAGACCAGGAACAACATTCTGGATACTACCATCCAGACCAGGAACAACATTCTGGATACTACCATCCAGACAAGGAACAACATTCTGGAAACTACCATCTAGAACTGGAACAACAGTTTGGATACAACCATCCAGACCAGGAACAACATTCTGGATACTACCATCCAAAACAGGAACATGTTGGATACTACCATCCAGAACAGGAACAACATTTTGGATACTACCATCCAGAACAGGAACAACATTTTGGATACTACCATCCAGAACAGGAACAACATTCTGGATACTACTATCCAGAACAGGAAGAACGTTCTAGATAATAAAACCCCAAACAGGAACAAAGTTCTAGATACTAAAATCCAAAACAGGAACAACATGCTGAATATTACCATCCAGAACAAGTAACAACATTCTGGATACTACCATCCAGACCAGGAACAACATTCTAGATACTACCATCCAGAACAGGAACAACATTCTGGATACTATTATCCAGAACAGGAACAACATTCTGGATACTACTATCCAGAACAGGAACAACATTCTGGATACTACCATCCAGACCAGGAACAACGTTCTGGATACTACCATCCAGAACAGGAACAACGTTCTGGATACTACCATCCAGACCAGGAACAACATTCTGGATACTACCATCCAGAACAGGAACAACGTTCTGGAAACTACCATCAAGACCAGGAACAACATTCTGGATACTACCATCCAGACCAGGAACAACATTCTGGATACCACCATCCAGACCAGGAACAACATTGTGGATACTACCATCCAGACCAGGAACAACATTGTGGATACTACCATCCAAAACAGGAACATGTTGGATACTACCATCCAGAGCAGGAACAACATTTTGGATACTACCATCCAGAACAGGAACAACATTCTGGATACTACTATCCAGAACAGGAACAACATTCTAGATACTACCATACAGAACAGGAACAACATTCTAGATACTACCATCCAGAACAGGAACAACATGTTGGATACTACCATCCAGAATAGGAACAACATTCTGGATACTACCATCTAGAACTGGAACAACGGTCTGGATACTACCATCCAGAACAGGAACAACAGTCTGGATACTACCATCCAGACCAGGAACAACATTTTGAATACTACCATCCAGACCAGGAACAACATTCTGGATACTACCATCCAGAACAGGAACAACGTTTTGAATACTACCATCCAGACCAGGAACAACATTCTGGATACTACCATCCAGAACAGGAACAACGTTCTGGATAGTACCGTCCAAAACAGGAACAATATTCTCGATACTACCATCCAGACCAGGAACAACATTCTGGATACTACCATCCAGACCAGGAACAACATTCTGGATACTACCATCCAGAACAGGAACAACATTCTGGATATTACTGTCCAAAACAGGAACATGTTGGATACTACCATCCAGAACAGGAACAACATTCTGGATACTACCGTCCAAGACCGGAACAACATTCTGGATCCTACCATCCAGACCAGGAACAACATTCTGGATACTACCATCCAGAACAGGAACAACATTCTGGATACTACCATCCAGAACAGGAACAACATTTTGAATACTACCATCCAGAACAGGAACAACATTCTGGATACTAACATCCAAAACAGGAACAACATGCTGAATATTACCATCCAGAACAAGGAACAACATTCTGGATACTACCATCCAGAACAGGAACAACGTTCTGGATAGTACCGTCCAAAACAGGAACAACATTCTGGATACTACCATCCAGACCAGGAACAACATTCTGGATACTACCATCCAGACCAGGAACAACATTCTGGATACTACCATCCAGAACAGGAACAACATTCTGGATACTACCATCCAGAATGGGAACAACATTGTGGATATTACCGTCCAAAACAGGAACATGTTGGATACTACCATCCAGAACAGGAACACGTTCTGGATACTACCGTCCAAAACAGGAACAACATTCTGGATACTACCATCTAGAACTGGAACAACAGTCTGGATACTACCATCCAGAACAGGAACAACAGTCTGGATACTACCATCCAGACCAGGAACAACATTCTGGATACTACCATCCAGAACAGGAACAACATTCTGGATACTACCATCCAGACCAGGAACAACGTTCTGGATACTACCATCCAGACCAGGGACAACGTTGTGGATACTACCATCCAGAACAGGAACAACATTCTGGATACTACCATCCAGACCAGGAACAACATTCTGGATACTACCATCCAGAACAGGAACAACATTCTGGATGCTACCATCCAGACCAGGAACAACATTCTGGATACTACCATCCAGACCAGGAACAACATTCTGGATACTACCATCCAGACCAGGAATAACAGTTTGGATACTACCATCTAGAACTGGAACAACAGTTTGGATACTACCATCCAGAACAGGAACAACATGTTGGATACTACCATCCAGAACAGGAACAACATTTTGGATACTACCATCCAGAACAGGAACAACATTTTGGATACTACCATCCAGAACAGGAACAACATTCTGGATACTACTATCCAGAACAGGAAGAACGTTCTAGATACTAAAATCCAAAACAGGAACAAAGTTCTAGATACTAAAATCCAAAACAGGAACAACATGCTGAATATTACCATCCAGAACAAGTAACAACATTCTGGATACTACCATCCAGACCAGGAACAACATTCTAGATACTACCATCCAGAACAGGAAAAACATTCTGGATACTATTATCCAGAACAGGAACAACATTCTGGATACTACTATCCAGAACAGGAACAACATTCTGGATACTACCATCCAGACCAGGAACAACATTCTGGATACTACCATCCAGAACAGGAACAACATTCTGGATATTACCGTCCAAAACAGGAACATGTTGGATACTACCATCCAGAACAGGAACAACATTTTGAATACTACCATCCAGACCAGGAACAACATTCTGGATACTACCATCCAGAACAGGAACAACGTTCTGGATAGTACCGTCCAAAACAGGAACAACATTCTCGATACTACCATCCAGACCAGGAACAACATTCTGGATACTACCATCCAGACCAGGAAAAACATTCTGGATACTACCATCCAGAACAGGAACAACATTCTGGATATTACTGTCCAAAACAGGAACATGTTGGATACTACCATCCAGAACAGGAACAACATTCTGGATACTACCGTCCAAGACCGGAACAACATTCTGGATCCTACCATCCAGACCAGGAACTACATTCTGGATACTACCATCCAGAACAGGAACAACATTCTGGATACTACCATCCAAAACAGGAACATGTTGGATACTACCATCCAGACCAGGAACAACATTCTTGATACTACCATCCAGAACAGGAACAACATTCTGGATGCTACCATCCAGACCAGGAACAACATTCTGGATACTACCATCCAGAACAGGAACAACATTCTGGATGCTACCATCCAGACCAGGAACAACATTCTGGATACTACCATCCAGACCAGGAACAACATTCTGGATACTACCATCGAGAACAGGAACAACATTCTGGATATTACCGTCCAAAACAGGAACATGTTGGATACTACCATCCAGAACAGGAACACGTTCTGGATTCTACTATCCAGAACAGGAATAACATTCTGGATACTACTGTCCAGAAAAGGAACAACATTCTGGATAATACCATCCAGAACAGGAACAACATTCTGGATACTACCATCTAGAACTGGAACAACGTTCTGGATACTACCATCCAGAACAGGAACAACATTCTGGATACTACCATCCAGAACAGGAACAACATTCTGGATACTACCATCCAAACCAGGAACAACGTTCTGGATACTACCATCCAGAACAGGAACAACGTTCTGGATACTACCATCCAGACCAGGAACAACATTCTAGATACTAAAATCCAAAACGGGAACAACATGCTGAATATTACCATCCAGAACAAGGAACAACATTCTAGATACTACCATCCAGACCAGGAACAACATTCTGGATACTACCATCCAGACCAGGAACAACATTCTGGATACTACCATCCAGACAAGGAACAACATTCTGGATACTACCATCTAGAACTGGAACAACAGTTTGGATACTACCATCCAGAACAGGAACAACATTCTGGATACTACCATCAAGACCAGGAACAACATTCTGGATACTACCATCCAGACCAGGAACAACAGTTTGGATACTACCATCTAGAACTGGAACAACAGTTTGGATACTACCATCCAGAACAGGAACAACATGTTGGATACTACCATCCAGAACAGGAACAACATTTTGGATACTACCATCCAGAACAGGAACAACATTTTGAATACTACCATCCAGACCAGGAACAACATTCTGGATACTACCATCCAGAACAGGAACAACGTTCTGGATAGTACCGTCCAAAACAGGAACAATATTCTCGATACTACCATCCAGACCAGGAACAACATTCTGGATACTACCATCCAGACCAGGAACAACATTCTGGATACTACCATCCAGAACAGGAACAACATTCTGGATATTACTGTCCAAAACAGGAACATGTTGGATACTACCATCCAGAACAGGAACAACATTCTGGATACTACCGTCCAAGACCGGAACAACATTCTGGATCCTACCATCCAGACCAGGAACAACATTCTGGATCCTACCATCCAGACCAGGAACTACATTCTGGATACTACCATCCAGAACAGGAACAACATTCTGGATACTACCATTCAAAACAGGAACATGTTGGATACTACCATCCAGACCAGGAACAACATTCTTGATACTACCATCCAGAACAGGAACAACATTCTGGATGCTACCATCCAGACCAGGAACAACATTCTAGATACTACCATCCAGAACAGGAACAACATTCTGGATACTATTATCCAGAACAGGAACAACATTCTGGATACTACTATCCAGAACAGGAACAACATTCTGTTTACTACCATCCAGACCAGGAACAACATTCTGGATACTACCATCCAGAACAGGAACAACATTCTGGATATTACCGTCCAAAACAGGAACATGTTGGATACTACCATCCAGAACAGGAACAACATTTTGAATACTACCATCCAGACCAGGAACAACATTCTGGATACTACCATCCAGAACAGGAACAACGTTCTGGATAGTACCGTCCAAAACAGGAACAACATTCTCGATACTACCATCCAGACCAGGAACAACATTCTGGATACTACCATCCAGACCAGGAAAAACATTCTGGATACTACCATCCAGAACAGGAACAACATTCTGGATATTACTGTCCAAAACAGGAACATGTTGGATACTACCATCCAGAACAGGAACAACATTCTGGATACTACCGTCCAAGACCGGAACAACATTCTGGATCCTACCATCCAGACCAGGAACTACATTCTGGATACTACCATCCAGAACAGGAACAACATTCTGGATACTACCATCCAAAACAGGAACATGTTGGATACTACCATCCAGACCAGGAACAACATTCTGGATGCTACCATCCAGACCAGGAACAACATTCTGGATACTACCATCCAGAACAGGAACAACATTCTGGATGCTACCATCCAGACCAGGAACAACATTCTGGATACTACCATCCAGACCAGGAACAACATTCTGGATACTACCATCGAGAACAGGAACAACATTCTGGATATTACCGTCCAAAACAGGAACATGTTGGATACTACCATCCAGAACAGGAACACGTTCTGGATTCTACTATCCAGAACAGGAATAACATTCTGGATACTACTGTCCAGAAAAGGAACAACATTCTGGATAATACCATCCAGAACAGGAACAACATTCTGGATACTACCATCTAGAACTGGAACAACGTTCTGGATACTACCATCCAGAACAGGAACAACATTCTGGATACTACCATCCAGAACAGGAACAACATTCTGGATACTACCATCCAAACCAGGAACAACGTTCTGGATACTACCATCCAGAACAGGAACAACGTTCTGGATACTACCATCCAGACCAGGAACAACATTCTAGATACTAAAATCCAAAACGGGAACAACATGCTGAATATTACCATCCAGAACAAGGAACAACATTCTAGATACTACCATCCAGACCAGGAACAACATTCTGGATACTACCATCCAGACCAGGAACAACATTCTGGATACTACCATCTAGAACTGGAACAACAGTTTGGATACTACCATCCAGAACAGGAACAACATTCTGGATACTACCATCAAGACCAGGAACAACATTCTGGATACTACCATCCAGACCAGGAACAACAGTTTGGATACTACCATCTAGAACTGGAACAACAGTTTGGATACTACCATCCAGAACAGGAACAACATGTTGGATACTACCATCCAGAACAGGAACAACATTTTGGATACTACCATCCAGAACAGGAACAACATTTTGAATACTACCATCCAGACCAGGAACAACATTCTGGATACTACCATCCAGAACAGGAACAACGTTCTGGATAGTACCGTCCAAAACCGGAACAATATTCTCGATACTACCATCCAGACCAGGAACAACATTCTGGATACTACCATCCAGACCAGGAACAACATTCTGGATACTACCATCCAGAACAGGAACAACATTCTGGATATTACTGTCCAAAACAGGAACATGTTGGATACTACCATCCAGAACAGGAACAACATTCTGGATACTACCGTCCAAGACCGGAACAACATTCTGGATCCTACCATCCAGACCAGGAACAACATTCTGGATCCTACCATCCAGACCAGGAACTACATTCTGGATACTACCATCCAGAACAGGAACAACATTCTGGATACTACCATCCAAAACAGGAACATGTTGGATACTACCATCCAGACCAGGAACAACATTCTTGATACTACCATCCAGAACAGGAACAACATTCTGGATGCTACCATCCAGACCAGGAACAACATTCTGGATACTACCATCCAGAACAGGAACAACATTCTGGATGCTACCATCCAGACCAGGAACAACATTCTGGATACTACCATCCAGACCAGGAACAACATTCTGGATACTACCATCGAGAACAGGAACAACATTCTGGATATTACCGTCCAAAACAGGAACATGTTGGATACTACCATCCAGAACAGGGACACGTTCTGGATTCTACTATCCAGAACAGGAATAACATTCTGGATACTACTGTCCAGAAAAGGAACAACATTCTGGATAATACCATCCAGAACAGGAACAACATTCTGGATACAACCATCTAGAACTGGAACAACGTTCTGGATACTACCATCCAGAACAGGAACAACATTCTGGATACTACCATCCAGAACAGGAACAACATTCTGGATACTACCATCCAAACCAGGAACAACGTTCTGGATACTACCATCCAGAACAGGAACAACGTTCTGGATACTACCATCCAGACCAGGAACAACATTCTAGATACTAAAATCCAAAACGGGAACAACATGCTGAATATTACCATCCAGAACAAGGAACAACATTCTAGATACTACCATCCAGACCAGGAACAACATTCTGGATACTACCATCCAGACCAGGAACAACATTCTGGATACTACCATCTAGACAAGGAACAACATTCTGGATACTACCATCTAGAACTGGAACAACAGTTTGGATACTACCATCCAGAACAGGAACAACATTCTGGATACTACCATCCAGACCAGGAACAACATTCTGGATACTACCATCCAGACCAGGAACAACAGTTTGGATACTACCATCTAGAACTGGAACAACAGTTTGGATACTACCATCCAGAACAGGAACAACATGTTGGATACTACCATCCAGAACAGGAACAACATTTTGGATACTACCATCCAGAACAGGAACAACATTTTGAATACTACCATCCAGACCAGGAACAACATTCTGGATACTACCATCCAGAACAGGAACAACGTTCTGGATAGTACCGTCCAAAACAGGAACAATATTCTCGATACTACCATCCAGACCAGGAACAATATTCTGGATACTACCATCCAGACCAGGAACAACATTCTGGATACTACCATCCAGAACAGGAACAACATTCTGGATATTACTGTCCAAAACAGGAACATGTTGGATACTACCATCCAGAACAGGAACAACATTCTGGATACTACCGTCCAAGACCGGAACAACATTCTGGATCCTACCATCCAGACCAGGAACAACATTCTGGATACTACCATCCAGACCAGGAACAACATTCTGGATACTACCATCCAGAACAGGAACAACATTCTGGATATTACTGTCCAAAACAGGAACATGTTGGATACTACCATCCAGAACAGGAACAACATTCTGGATACTACCGTCCAAGACCGGAACAACATTCTGGATCCTACCATCCAGACCAGGAACAACATTCTGGATACTACCATCCAGAACAGGAACAACATTCTGGATACTACCATCCAGAACAGGAACAACATTTTGAATACTACCATCCAGAACAGGAACAACATTCTGGATACTAACATCCAAAACAGGAACAACATGCTGAATATTACCATCCAGAACAAGGAACAACATTCTGGATACTACCATCCAGAACAGGAACAACGTTCTGGATAGTACCGTCCAAAACAGGAACAACATTCTGGATACTACCATCCAGACCAGGAACAACATTCTGGATACTACCATCCAGACCAGGAACAACATTCTGGATACTACCATCCAGAACAGGAACAACATTCTGGATACTACCATCCAGAATGGGAACAACATTGTGGATATTACCGTCCAAAACAGGAACATGTTGGATACTACCATCCAGAACAGGAACACGTTCTGGATACTACCATCCAGAACAGGAACAACGTTCTGGATACTACCATCCAGACCAGGAACAACATTCTAGATACTAAAATCCAAAACGGGAACAACATGCTGAATATTACCATCCAGACAAGGAACAACATTCTGGATACTACCATCTAGAACTGGAACAACAGTTTGGATACTACCATCCAGAACAGGAACAACATTCTGGATACTACCATCAAGACCAGGAACAACATTCTGGATACTACCATCCAGACCAGGAACAACAGTTTGGATACTACCATCTAGAACTGGAACAACAGTTTGGATACTACCATCCAGAACAGGAACAACATGTTGGATACTACCATCCAGAACAGGAACAACATTTTGGATACTACCATCCAGAACAGGAACAACATTTTGAATACTACCATCCAGACCAGGAACAACATTCTGGATACTACCATCCAGAACAGGAACAACGTTCTGGATAGTACCGTCCAAAACCGGAACAATATTCTCGATACTACCATCCAGACCAGGAACAACATTCTGGATACTACCATCCAGACCAGGAACAACATTCTGGATACTACCATCCAGAACAGGAACAACATTCTGGATATTACTGTCCAAAACAGGAACATGTTGGATACTACCATCCAGAACAGGAACAACATTCTGGATACTACCGTCCAAGACCGGAACAACATTCTGGATCCTACCATCCAGACCAGGAACAACATTCTGGATCCTACCATCCAGACCAGGAACTACATTCTGGATACTACCATCCAGAACAGGAACAACATTCTGGATACTACCATCCAAAACAGGAACATGTTGGATACTACCATCCAGACCAGGAACAACATTCTTGATACTACCATCCAGAACAGGAACAACATTCTGGATGCTACCATCCAGACCAGGAACAACATTCTGGATACTACCATCCAGAACAGGAACAACATTCTGGATGCTACCATCCAGACCAGGAACAACATTCTGGATACTACCATCCAGACCAGGAACAACATTCTGGATACTACCATCGAGAACAGGAACAACATTCTGGATATTACCGTCCAAAACAGGAACATGTTGGATACTACCATCCAGAACAGGGACACGTTCTGGATTCTACTATCCAGAACAGGAATAACATTCTGGATACTACTGTCCAGAAAAGGAACAACATTCTGGATAATACCATCCAGAACAGGAACAACATTCTGGATACTACCATCTAGAACTGGAACAACGTTCTGGATACTACCATCCAGAACAGGAACAACATTCTGGATACTACCATCCAGAACAGGAACAACATTCTGGATACTACCATCCAAACCAGGAACAACGTTCTGGATACTACCATCCAGAACAGGAACAACGTTCTGGATACTACCATCCAGACCAGGAACAACATTCTAGATACTAAAATCCAAAACGGGAAACACATGCTGAATATTACCATCCAGAACAAGGAACAACATTCTAGATACTACCATCCAGACCAGGAACAACATTCTGGATACTACCATCCAGACCAGGAACAACATTCTGGATACTACCATCTAGACAAGGAACAACATTCTGGATACTACCATCTAGAACTGGAACAACAGTTTGGATACTACCATCCAGAACAGGAACAACATTCTGGATACTACCATCCAGACCAGGAACAACATTCTGGATACTACCATCCAGACCAGGAACAACAGTTTGGATACTACCATCTAGAACTGGAACAACAGTTTGGATACTACCATCCAGAACAGGAACAACATGTTGGATACTACCATCCAGAACAGGAACAACATTTTGGATACTACCATCCAGAACAGGAACAACATTTTGAATACTACCATCCAGACCAGGAACAACATTCTGGATACTACCATCCAGAACAGGAACAACGTTCTGGATAGTACCGTCCAAAACAGGAACAATATTCTCGATACTACCATCCAGACCAGGAACAATATTCTGGATACTACCATCCAGACCAGGAACAACATTCTGGATACTACCATCCAGAACAGGAACAACATTCTGGATATTACTGTCCAAAACAGGAACATGTTGGATACTACCATCCAGAACAGGAACAACATTCTGGATACTACCGTCCAAGACCGGAACAACATTCTGGATCCTACCATCCAGACCAGGAACAACATTCTGGATACTACCATCCAGACCAGGAACAACATTCTGGATACTACCATCCAGAACAGGAACAACATTCTGGATATTACTGTCCAAAACAGGAACATGTTGGATACTACCATCCAGAACAGGAACAACATTCTGGATACTACCGTCCAAGACCGGAACAACATTCTGGATCCTACCATCCAGACCAGGAACAACATTCTGGATACTACCATCCAGAACAGGAACAACATTCTGGATACTACCATCCAGAACAGGAACAACATTTTGAATACTACCATCCAGAACAGGAACAACATTCTGGATACTAACATCCAAAACAGGAACAACATGCTGAATATTACCATCCAGAACAAGGAACAACATTCTGGATACTACCATCCAGAACAGGAACAACGTTCTGGATAGTACCGTCCAAAACAGGAACAACATTCTGGATACTACCATCCAGACCAGGAACAACATTCTGGATACTACCATCCAGACCAGGAACAACATTCTGGATACTACCATCCAGAACAGGAACAACATTCTGGATACTACCATCCAGAATGGGAACAACATTGTGGATATTACCGTCCAAAACAGGAACATGTTGGATACTACCATCCAGAACAGGAACACGTTCTGGATACTACCGTCCAAAACAGGAACAACATTCTGGATACTACCATCTAGAACTGGAACAACAGTCTGGATACTACCATCCAGAACAGGAACAACAGTCTGGATACTACCATCCAGACCAGGAACAACATTCTGGATACTACCATCCAGAACAGGAACAACATTCTGGATACTACCATCCAGACCAGGAACAACGTTCTGGATACTACCATCCAGACCAGGGACAACGTTCTGGATACTACCATCCAGAACAGGAACAACATTCTGGATACTACCATCCAGACCAGGAACAACATTCTGGATACTACCATCCAGAACAGGAACAACATTCTGGATGCTACCATCCAGACCAGGAACAACATTCTGGATACTACCATCCAGACCAGGAACAACATTCTGGATACTACCATCCACAACAGGAACAACAGTTTGGATACTACCATCTAGAACTGGAACAACAGTTTGGATACTACCATCCAGAACAGGAACAACATGTTGGATACTACCATCCAGAACAGGAACAACATTTTGGATACTACCATCCAGAACAGGAACAACATTTTGGATACTACCATCCAGAACAGGAACAACATTCTGGATACTACTATCCAGAACAGGAAGAACGTTCTAGATACTAAAATCCAAAACAGGAACAAAGTTCTAGATACTAAAATCCAAAACAGGAACAACATGCTGAATATTACCATCCAGAACAAGTAACAACATTCTGGATACTACCATCCAGACCAGGAACAACATTCTAGATACTACCATCCAGAACAGGAAAAACATTCTGGATACTATTATCCAGAACAGGAACAACATTCTGGATACTACTATCCAGAACAGGAACAACATTCTGGATACTACCATCCAGACCAGGAACAACATTCTGGATACTACCATCCAGAACAGGAACAACATTCTGGATATTACCGTCCAAAACAGGAACATGTTGGATACTACCATCCAGAACAGGAACAACATTTTGAATACTACCATCCAGACCAGGAACAACATTCTGGATACTACCATCCAGACCAGGAAAAACATTCTGGATACTACCATCCAGAACAGGAACAACATTCTGGATATTACTGTCCAAAACAGGAACATGTTGGATACTACCATCCAGAACAGGAACAACATTCTGGATACTACCGTCCAAGACCGGAACAACATTCTGGATCCTACCATCCAGACCAGGAACTACATTCTGGATACTACCATCCAGAACAGGAACAACATTCTGGATACTACCATCCAAAACAGGAACATGTTGGATACTACCATCCAGACCCGGAACAACATTCTTGATACTACCATCCAGAACAGGAACAACATTCTGGATGCTACCATCCAGACCAGGAACAACATTCTGGATACTACCATCCAGAACAGGAACAACATTCTGGATGCTACCATCCAGACCAGGAACAACATTCTGGATACTACCATCCAGACCAGGAACAACATTCTGGATACTACCATCGAGAACAGGAACAACATTCTGGATATTACCGTCCAAAACAGGAACATGTTGGATACTACCATCCAGAACAGGAACACGTTCTGGATTCTACTATCCAGAACAGGAATAACATTCTGGATACTACTGTCCAGAAAAGGAACAACATTCTGGATAATACCATCCAGAACAGGAACAACATTCTGGATACTACCATCTAGAACTGGAACAACGTTCTGGATACTACCATCCAGAACAGGAACAACATTCTGGATACTACCATCCAGAACAGGAACAACATTCTGGATACTACCATCCAAACCAGGAACAACGTTCTGGATACTACCATCCAGAACAGGAACAACGTTCTGGATACTACCATCCAGACCAGGAACAACATTCTAGATACTAAAATCCAAAACGGGAACAACATGCTGAATATTACCATCCAGAACAAGGAACAACATTCTAGATACTACCATCCAGACCAGGAACAACATTCTGGATACTACCATCCAGACCAGGAACAACATTCTGGATACTACCATCCAGACAAGGAACAACATTCTGGATACTACCATCTAGAACTGGAACAACAGTTTGGATACTACCATCCAGAACAGGAACAACATGTTGGATACTACCATCCAGAACAGGAACAACATTTTGGATACTACCATCCAGAACAGGAACAACATTTTGGATACTACCATCCAGAACAGGAACAACATTCTGGATACTACTATCCAGAACAGGAAGAACGTTCTAGATACTAAAATCCAAAACAGGAACAAAGTTCTAGATACTAAAATCCAAAACAGGAACAACATGCTGAATATTACCATCCAGAACAAGTAACAACATTCTGGATACTACCATCCAGACCAGGAACAACATTCTAGATACTACCATCCAGAAAAGGAAACACATTCTGGATACTATTATCCAGAACAGGAACAACATTCTGGATACTACTATCCAGAACAGGAACAACATTCTGGATACTACCATCCAGACCAGGAACAACATTCTGGATACTACCATCCAGAACAGGAACAACATTCTGGATATTACCGTCCAACACAGGAACATGTTGGATACTACCATCCAGAACAGGAACAACGTTCTGGATACTACCGACCAAAACAGGAACAACATTCTGGATACTACCATCCAGAACAGGAACAACATTCTGGATACCACCATCCAGACCAGGAACAACATTCTGGATACTACCATCCAGAACAGGAACAACATTCTGGATGCTACCATCCAAACAAGGAGCAATATTCTGGATACTACCATCCAGACCAGGAACAACATTCTGGATACTACCATCCAGACCAGGAACAACAGTTTGGATACTACCATCTAGAACTGGAACAACAGTTTGGATACTACCATCCAGAACAGGAACAACATGTTGGATACTACCATCCAGAACAGGAACAACATTTTGGATACTACCATCCAGAACAAGTAACAACATTCTGGATACTACCATCCAGACCAGGAACAACATTCTAGATACTACCATCCAGAAAAGGAAACACATTCTGGATACTATTATCCAGAACAGGAACAACATTCTGGATACTACTATCCAGAACAGGAACAACATTCTGGATACTACCATCCAGACCAGGAACAACATTCTGGATACTACCATCCAGAACAGGAACAACATTCTGGATATTACCGTCCAAAACAGGAACATGTTGGATACTACCATCCAGAACAGGAACAACGTTCTGGATACTACCGACCAAAACAGGAACAACATTCTGGATACTACCATCCAGAACAAGAACAACATTCTGGATACTACCATCCAGACCAGGAACAACATTCTGGATACTACCATCCAGAACAGGAACAACATTCTGGATGCTACCATCCAAACAAGGAGCAATATTCTGGATACTACCATCAAGACCAGGAACAACATTCTGGATACTACCATCCAGACCAGGAACAACAGTTTGGATACTACCATCTAGAACTGGAACAACAGTTTGGATACTACCATCCAGAACAGGAACAACATGTTGGATACTACCATCCAGAACAGGAACAACATTTTGGATACTACCATCCAGAACAGGAACAACATTTTGGATACTACCATCCAGAACAGGAACAACATTCTGGATACTACTATCCAGAACAGGAAGAACGTTCTAGATACTAAAATCCAAAACAGGAACAAAGTTCTAGATACTAAAATCCAAAACAGGAACAACATGCTGAATATTACCATCCAGAACAAGTAACAACATTCTGGATACTACCATCCAGACCAGGAAGAACATTCTGGATACTACCATCCAGAACAGGAACAACATTCTGGATGCTACCATCCAGACCAGGAACAACGTTCTGGATACTACTATCCAAAACAGGAACAACATTCTGGATACTACCATCCAGAACAGAAACAACATTCTGGATACTACCATCCAGAACAGGAACAACATTCTGGATACTACCATCGAGAACAGGAACAACATTCTGGATATTACCGTCCAAAACAGGAACATGTTGGATACTACCATCCAGAACAGGAACACGTTCTGGATTCTACTATCCAGAACAGGAATAACATTCTGGATACTACTGTCCAGAAAAGGAACAACATTCTGGATACTACCATCCAGAACAGAAACAACATTCTGGATACTACCATCCAGAACAGGAACAACATTCTGGATACTACCATCCAGAACAGGAACAACATTCTGGATACTACCATCCAGAACAGGAACAACATTATGGAAACTACCATCCAGACCAGGAACAACATTCTGGATACTACCATCCAGACCAGGAACAACATTCTGGATACTACCATCCAGACAAGGAACAACATTCTGGAAACTACCATTTAGAACTGGAACAACAGTTTGGATACAACCATCCAGACCAGGAACAACATTCTGGATACTACCATCCAAAACAGGAACATGTTGGATACTTCCATCCAGAACAGGAACAACATTTTGGATACTACCATCCAGAACAGGAACAACATTTTGGATACTACCATCCAGAACAGGAACAACATTCTGGATACTACTATCCAGAGCAGGAAGAACGTTCTAGATAATAAAATCCAAAACAGGAACAAAGTTCTAGATACTAAAATCCAAAACAGGAACAACATGCTGAATATTACCATCCAGAACAAGTAACAACATTCTGGATACTACCATCCAGACCAGGAACAACATTCTAGATACTACCATCCAGAACAGGAACAACATTCTGGATACTATTATCCAGAACAGGAACAACATTCTGGATACTACTATCCAGAACAGGAACAACATTCTGGATACTACCATCCAGACCAGGAACAACGTTCTGGATACTACCATCCAGAACAGGAACAACGTTCTGGATACTACCATCCAGAACAGGAACAACATTCTGGATACTACCATCCAGAACAGGAACAACGTTCTGGAAACTACCATCCAGACCAGGAACAACATTCTGGATACTACCATCCAGACCAGGAACAACATTCTGGATACTACCATCCAGACCAGGAACAACATTGTGGATACTACCATCCAAAACAGGAACATGTTGGATACTACCATCCAGAGCAGGAACAACATTTTGGATACTACCATCCAGAACAGGAACAACATTCTGGATACTACTATCCAGAACAGGAACAACATTCTAGATACTACCATCCAGAACAGGAACAACATTCTAGATACTACCATCCAGAACAGGAACAACATGTTGGATACTACCATCCAGAACAGGAACAACAGTCTGGATACTACCATCCAGAACAGGAACAACAGTCTGGATACTACCATCCAGACCAGGAACAACATTCTGGATACTACCATCCAGAACAGGAACAACATTCTGGATACTACCATCCAAACCAGGAACAACGTTCTGGATACTACCATCCAGACCAGGGACAACGTTCTGGATACTACCATCCAGAACAGGAACAACATTCTGGATACTACCATCCAGACCAGGAACAACATTCTGGATACTACCATCCAGAACAGGAACAACATTCTGGATGCTACCATCCAGACCAGGAACAACATTCTGGATACTAACATCCAGACCAGGAACAACATTCTGGATACTACCATCCAGACCAGGAACAACAGTTTGGATACTACCATCTAGAACTGGAACAACAGTTTGGATACTACCATCCAGAACAGGAACAACATGTTGGATACTACCATCCAGAACAGGAACAACGTTCTGGATACTACTATCCAGAACAGGAATAACATTCTGGATACTACTGTCCAGAAAAGGAACAACATTCTGGATAATACCATCCAGAACAGGAACAACATTCTGGATACTACCATCTAGAACTGGAAAAACGTTCTGGATACTACCATCCAGAACAGGAACAACATTCTGGATACTACCATCCAGAACAGGAACAACATTCTGGATACTACCATCCAAACCAGGAACAACGTTCTGGATACTACCATCCAAACCAGGAACAACGTTCTGGATACTACCATCCAGAACAGGAACAACCTTCTGGATACTACCATCCAGACCAGGAACAACATTCTAGATACTAAAATCCAAAACGGGAACAACATGCTGAATATTACCATCCAGAACAAGGAACAACATTCTAGATACTACCATCCAGACCAGGAACAACATTCTGGATACTACCATCCAGACCAGGAACAACATTCTGGATACTACCATCCAGACAAGGAACAACATTCTGGATACTACCATCTAGAACTGGAACAACAGTTTGGATACTACCATCCAGAACAGGAACAACATTCTGGATACTACCATCCAGACCAGGAACAACATTCTGGATACTACCATCCAGACCAGGAACAACAGTTTGGATACTACCATCTAGAACTGGAACAACAGTTTGGATACTACCATCCAGAACAGGAACAACATGTTGGATACTACCATCCAGAACAGGAACAACATTTTGGATACTACCATCCAGAACAGGAACAACATTTTGGATACTACCATCCAGAACAGGAACAACATTCTGGATACTACTATCCTGAACAGGAAGAACGTTCTAGATACTAAAATCCAAAACAGGAACAAAGTTCTAGATACTAAAATCCAAAACAGGAACAACATGCTGAATATTACCATCCAGACCAGGAACAACATTCTGGATACTACCATCCAGAACAGGAACAACATTCTGGATGCTACCATCCAAACAAGGAAACACATTCTGGATACTATTATCCAGAACAGGAACAACATTCTGGATACTACTATCCAGAACAGGAACAACATTCTGGATACTACCATCCAGACCAGGAACAACATTCTGGATACTACCATCCAGAACAGGAACAACATTCTGGATATTACCGTCCAAAACAGGAACATGTTGGATACTACCATCCAGAACAGGAACAACGTTCTGGATACTACCGACCAAAACAGGAACAACATTCTGGATACTACCATCCAGAACAGGAACAACATTCTGGATACTACCATCCAGACCAGGAACAACATTCTGGATACTACCATCCAGAACAGGAACAACATTCTGGATGCTACCATCCAAACAAGGAGCAATATTCTGGATACTACCATCCAGACCAGGAACAACATTCTGGATACTACCATCCAGACCAGGAACAACAGTTTGGATACTACCATCTAGAACTGGAACAACAGTTTGGATACTACCATCCAGAACAGGAACAACATGTTGGATACTACCATCCAGAACAGGAACAACATTTTGGATACTACCATCCAGAACAGGAACAACATTTTGGATACTACCATCCAGAACAGGAACAACATTCTGGATACTACTATCCAGAACAGGAAGAACGTTCTAGATACTAAAATCCAAAACAGGAACAAAGTTCTAGATACTAAAATCCAAAACAGGAACAACATGCTGAATATTACCATCCAGAACAAGTAACAACATTCTGGATACTACCATCCAGACCAGGAAGAACATTCTGGATACTACCATCCAGAACAGGAACAACATTCTGGATGCTACCATCCAGACCAGGAACAACGTTCTGGATACTACCGTCCAAAACAGGAACAACATTCTGGATACTACCATCCAGAACAGAAACAACATTCTGGATACTACCATCCAGAACAGGAACAACATTCATGATACTACCATCCAGAACAGGAACAACATTCTGGATACTACCATCGAGAACAGGGACAACATTCTGGATATTACCGTCCAAAACAGGAACATGTTGGATACTACCATCCAGAACAGGAACACGTTCTGGATTCTACTATCCAGAACAGGAATAACATTCTGGATACTACTGTCCAGAAAAGGAACAACATTCTGGATACTACCATCCAGAACAGAAACAACATTCTGGATACTACCATCCAGAACAGGAACAACATTCTGGATACTACCATCCAGAACAGGAACAACATTCTGGATACTACCATCCAGAACAGGAACAACATTATGGAAACTACCATCCAGACCAGGAACAACATTCTGGATACTACCATCCAAAACAGGAACATGTTGGATACTACCATCCAGAACCGGAACAACATTTTGGATACTACCATCCAGAACAGGAACAACATTTTGGATATTACCATCCAGAACAGGAACAACATTCTGGATACTACTATCCAGAGCAGGAAGAACGTTCTAGATAATAAAATCCAAAACAGGAACAAAGTTCTAGATACTAAAATCCAAAACAGGAACAACATGCTGAATATTACCATCCAGAACAAGTAACAACATTCTGGATACTACCATCCAGACCAGGAACAACATTCTAGATACTACCATCCAGAACAGGAACAACATTCTGGATACTATTATCCAGAACAGGAACAACATTCTGGATACTACTATCCAGAACAGGAACAACATTCTGGATACTACCATCCAAAACAGGAACATGTTGGATACTACCATCCAGACCAGGAAGAACATTCTGGATACTACCATCCAGAACAGGAACAACATTCTGGATGCTACCATCCAGACCAGGAACAACGTTCTGGATACTACCGTCCAAAACAGGAACAACATTCTGGATACTACCATCCAGAACAGAAACAACATTCTGGATACTACCATCCAGAACAGGAACAACATTCATGATACTACCATCCAGAACAGGAACAACATTCTGGATACTACCATCGAGAACAGGAACAACATTCTGGATATTACCGTCCAAAACAGGAACATGTTGGATACTACCATCCAGAACAGGAACACGTTCTGGATTCTACTATCCAGAACAGGAATAACATTCTGGATACTACTGTCCAGAAAAGGAACAACATTCTGGATACTACCATCCAGAACAGAAACAACATTCTGGATACTACCATCCAGAACAGGAACAACATTCTGGATACTACCATCCAGAACAGGAACAACATGCTGGATACTACCATCCAGAACAGGAACAACATTATGGAAACTACCATCCAGACCAGGAACAACATTCTGGATACTACCATCCAGACCAGGAACAACATTCTGGATACTACCATCCAGACAAGGAACAACATTCTGGAAACTACCATCTAGAACTGGAACAACAGTTTGGATACAACCATCCAGACCAGGAACAACATTCTGGATACTACCATCCAAAACAGGAACATGTTGGATACTACCATCCAGAACAGGAACAACATTTTGGATACTACCATCCAGAACAGGAACAACATTTTGGATACTACCATCCAGAACAGGAACAACATTCTGGATACTACTATCCAGAACAGGAAGAACGTTCTAGATAATAAAATCCAAAACAGGAACAAAGTTCTAGATACTAAAATCCAAAACAGGAACAACATGCTGAATATTACCATCCAGAACAAGTAACAACATTCTGGATACTACCATCCAGACCAGGAACAACATTCTAGATACTACCATCCAGAACAGGAACAACATTCTGGATACTATTATCCAGAACAGGAACAACATTCTGGATACTACTATCCAGAACAGGAACAACATTCTGGATACTACCTTCCAGACCAGGAACAACGTTCTGGATACTACCATCCAGAACAGGAACAACGTTCTGGATACTACCATCCAGAACAGGAACAACATTCTGGATACTACCATCCAGAACAGGAACAACGTTCTGGAAACTACCATCCAGACCAGGAACAACATTCTGGATACTACCATCCAGACCAGGAACAACATTCTGGATACTACCATCCAGACCAGGAACAACATTGTGGATACTACCATCCAAAACAGGAACATGTTGGATACTACCATCCAGAGCAGGAACAACATTTTGGATACTACCATCCAGAACAGGAACAACATTCTGGATACTACTATCCAGAACAGGAACAACATTCTAGATACTACCATACAGAACAGGAACAACATTCTAGATACTACCATCCAGAACAGGAACAACATGTTGGATACTACCATCCAGAACAGGAACAACATTCTGGATACTACCATCTAGAACTGGAACAACAGTCTGGATACTACCATCCAGAACAGGAACAACAGTCTGGATACTACCATCCAGACCAGGAACAACATTCTGGATACTACCATCCAGAACAGGAACAACATTCTGGATACTACCATCCAAACCAGGAACAACGTTCTGGATACTACCATCCAGACCAGGGACAACGTTCTGGATACTACCATCCAGAACAGGAACAACATTCTGGATACTACCATCCAGACCAGGAACAACATTCTGGATACTACCATCCAGAACAGGAACAACATTCTGGATGCTACCATCCAGACCAGGAACAACATTCTGGATACTACCATCCAGACCAGGAACAACATTCTGGATACTACCATCCAGACCAGGAACAACAGTTTGGATACTACCATCTAGAACTGGAACAACAGTTTGGATACTACCATCCAGAACAGGAACAACATGTTGGATACTACCATCCAGAACAGGAACACGTTCTGGATACTACTATCCAGAACAGGAATAACATTCTGGATACTACTGTCCAGAAAAGGAACAACATTCTGGATAATACCATCCAGAACAGGAACAACATTCTGGATACTACCATCTAGAACTGGAACAACGTTCTGGATACTACCATCCAGAACAGGAACAACATTCTGGATACTACCATCCAGAACAGGAACAACATTCTGGATACTACCATCCAAACCAGGAACAACGTTCTGGATACTACCATCCAAACCAGGAACAACGTTCTGGATACTACCATCCAGAACAGGAACAACCTTCTGGATACTACCATCCAGACCAGGAACAACATTCTAGATACTAAAATCCAAAACGGGAACAACATGCTGAATATTACCATCCAGAACAAGGAACAACATTCTAGATACTACCATCCAGACCAGGAACAACATTCTGGATACTACCATCCAGACCAGGAATAACATTCTGGATACTACCATCCAGACAAGGAACAACATTCTGGATACTACCATCTAGAACTGGAACAACATTCTGGATACTACCATCCAAAACAGGAACATGTTGGATACTACCATCCAGACCAGGAAGAACATTCTGGATACTACCATCCAGAACAGGAACAACATTCTGGATGCTACCATCCAGACCAGGAACAACGTTCTGGATACTACCGTCCAAAACAGGAACAACATTCTGGATACTACCATCCAGAACAGAAACAACATTCTGGATACTACCATCCAGAACAGGAACAACATTCTGGATACTACCATCCAGAACAGGAACAACATTCTGGATACTACCATCCAGAACAGGAACAACATTATGGAAACTACCATCCAGACCAGGAACAACATTCTGGATACTACCATCCAGACCAGGAACAACATTCTGGATACTACCATCCAGACAAGGAACAACATTCTGGAAACTACCATCTAGAACTGGAACAACAGTTTGGATACAACCATCCAGACCAGGAACAACATTCTGGATACTACCATCCAAAAAAGGAACATGTTGGATACTACCATCCAGAACAGGAACAACATTTTGGATACTACCATCCAGAACAGGAACAACATTTTGGATACTACCATCCAGAACAGGAACAACATTCTGGATACTACTATGCAGAACAGGAAGAACGTTCTAGATAATAAAATCCAAAACAGGAACAAAGTTCTAGATACTAAAATCCAAAACAGGAACAACATGCTGAATACTACCATCCTGACCAGGAACAACATTCTAGATACTACCATCCAGAACAGGAACAACATTCTGGATACTATTATCCAGAACAGGAACAACATTCTGGATACTACTATCCAGAACAGGAACAACATTCTGGATACTACCATCCAGACCAGGAACAACGTTCTGGATACTACCATCCAGAACAGGAACAACGTTCTGGATACTACCATCCAGACCAGGAACAACATTCTGGATACTACCATCCAGAACAGGAACAACGTTCTGGAAACTACCATCCAGACCAGGAACAACATTCTGGATACTACCATCCAGACCAGGAACAACATTCTGGATACCACCATCCAGACCAGGAACAACATTGTGGATACTACCATCCAGACCAGGAACAACATTGTGGATACTACCATCCAAAACAGGAACATGTTGGATACTACCATCCAGAGCAGGAACAACATTTTGGATACTACCATCCAGAACAGGAACAACATTCTGGATACTACTATCCAGAACAGGAACAACATTCTAGATACTACCATACAGAACAGGAACAACATTCTAGATACTACCATCCAGAACAGGAACAACATGTTGGATACTACCATCCAGAACAGGAACAACATTCTGGATACTACCATCTAGAACTGGAACAACAGTCTGGATACTACCATCCAGAACAGGAACAACAGTCTGGATACTACCATCCAGACCAGGAACAACATTTTGAATACTACCTTCCAGACCTGGAACAACATTCTGGATACTACCATCCAGAACAGGAACAATGTTCTGGATAGTACCGTCCAAAACAGGAACAATATTCTCGATACTACCATCCAGACCAGGAACAACATTCTGGATACTACCATCCAGACCAGGAACAACATTCTGGATACTACCATCCAGAACAGGAACAACATTCTGGATATTACTGTCCAATACAGGAACATGTTGGATACTACCATCCAGAACAGGAACAACATTCTGGATACTACCGTCCAAGACCGGAACAACATTCTGGATCCTACCATCCAGACCAGGAACAACATTCTGGATACTACCATCCAGAACAGGAACAACATTCTGGATACTACCATCCAGAACAGGAACAACATTTTGAATACTACCATCCAGAACAGGAACAACATTCTGGATACTACCATCCAAAACAGGAACAACATGCTGAATATTACCATCTAGAACAAGGAACAACATTCTGGATACTACCATCCAGAACAGGAACAACGTTCTGGATAGTACCGTCCAAAACAGGAACAACATTCTGGATACTACCATCCAGACCAGGAACAACATTCTGGATACTACCATCCAGACCAGGAACAACATTCTGGATACTACCATCCAGAACAGGTACAACATTCTGGATACTACCATCCAGAACAGTAACAACATTGTGGATATTACCGTCCAAAACAGGAACATGTTGGATACTACCATCCAGAACAGGAACACGTTCTGGATACTACCGTCCAAAACAGGAACAACATTCTGGATACTACCATCTAGAACTGGAACAACAGTCTGGATACTACCATCCAGAACAGGAACAACAGTCTGGATACTACCATCCAGACCAGGAACAACATTCTGGATACTACCATCCAGAACAGGAACAACATTCTGGATACTACCATCCAAACCAGGAACAACGTTCTGGATACTACCATCCAGACCAGGGACAACGTTCTGGATACTACCATCCAGAACAGGAACAACATTCTGGATATTATTATCCAGAACAGGAACAACATTCTGGATACTACTATCCAGAACAGGAACAACATTCTGGATACTACCATCCAGACCAGGAACAACATTCTGGATACTACCATCCAGAACAGGAACAACATTCTGGATATTACCGTCCAAAACAGGAACATGTTGGATACTACCATCCAGAACAGGAACAACGTTCTGGATACTACCGACCAAAACAGGAACAACATTCTGGATACTACCATCCAGAACAGGAACAACATTTTGAATACTACCATCCAGACCAGGAACAACATTCTGGATACTACCATCCTGAACAGGAACAACGTTCTGGATAGTACCGTCCAAAACAGGAACAACATTCTGGATACTACCATCCAGACCAGGAACAACATTCTGGATACAACCATCCAGACCAGGAACAACATTCTGGATACTACCATCCAGACCAGGAACAACATTCTGGATACTACCATCCAGAACAGGAACAACATTCTGGATATTACTGTCCAAAACAGGAACATGTTGGATACTACCATCCAGAACAGGAACAACATTCTGGATACTACCGTCCAAGACAGGAACAACATTCTGGATCCTACCATCCAGACCAGGAACAACATTCTGGATACTACCATCCAGAACAGGAACAACATTCTGGATATTACTGTCCAAAACAGGAACATGTTGGATACTACCATCCAGAACAGGATCAACGTTCTGGATACTACCGTCCAAAACAGGAACAACATTCTGGATACTACCATCCAGAACAGGAACAACATTTTGAATACTACCATCCAGAACAGGAACAACATTCTGGATACTAACATCCAAAACAGGAACAACATGCTGAATATTACCATCCAGAACAAGGAACAACATTCTGGATACTACCATCCAGAACAGGAACAACGTTCTGGATAGTACCGTCCAAAACAGGAACAACATTCTGGATACTACCATCCAGACCAGGAACAACATTCTGGATACTACCATCCAGAACAGGAACAACATTCTGGATACTACCATCCAGAACAGGAACAACATTCTGGATACTACCATCCAGAACAGTAACAACATTCTGGATATTACCGTCCAAAACAGGAACATGTTGGATACTACCATCCAGAACAGGAACAACAGTCTGGATACTACCATCCAGACCAGGAACAACATTCTGGATACTACCATCCAGAACAGGAACAACATTCTGGATACTACCATCCAAACCAGGAACAACGTTCTGGATACTACCATCCAGACCAGGGACAACGTTCTGGATACTACCATCCAGAACAGGAACAACATTCTGGATACTACCATCCAGACCAGGAACAACATTCTGGATACTACCATCCAGAACAGGAACAACATTCTGGATGCTACCATCCAGACCAGGAACAACATTCTGGATACTACCATCCAGACCAGGAACAACATTCTGGATACTACCATCCAGACCAGGAACAACAGTTTGGATACTACCATCTAGAACTGGAACAACAGTTTGGATACTACCATCCAGAAAAGGAACAACATGTTGGATACTACCATCCAGAACAGGAACAACATTTTGGATACTACCATCCAGAACAGGAACAACATTTTGGATACTACCATCCAGAACAGGAACAACATTCTGGATACTACTATCCAGAACAGGAAGAACGTTCTAGATACTAAAATCCAAAACAGGAACAAAGTTCTAGATACTAAAATCCAAAACAGGAACAACATGCTGAATATTACCATCCAGAACAAGTAACAACATTCTGGATACTACCATCCAGACCAGGAACAACATTCTAGATACTACCATCCAGAACAGGAACAACATTCTGGATACTATTATCCAGAACAGGAACAACATTCTGGATACTACTATCCAGAACAGGAACAACATTCTGGATACTACCATCCAGACCAGGAACAACATTCTGGATACTACCATCCAGAACAGGAACAACATTCTGGATATTACCGTCCAAAACAGGAACATGTTGGATACTACCATCCAGAACAGGAACAACGTTCTGGATACTACCGACCAAAACAGGAACAACATTCTGGATACTACCATCCAGAACAGGAACAACATTTTGAATACTACCATCCAGACCAGGAACAACATTCTGGATACTACCATCCAGAACAGGAACAACGTTCTGGATAGTACCGTCCAAAACAGGAACAACATTCTGGATACTACCATCCAGACCAGGAACAACATTCTGGATACTACCATCCAGACCAGGAACAACATTCTGGATACTACCATCCAGACCAGGAACAACATTCTGGATACTACCATCCAGAACAGGAACAACATTCTGGATATTACTGTCCAAAACAGGAACATGTTGGATACTACCATCCAGAACAGGAACAACATTCTGGATACTACCGTCCAAGACAGGAACAACATTCTGGATCCTACCATCCAGACCAGGAAAAAAATTCTGGATACTACCATCCAGAACAGGAACAACATTCTGGATATTACTGTCCAAAACAGGAACATGTTGGATACTACCATCCAGAACAGGATCAACGTTCTGGATACTACCGTCCAAAACAGGAACAACATTCTGGATACTACCATCCAGAACAGGAACAACATTTTGAATACTACCATCCAGAACAGGAACAACATTCTGGATACTAACATCCAAAACAGGAACAACATGCTGAATATTACCATCCAGAACAAGGAACAACATTCTGGATACTACCATCCAGAACAGGAACAACGTTCTGGATAGTACCGTCCAAAACAGGAACAACATTCTGGATACTACCATCCAGACCAGGAACAACATTCAGGATACTACCATCCAGAACAGGAACAACATTCTGGATACTACCATCCAGAACAGGAACAACATTCTGGATACTACCATCCAGAACAGTAACAACATTCTGGATATTACCGTCCAAAACAGGAACATGTTGGATACTACCATCCATAACAGGAACACGTTCTGGATACTACCGTCCAAAACAGGAACAACATTCTGGATACTACCATCCAGAACAGGAACAACATTTTGAATACTACCATCCAGAACAGGAACAACATGTTGGATACTACCATCCAGAACAGGAACAACATTCTGGATACTACCATCTAGAACTGGAACAACGTTCTGGAAACTACCATCCAGAACAGGAACAACGTTCTGGATACTACCATCCAGACCAGGAACAACATTCTAGATACTAAAATCCAAAACAGGAACAGCACACTGAATATTACCATCCAGAACAAGGAACAACATTCTGGATACTACCATCCAGAACAGGAACAACATTCTGGATACTACCATCCAGAACAGGAACAACATTTTGGATGCTACCATCCAGACCAGGAACAACATTCTGGATACTACCATCCAGAACCAGGAACAACATTCTGGATACTACCAAGCAGACAAGGAACAACATTCTGGATACTACCATCTAGAATTGGAACAACAGTTTGGATACTACAATCCAGAACAGGAACAACATTCTGGATACTACCATCCAAAACAGGAACATGTTGGATACTACCATCCAGACCAGGAACAACATTCTGGATACTACCATCCAGACCAGGAACAACATTCTGGATACTACCATCCAGAACAGGAACAACATTCTGGATGCTACCATCCAGACAAGGAACAACATTCTGGATACTACCATCCAGACCAGGAACAACATTCTTCATGCTACCATCCAGACCAGGAACAACATTCTGGATACTACCATCCAGACCAGGAACAACATTCTGGATACTACAATCCAGAACAGGAACAACATTCTGGATACTACCATCCAAAACAGGAACATGTTGGATACTACCATCCAGACCAGGAACAACATTCTGGATACTACCATCCAGAACAGGAACAACATTCTGGATGCTACCATCCAGACCAGGAATAACATTCTGGATACTATCATCCAGAACAGGAACAACATTCTGGATGCTACCATCCAGACCAGGAACAACATTCTGGATACTACCATCCAGACCAGGAACAACATTCTGGATACTACTATCCAGAACAGGAACAACATTCTGGATATTACCGTCCAAAACAGGAACATGTTGGATACTACCATCCAGAACAGGAACACGTTCTGGATACTACTATCCAGAACAGGAATAACATTCTGGATACTACTGTCCAGAAAAGGAACAACATTCTGGATAATACCATCCAGAACAGGAACAACATTCTGGATACTACCATCTAGAACTGGAACAACAGTCTGGATACTACCATCCAGAACAGGAACAACATTCTGGATACTACCATCCAAACCAGGAACAACATTCTGGATACTACCATCCAGACCAGGAACAACATTCTGGATACTACCATCCAGAACAGTAACAACATTCTGGATACTACCATCCAGAACCAGGAACAACATTCTGGATACTACCATGCAGACAAGGAACAACATTCTGGACACTACCATCCAGAACAGGAACAACATTTTGAATACTACCATCCAGAACAGGAACAAATTTCTGGATACTACCGTCAAAAACAGGAACAACATTCTGGATACTACCATCCAGAACAGGAACAACATTCTGGATACTACCATCCAGAACAGGAACAACATTCTAGATACTACCATCTAGAACTGGAACAACGTTCTGGATACTACCATCCAGACCAGGAACAACATTCTAGATACTAAAATCCAAAACAGGAACAACATGCTGAATATTACCATCCAGAACAAGGAACAACATTCTGGATACTACCATCCAGAACAGGAACAACATTCTGGATACTACCATCCAGAACAGGAACAACATTCTGGATACTACCATCCAGACCAGGAACAACATTCTGGATACTACCATCCAGAACCAGGAACAACATTCTGGATACTACCATGCAGACAAGGAACAACATTCTGGACACTACCATCTAGAACTGGAACAACAGTTTGGATACTACAATCCAGAACAGGAACAACATTCTGGATACTACCATCCAAAACAGGAACATGTTGGATACTACCATCCAGACCAGGAACAACATTCTGGATACTACCATCCAGAAAAGGAACAACATTCTGGATGCTACCATCCAGACCAGGAACAACATTCTGGATGCTACCATCCAGAACAGGAACAACATTCTGGATGCTACCATCCAGACCAGGAACAACATTCTGGATACTACCATCCAGACCAGGAATAACATTCTGGATACTACCATCCAGAACAGGAACAACATTCTGGATATTACCGTCCAAAACAGGAACATGTTGGATACTACCATCCAGAACAGGAACACGTTCTGGATACTACTATCCAGAACAGGAATAACATTCTGGATACTACTGTCCAGAAAAGGAACAACATTCTGTATAATACCATCCAGAACAGGAACAACATTCTGGATACTACCATCTAGAACTGGAACAACAGTCTGGATACTACCATCCAGAACAGGAACAACATTCTGGATACTACCATCCAGAACAGGAACAACATTCTGGATACTACCATCCAAACCAGGAACAACGTTCTGGATACTACCATCCAGAAAAGGAACAACGTTCTGGATACTACCATCCAGACCAGGAACAACATTCTAGATACTAAAATCCAAAACGGGAACAACATGCTGAATATTACCATCCAGAACAAGGAACAACATTCTAGATACTACCATCCAGACCAGGAACAACATTCTGGATACTACCATCCAGACCAGGAACAACATTCTGGATACTACCATCCAGACCAGGAACAACATTCTGGATACTACCATCTAGAACTGGAACAACAGTTTGGATACTACCATCCAGAACAGGAACAACATTCTGGATACTACCATCCAGAACAGGAACAACATTCTGGATGCTACCATCCAGACCAGGAACAACGTTCTGGATACTACCGTCCAAAACAGGAACAACATTCTGGATACTACCATCCAGAACAGAAACAACTTTCTGGATACTACCATCCAGAACAGGAACAACATTCTGGATACTACCATCCAGAACAGGAACGACATTCTGGATACTACCATCCAGAACAGGAACAACATTATGGAAACTACCATCCAGACCAGGAACAACATTCTGGATACTACCATCCAGACCAGGAACAACATTCTGGATACTACCATCCAGACAAGGAACAACATTCTGGAAACTACCATCTAGAACTGGAACAACAGTTTGGATACAACCATCCAGACCAGGAACAACATTCTGGATACTACCATCCAAAACAGGAACATGTTGGATACTACCATCCAGAACAGGAACAACATTTTGGATACTACCATCCAGAACAGGAACAACATTTTGGATACTACCATCCAGAACAGGAACAACATTCTGGATACTACTATCCAGAACAGGAAGAACGTTCTAGATAATAAAATCCAAAACAGGAACAAAGTTCTAGATACTAAAATCCAAAACAGGAACAACATGCTGAATATTACCATCCAGAACAAGTAACAACATTCTGGATACTACCATCCAGACCAGGAACAACATTCTAGATACTACCATCCAGAACAGGAACAACATTCTGGATACCATTATCCAGAACAGGAACAACATTCTGGATACTACTATCCAGAACAGGAACAACATTCTGGATACTACCATCCAGACCAGGAACAACGTTCTGGATACTACCATCCAGACCAGGAACAACGTTCTGGATACTACCATCCAGAACAGGAACAACGTTCTGGATACTACCATCCAGAACAGGAACAACATTCTGGATACTACCATCCAGAACAGGAACAACGTTCTGGAAACTACCATCCAGACCAGGAACAACATTCTGGATACTACCATCCAGACCAGGAACAACATTCTGGATACCACCATCCAGACCAGGAACAACATTGTGGATACTACCATCCAGACCAGGAACAACATTGTGGATACTACCATCCAAAACAGGAACATGTTGGATACTACCATCCAGAACAGGAACAACATTTTGGATACTACCATCCAGAACAGGAACAACATTCTGGATACTACTATCCAGAACAGGAACAACATTCTAGATACTACCATACAGAACAGGAACAACATTCTAGATACTACCATCCAGAACAGGAACAACATTCTGGATACTACCATCTAGAACTGGAACAACAGTCTGGATACTACCATCCAGAACAGGAACAACAGTCTGGATACTACCATCCAGACCAGGAACAACATTCTGGATACTACCATCCAGACCAGGAACAACATTCTGGATACTACCATCCAGACCAGGAACAACGTTCTGGATACTACCATCCAGACCAGGGACAACGTTCTGGATACTACCATCCAGAACAGGAACAACATTCTGGATACTACCATCCAGACCAGGAACAACATTCTGGATACTACCATCCAGAAAAGGAACAACATTCTGGATGCTACCATCCAGACCAGGAACAACATTCTGGATACTACCATCCAGACCAGGAACAACATTCTGGATACTACCATCCGGACCAGGAACAACAGTTTGGATACTACCATCTAGAACTGGAACAACAGTTTGGATACTACCATCCAGAACAGGAACAACATGTTGGATACTACCATCCAGAACAGGAACAACATTTTGGATACTACCATCCAGAACAGGAACAACATTTTGGATACTACCATCCAGAACAGGAACAACATTCTGGATACTACTATCCAGAACAGGAAGAACGTTCTAGATACTAAAATCCAAAACAGGAAAAAAGTTCTAGATACTAAAATCCAAAACAGGAACAACATGCTGAATATTACCATCCAGAACAAGGAACAACATTCTGGATACTACCATCCAGACCAGGAACAACATTCTAGATACTACCATCCAGAACAGGAACAACATTCTGGATACTATTATCCAGAACAGGAACAACATTCTGGATACTACTATCCAGAACAGGAACAACATTCTGGATACTACCATCCAGACCAGGAACAACATTCTGGATACTACCATCCAGAACAGGAACAACATTCTGGATATTACCGTCCAAAACAGGAACATGTTGGATAGTACCATCCAGACCAGGAACAACATTCTGGAAGCTACCATCCAGAACAGGAACAACATTCTGGATACTACAATCCAAAACAGGAACAACATTCTAGATACTACCATCCAGAACAGGAACAACGTTCTAGATACTAAAATCCAGAAGAGGAACAACATGCTGAATATTACCATCCAGAACAGGAACAACATTCTAGATACTACCATCCATAACAGGAACAACATTCTGGATACTACCATCCAGACAAGGAACAACATTCTGGAAACTACCATCTAGAACTGGAACAACAGTTTGGATACAACCATCCAGACCAGGAACAACATTCTGGATACTACCATCCAAAACAGGAACATGTTGGATACTACCATCCAGAACAGGAACAACATTTTGGATACTACCATCCACAACAGGAACAACATTCTGGATACTACTATCCAGAACAGGAACAACATTCTAGATACTGAAATCCAAAACAGGAACAAAGTTCTAGATACTAAAATTAAAACAGGAACAACATGCTGAATATTACCATCCAGAACAAGGAACAACATTCTGGATACTACCATCCAGAACAGAAACAACGTTCTGGATAGTACCGTCCAAAACAGGAACAACATTCTAGATACTACCATACAGAACAGGAACAACATTCTAGATACTACCATCCAGACCAGGGACAACATTCTGGATACTACCATCCAGAACAGGAACAACATTCTGGATATTACCGTCCAAAACAGGAACATGTTGGATACTACCATCCAGAACAGGAACAACGTTCTGGATACTACCGTGCAAAACAGGAACAACATTCTGGATACTACCATCCAGAACAGGAACAACATTTTGAATACTACCATCCAGACCAGGAACAACATTCTGGATACTACCATCCAGAAAAGGAACAACGTTCTGGATAGTACCGTCCAAAACAGGAACAACATTCTGGATACTACCATTCAGACCAGGAACAACATTCTGGATACTACCATCCAGACCAGGAACAACATTCTGGATACTACCATCCAGAACAGGAACAACATTCTGGATATTACTGTCCAAAACAGGAACATGTTGGATACTACCATCCAGAACAGGAACAACATTCTGGATACTACCGTCCAAGACAGGAACAACATTCTGGATCCTACCATCCAGACCAGGAACAACATTCTGGATACTACCATCCAGAACAGGAACAACATTCTGGATATTACCGTCCAAAACAGGAACATGTTGGATACTACCATCCAGAACAGGATCAACGTTCTGGATACTACCGTCCAAAACAGGAACAACATTCTGGATACTACCATCCAGAACAGGAACAACATTTTGAATACTACCATCCAGAACAGGAACAACATTCTGGATACTAACATCCAAAACAGGAACAACATGCTGAATATTACCATCCAGAACAAGGAACAACATTCTGGATACTACCATCCAGAACAGGAACAACGTTCTGGATAGTACCGTCCAGACCAGGAACAACATTCTGGATACTACCATCCAGACCAGGAACAACATTCTGGATACTACCATCCAGAACAGGAACAACATTCTGGATACTACCATCCAGAACAGTAACAACATTCTGGATATTACCGTCCAAAACAGGAACATGTTGGATACTACCATCCAGAACAGGAACACGTTCTGGATACTACCATCCAAAACAGGAACAACATTTTGAATACTACCATCCAGAACAGGAACAACATTCTGGATACTAATATCCAAAACAGGAACAACATGCTGAATATTACCATCCAGAACAAGGAACAACATTCTGGATACTACCATCCAGAACAGGAACAACGTTCTGGATAGTACCGTCCAGACCAGGAACAACATTCTGGATACTACCATCCAGACCAGGAACAACATTCTGGATACTACCATCCAGAACAGGAACAACATTCTGGATACTACCATCCAGAACAGGAACAACATTGTGGATACTACCATCCAGACCAGGAACAACATTGTGGATACTACCATCCAAAACAGGAACATGTTGGATACTACCATCCAGAACAGGAACAACATTTTGGATACTACCATCCAGAACAGGAACAACATTCTGGATACTACCATCCAGACCAGGGACAACGTTCTGGATACTACCATCCAGAACAGGAACAACATTCTGGATACTACCATCCAGACCAGGAACAACATTCTGGATACTACCATCCAGAACAGGAACAACATTCTGGATGCTACCATCCAGACCAGGAAAAACAGTTTGGATACTACCATCTAGAACTGGAACAACAGTTTGGATACTACCATCCAGAACAGGAACAACATGTTGGATACTACCATCCAGAACAGGAACAACATTTTGGATACTACCATCCAGAAGAGGAACAACATTTTGGATACTACCATCCAGAACAGGAACAACATTCTGGATACTACTATCCAGAACAGGAAGAACGTTCTAGATACTAAAATCCAAAACAGGAAAAAAGTTCTAGATACTAAAATCCAAAACAGGAACAACATGCTGAATATTACCATCCAGAACAAGTAACAACATTCTGGATACTACCATCCAGACCAGGAACAACATTCTAGATACTACCATCCAGAACAGGAACAACATTATGGATACTATTATCCAGAACAGGAACAACATTCTGGATACTACTATCCAGAACAGGAACAACATTCTGGATACTACCATCCAGACCAGGAACAACATTCTGGATACTACCATCCAGAACAGGAACAACATTCTGGATATTACCGTCCAAAACAGGAACATGTTGGATAGTACCATCCAGACCAGGAACAACATTCTGGAAGCTACCATCCAGAACAGGAACAACATTCTGGATACTACAATCCAAAACAGGAACAACATTCTAGATACTACCATCCAGAACAGGAACAACGTTCTAGACACTAAAATCCAAAAGAGGAACAACATGCTGAATATTACCATCCAGAACAGGAACAACATTCTGGAAACTACTATATAGAACAGGAACAACATTCTAGATACTACCATCCAGAACAGGAACAACATTCTGGATACTACCATCCAGAACAGGAACAACATTCTGGATGCTACCATCCAGACCAGGAACAACATTCTGGATACTACCATCCAGACCAGGAACAAGATTCTGGATACTACCATCCAGACCAGGAACAACATTCTGGATACTACCATCCAGACAAGGAACAACATTCTGGAAACTACCATCTAGAACTGGAACAACAGTTTGGATACAACCATCCAGACCAGGAACAACATTCTGGATACTACCATCCAAAACAGGAACATGTTGGATACTACCATCCAGAACAGGAACAACATTTTGGATACTACCATCCACAACAGGAACAACATTCTGGATACTACTATCCAGAACAGGAACAACATTCTAGATACTGAAATCCAAAACAGGAACAAAGTTCTAGATACTAAAATTAAAACAGGAACAACATGCTGAATATCACCATCCAGAACAAGGAACAACATTCTGGATACTACCATCCAGAACAGAAACAACGTTCTGGATAGTACCGTCCAAAACAGGAACAACATTCTGGATACTACCATCCAGACCAGGAACAACATTCTGGATACTACCATCCAGACCAGGAACAACATTCTGGATACTACCATCATGAACAGGAACAACATTCTGGATACTACCATCCAGACCAGGAACAACATTCTGGATACTACCATCCAGAACAGGAACAACATTCTGGATATTACCGTCCAAAACAGGAACATGTTGGATAGTACCATCCAGACCAGGAACAACATTCTGGAAGCTACCATCCAGAACAGGAACAACATTCTGGATACTACAATCCAAAACAGGAACAACATTCTAGATACTACCATCCAGAACAGGAACAACGTTCTAGACACTAAAATCCAAAAGAGGAACAACATGCTGAATATTACCATCCAGAACAGGAACAACATTCTGGAAACTACTATATAGAACAGGAACAACATTCTAGATACTACCATCCAGAACAGGAACAACATTCTGGATACTACCATCCAGAACAGGAACAACATTCTGGATGCTACCATCCAGACCAGGAACAACATTCTGGATACTACCATCCAGACCAGGAACAAGATTCTGGATACTACCATCCAGACCAGGAACAACATTCTGGATACTACCATCCAGACAAGGAACAACATTCTGGAAACTACCATCTAGAACTGGAACAACAGTTTGGATACAACCATCCAGACCAGGAACAACATTCTGGATACTACCATCCAAAACAGGAACATGTTGGATACTACCATCCAGAACAGGAACAACATTTTGGATACTACCATCCACAACAGGAACAACATTCTGGATACTACTATCCAGAACAGGAACAACATTCTAGATACTGAAATCCAAAACAGGAACAAAGTTCTAGATACTAAAATTAAAACAGGAACAACATGCTGAATATTACCATCCAGAACAAGGAACAACATTCTGGATACTACCATCCAGAACAGAAACAACGTTCTGGATAGTACCGTCCAAAACAGGAACAACATTCTGGATACTACCATCCAGACCAGGAACAACATTCTGGATACTACCATCCAGACCAGGAACAACATTCTGGATACTACCATCCAGAACAGAAACAACATTCTGGATATTACCGTCCAAAACAGGAACATGTTGGATACTACCATCCAGAACAGGAACAACGTTCTGGATACTACCGTGCAAAACAGGAACAACATTCTGGATACTACCATCCAGAACAGGAACAACATTTTGAATACTACCATCCAGACCAGGAACAACATTCTGGATACTACCATCATGAAAAGGAACAACGTTCTGGATAGTACCGTCCAAAACAGGAACAACATTCTGGATACTACCATTCAGACCAGGAACAACATTCTGGATACTACCATCCAGACCAGGAACAACATTCTGGATACTACCATCCAGAACAGGAACAACATTCTGGATATTACTGTCCAAAACAGGAACATGTTGGATACTACCATCCAGAACAGGAACAACATTCTGGATACTACCGTCCAAGACAGGAACAACATTCTGGATCCTACCATCCAGACCAGGAACAACATTCTGGATACTACCATCCAGAACAGGAACAACATTCTGGATATTACCGTCCAAAACAGGAACATGTTGGATACTACCATCCAGAACAGGATCAACGTTCTGGATACTACCGTCCAAAACAGGAACAACATTCTGGATACTACCATCCAGAACAGGAACAACATTTTGAATACTACCATCCAGAACAGGAACAACATTTTGGATACTACCATCCAGAACAGGAACAACATTCTGGATACTACTATCCAGAACAGGAACAACATTCTAGATACTACCATACAGAACAGGAACAACATTCTAGATACTACCATCCAGAACAGGAACAACATTCTGGATACTACCATCTAGAACTGGAACAACAGTCTGGATACTACCATCCAGAACAGGAACAACAGTCTGGATACTACCATCCAGACCAGGAACAACATTCTGGATACTACCATCCAGAACAGGAACAACATTCTGGATACTACCATCCAGACCAGGAACAACGTTCTGGATACTACCATCCAGACCAGGGACAACGTTCTGGATACTACCATCCAGAACAGGAACAACATTCTGGATACTACCATCCAGACCAGGAACAACATTCTGGATACTACCATCCAGAACAGGAACAACATTCTGGATGCTACCATCCAGACCAGGAACAACATTCTGGATACTACCATCCAGACCAGGAACAACATTCTGGATACTACCATCCAGACCAGGAAAAACAGTTTGGATACTACCATCTAGAACTGGAATAATAGTTTGGATACTACCATCCAGAACAGGAACAACATGTTGGATACTACCATCCAGAACAGGAACAACATTTTGGATACTACCATCCAGAACAGGAACAACATTTTGGATACTACCATCCAGAACAGGAACAACATTCTGGATACTACTATCCAGAACAGGAAGAACGTTCTAGATACTAAAATCCAAAACAGGAAAAAAGTTCTAGATACTAAAATCCAAAACAGGAACAACATGCTGAATATTACCATCCAGAACAAGTAACAACATTCTGGATACTACCATCCAGACCAGGAACAACATTCTAGATACTACCATCCAGAACAGGAACAACATTCTGGATACTATTATCCAGAACAGGAACAACATTCTGGATACTACTATCCAGAACAGGAACAACATTCTGGATACTACCATCCAGACCAGGAACAATATTCTGGATACTACCATCCAGAACAGGAACAACATTCTGGATATTACCGTCCAAAACAGGAACATGTTGGATAGTACCATCCAGACCAGGAACAACATTCTGGAAGCTACCATCCAGAACAGGAACAACATTCTGGATACTACAATCCAAAACAGGAACAACATTCTAGATACTACCATCCAGAACAGGAACAACGTTCAAGACACTAAAATCCAAAAGAGGAACAACATGCTGAATACTACCATCCAGAACAGGAACAACATTCTGGAAACTACTATATAGAACAGGAACAACATTCTAGATACTACCATCCAGAACAGGAACAACATTCTGGATACTACCATCCAGAACAGGAACAACATTCTGGATGCTACCATCCAGACCAGGAACAACATTCTGGATACTACCATCCAGACCAGGAACAAGATTCTGGATACTACCATCCAGACCAGGAACAACATTCTGGATACTACCATCCAGACAAGGAACAACATTCTGGAAACTACCATCTAGAACTGGAACAACAGTTTGGATACAACAATCCAGACCAGGAACAACATTCTGGATACTACCATCCAAAACAGGAACATGTTGGATACTACCATCCAGAACAGGAACAACATTTTGGATACTACCATCCACAACAGGAACAACATTCTGGATACTACTATCCAGAACAGGAACAACATTCTAGATACTGAAATCCAAAACAGGAACAAAGTTCTAGATACTAAAATTAAAACAGGAACAACATACTGAATATTACCATCCAGAACAAGGAACAACATTCTGGATACTACCATCCAGAACAGAAACAACGTTCTGGATAGTACCGTCCAAAACAGGAACAACATTCTGGATACTACCATCCAGACCAGGAACAACATTCTGGATACTACCATCCAGACCAGGAACAACATTCTGGATACTACCATCCAGAACAGGAACAACATTCTGGATACTACCATCCAGACCAGGAACAACATTCTGGATACTACCATCCAGAACAGGAACAACATTCTGGATATTACCGTCCAAAACAGGAACATGTTGGATAGTACCATCCAGACCAGGAACAACATTCTGGAAGCTACCATCCAGAACAGGAACAACATTCTGGATACTACAATCCAAAACAGGAACAACATTCTAGATACTACCATCCAGAACAGGAACAACGTTCTAGACACTAAAATCCAAAAGAGGAACAACATGCTGAATATTACCATCCAGAACAGGAACAACATTCTGGAAACTACTATATAGAACAGGAACAACATTCTAGATACTACCATCCAGAACAGGAACAATATTCTGGATACTACCATCCAGAACAGGAACAACATTCTGGATGCTACCATCCAGACCAGGAACAACATTCTGGATACTACCATCCAGACCAGGAACAAGATTCTGGATACTACCATCCAGACCAGGAACAACATTCTGGATACTACCATCCAGACAAGGAACAACATTCTGGAAACTACCATCTAGAACTGGAACAACAGTTTGGATACAACCATCCAGACCAGGAACAACATTCTGGATACTACCATCCAAAACAGGAACATGTTGGATACTACCATCCAGAACAGGAACAACATTTTGGATACTACCATCCACAACAGGAACAACATTCTGGATACTACTATCCAGAACAGGAACAACATTCTAGATACTGAAATCCAAAACAGGAACAAAGTTCTAGATACTAAAATTAAAACAGGAACAACATGCTGAATATTACCATCCAGAACAAGGAACAACATTCTGGATACTACCATCCAGAACAGAAACAACGTTCTGGATAGTACCGTCCAAAACAGGAACAACATTCTGGATACTACCATCCAGACCAGGAACAACATTCTGGATACTACCATCCAGACCAGGAACAACATTCTGGATACTACCATCCAGAACAGAAACAACATTCTGGATATTACCGTCCAAAACAGGAACATGTTGGATACTACCATCCAGAACAGGAACAACGTTCTGGATACTACCGTGCAAAACAGGAACAACATTCTGGATACTACCATCCAGAACAGGAACAACATTTTGAATACTACCATCCAGACCAGGAACAACATTCTGGATACTACCATCCAGAAAAGGAACAACGTTCTGGATAGTACCGTCCAAAACAGGAACAACATTCTGGATACTACCATTCAGACCAGGAACAACATTCTGGATACTACCATCCAGACCAGGAACAACATTCTGGATACTACCATCCAGAACAGGAACAACATTCTGGATATTACTGTCCAAAACAGGAACATGTTGGATACTACCATCCAGAACAGGAACAACATTCTGGATACTACCGTCCAAGACAGGAACAACATTCTGGATCCTACCATCCAGACCAGGAACAACATTCTGGATACTACCATCCAGAACAGGAACAACATTCTGGATATTACCGTCCAAAACAGGAACATGTTGGATACTACCATCCAGAACAGGATCAACGTTCTGGATACTACCGTCCAAAACAGGAACAACATTCTGGATACTACCATCCAGAACAGGAACAACATTTTGAATACTACCATCCAGAACAGGAACAACATTCTGGATACTAACATCCAAAACAGGAACAACATGCTGAATATTACCATCCAGAACAAGGAACAACATTCTGGATACTACCTTCCAGAACAGGAACAACGTTCTGGATAGTACCGTCCAGACCAGGAACAACATTCTGGATACAACCATCCAGACCAGGAACAACATTCTGGATACTACCATCCAGAACAGGAACAACATTCTGGATACTACCATCCAGAACAGTAACAACATTCTGGATATTACCGTCCAAAACAGGAACATGTTGGATACTACCATCCAGAACAGGAACACGTTCTGGATACTACCGTCCAAAACAGGAACACGTTCTGGATACTACCGTCCAAAACAGGAACAACATTCTGGATACTACCATCCAGAACAGGAACAACATTTTGAATACTACCATCCAGAACAGGAACAACGTTCTGGATACTACCGTCCAAAACAGGAACAACATTCTGGATACTACCATCCAGAACAGGAACAACATTTTGAATACTACCATCCAGACCAGGATCAAAATTCTGGATACTACTATGCAGAACAGGAACAACATCTAGATACTACCATCCAGAACAGGAACAACATGTTGGATACTACCATCCAGAACAGGAACAACATTCTGGATACTACCATCTAGAACTGGAACAACGTTCTGGATACTACCATCCAGAACAGGAACAACGTTCTGGATACTACCATCCAGACCAGGAACAACATTCTAGATACTAAAATCCAAAACAGGAACAACATGCTGAATATTACCATCCAGAACAAGGAACAACATTCTGGATACTACCATCCAGAACAGGAACAACATTCTGGATACTACCATCCAGAACAGGAACAACATTTTGGATGCTACCATCCAGACCAGGAACAACATTCTGGATACTACCATCCAGAACCAGGAACAACATTCTGGATACTACCATGCAGACAAGGAACAACATTCTGGATACTACCATCTAGAACTGGAACAACAGTTTGGATACTACAATCCAGAACAGGAACAACATTCTGGATACTACCATCCAAAACAGGAACATGTTGGATACTACCATCCAGACCAGGAACAACATTCTGGATACTACCATCCAGACCAGGAACAACATTCTGGATACTACCATCCAGAACAGGAACAACATTCTGGATGCTACCATCCAGAAAAGGAACAACATTCTGGATACTACCATCCAGACCAGGAACAACATTCTGCATGCTACCATCCAGACCAGGAACAACATTCTGGATACTACCATCCAGACCAGGAACAACATTCTGGATACCACCATCCAGACCAGGAACAACATTCTGGATACTACCATCCAGACAAGGAACAACATTCTGGATACTACCATCCAAAACAGGAACATGTTGGATACTACCATCCAGAACAGGAACAAATTTTGGATACTACCATCCAGAACAGGAACAACATTCTGGATACTACCATCCAAAACAGGAACATGTTGGATACTACCATCCAGAACAGGAACAAATTTTGGATACTACCATCCAGAACAGGAACAACATTCTGGATACTACCATCCAAAACAGGAACATGTTGGATACTACCATCCAGAACAGGAACAAATTTTGGATACTACCATCCACAACAGGAACAAGATTCTGGATACTACTATCCAGAACAGTAACAACATTTTAGATACTAACATCCAGAACAGGAAATACGTTCTAGATGCTACAATCCAAAACAGGAACAACATGCTGAATATTACCATCCAGAACAAGGAACAACGTTCTGGATACTAATATCCAGAACAAGAACAACATTCTGGATACTACCATCCAGAACTGGAACAACATTCTGGATACTACCATCCAGACCAGGAACAAAATTCTGGATACCACCATCCAGACCAGGAACAACATTCTGGATACTACCATCCAGACAAGGAACAACATTCTGGATACTACCATCCAAAACAGGAACATGTTGGATACTACCATCCAGAACAGGAACAAATTTTGGATACTACCATCCAGAACAGGAACAACATTCTGGATACTACCATCCAAAACAGGAACATGTTGGATACTACCATCCAGAACAGGAACAAATTTTGGATACTACCATCCAGAACAGGAACAACATTCTGGATACTACCATCCAAAACAGGAACATGTTGGATACTACCATCCAGAACAGGAACAAATTTTGGATACTACCATCCACAACAGGAACAAGATTCTGGATACTACTATCCAGAACAGTAACAACATTTTAGATACTAACATCCAGAACAGGAAATACGTTCTAGATGCTACAATCCAAAACAGGAACAACATGCTGAATATTACCATCCAGAACAAGGAACAACGTTCTGGATACTAATATCCAGAACAAGAACAACATTCTGGATACTACCATCCAGAACTGGAACAACATTCTGGATACTACCATCCAGACCAGGAACAAAATTCTGGATACTAACATCCAGAACAGGAACAACATTCTGGATACTACTATCCAGAACAGGAACAACATTGTGGATACTACCATCCAGACAAGGAACAACATTCTGGAAACTACCATCTAGAACTGGAACAACAGTTTGGATACAACCATCCAGACCAGGAACAACATTCTGGATACTACCATCCAAAACAGGAACATGTTGGATACTACCATCCAGAACAGGAACAACATTTTGGATACTACCATCCACAACAGGAACAACATTCTGGATACTACTATCCAGAACAGGAACAACATTCTAGATACTGAAATCCAAAACAGGAACAAAGTTCTAGATACTAAAATCCAAAACAGGAACAACATGCTGAATATTACCATCCAGAACAAGGAACAACATTCTGGATACTACCATCCAGAACAGGAACAACATTTTGAATACTACCATCCAGACCAGGAACAAAATTCTGGATACTACTATCCAGAACAGGAACAACATTCTAGATACTACCATCCAGAACAGGAACAACATGTTGGATACTACCATCCAGAAAAGGAACAACATTCTGGATACTACCATCTAGAACTGGAACAACGTTCTGGATACTACCATCCAGAACAGGAACAACGTTCTGGATACTACCATCCAGACCAGGAACAACATTCTAGATACTAAAATCAGAAACAGGAACAACATGCTGAATATTACCATCCAGAACAAGGAACAACATTCTGGATACTACCATCCAGAACAGGAACAACATTCTGGATACTACCATCCAGAACAGGAACAACATTCTGGATGCTACCATCCAGACCAGGAACAACATTCTGGATACTACCATCCAGAACCAGGAACAACATTCTGGATACTACCATGCAGACAAGGAACAACATTCTGGATACTACCATCTAGAACTGGAACAACAGTTTGGATACTACAATCCAGAACAGGAACAACATTCTGGATACTACCATCCAAAACAGGAACATGTTGGATACTACCATCCAGAACAGGAACAAATTTTGGATACTACCATCCAGAACAGGAACAACATTCTGGATACTACCATCCAAAACAGGAACATGTTGGATACTACCATCCACAACAGGAACAAGATTCTGGATACTACTATCCAGAACAGTAACAACATTTTAGATACTAACATCCAGAACAGGAAATACGTTCTAGATGCTACAATCCAAAACAGGAACAACATGCTGAATATTACCATCCAGAACAAGGAACAACGTTCTGGATACTACCATCCAGAACAGGAACAACGTTCTGGATACTACCGTCCAAAACAGGAACAACATTCTGGATACTACCATCCAGACCAGGAACAACATTCTGGATACTACCATCCAGACCAGGAACAACGTTCTAGATACTAAAATCCAAAACAGGAACAACATGCTGAATAGTACCATCCAGAACAAGGAACAACATTCTGGATACTACCATCCAGAATAGGAAGAAAGTTCTGGATACTACCGTCCAAAACAGGAACAACATTCTGGATACTACCATCCAGAACAGAAACAACATTCTGGATACTACCATCCAGAACAGGAACAACATTCTGGATACTACCATCCAGAACAAGAACAACATTCTGGATACTACCATCCACAACAGGAACAACATTCTGGAAGCTACCATCCAGAACAGGAACAACATTCTGGATACTACCATCCAGACCAGGAACAAAATTCTGGATACTAACATCCAGAACAGGAACAACATTCTGGATACTACCATCCAGAACAGGAACAACATTCTGGATACTACCATCCAGACAAGGAACAACATTCTGGAAACTACCATCTAGAACTGGAACAACAGTTTGGATACAACCATCCAGACCAGGAACAACATTCTGGATACTACCATCCAAAACAGGAACATGTTGGATACTACCATCCAGAACAGGAATAACATTTTGGATACTACCATCCACAACAGGAACAACATTCTGGATACTACTATCCAGAACAGGAACAACATTCTAGATACTGAAATCCAAAACAGGAACAAAGTTCTAGATACTAAAATCCAAAACAGGAACAACATGCTGAATATTACCATCCAGAACAAGGAACAACATTCTGGATACTACCATCCAGAACAGGAACAAATTTTGGATACTACCATCCACAACAGGAACAACATTCTGGATACTACTATCCAGAACAGTAACAACATTTTAGATACTAACATCCAGAACAGGAAATACGTTCTAGATGCTAAAATCCAAAACAGGAACAACATGCTGAATATTACAATCCAGAACAAGGAACAACATTCTGGATACTACCATCCAGAACAAGGAACAACGTTCTGGATACTACCGTCCAAAACAGGAACAACATTCTGGATACTACCATCCAGAAAGAAACAACATTTTGAATACTACCATCCAGAAAAGGAACAACATTCTGGATACTACCATCCAGAACAGGAACAACATTCTGGAAACTACCATCCAGACCAGGAACAACATTCTGGACACTACCATCCAGACCAGGAACAACGTTCTAGATACTAAAATCCAAAACAGGAACAACATGCTGAATATTACCATCCAGAACAAGGAACAACATTCTGGATACTACCATCCAGAATAGGAAGAACGTTCTGGATACTACCGTCCAAAACAGGAACAACATTCTGGATACTACCATCCAGAACAGAAACAACATTCTGGATACTACCATCCAGAACAGGAACAACATTCTGGATACTAATATCCAGAACAAGAACAACATTCTGGATACTACCATCCAGAACAGGAACAACATTCTGGAAGCTACCATCCAGAACTGGAACAACATTCTGGATACTACCATCCAGACCAGGAACAAAATTCTGGATACTAACATCCAGAACAGGAACAACATTCTGGATACTACTATCCAGAACAGGAACAACATTCTGGATACTACCATCCAGACAAGGAACAACATTCTGGATACTACTATCCAGAACAGGAACAACATTGTGGATACTACCATCCAGACAAGGAACAACATTCTGGAAACTACCATCTAGAACTGGAACAACAGTTTGGATACAACCATCCAGACCAGGAACAACATTCTGGATACTACCATCCAAAACAGGAACATGTTGGATACTACCATCCAGAACAGGAACAACATTTTGGATACTACCATCCACAACAGGAACAACATTCTGGATACTACTATCCAGAACAGGAACAACATTCTAGATACTGAAATCCAAAACAGGAACAAAGTTCTAGATACTAAAATCCAAAACAGGAACAACATGCTGAATATTACCATCCAGAACAAGGAACAACATTCTGGATACTACCATCCAGAACAGGAACAACATTTTGAATACTACCATCCAGACCAGGAACAAAATTCTGGATACTACTATCCAGAACAGGAACAACATTCTAGATACTACCATCCAGAACAGGAACAACATGTTGGATACTACCATCCAGAAAAGGAACAACATTCTGGATACTACCATCTAGAACTGGAACAACGTTCTGGATACTACCATCCAGAACAGGAACAACGTTCTGGATACTACCATCCAGACCAGGAACAACATTCTAGATACTAAAATCAGAAACAGGAACAACATGCTGAATATTACCATCCAGAACAAGGAACAACATTCTGGATACTACCATCCAGAACAGGAACAACATTCTGGATACTACCATCCAGAACAGGAACAACATTCTGGATGCTACCATCCAGACCAGGAACAACATTCTGGATACTACCATCCAGAACCAGGAACAACATTCTGGATACTACCATGCAGACAAGGAACAACATTCTGGATACTACCATCTAGAACTGGAACAACAGTTTGGATACTACAATCCAGAACAGGAACAACATTCTGGATACTACCATCCAAAACAGGAACATGTTGGATACTACCATCCAGAACAGGAACAAATTTTGGATACTACCATCCAGAACAGGAACAACATTCTGGATACTACCATCCAAAACAGGAACATGTTGGATACTACCATCCACAACAGGAACAAGATTCTGGATACTACTATCCAGAACAGTAACAACATTTTAGATACTAACATCCAGAACAGGAAATACGTTCTAGATGCTACAATCCAAAACAGGAACAACATGCTGAATATTACCATCCAGAACAAGGAACAACGTTCTGGATACTACCATCCAGAACAGGAACAACGTTCTGGATACTACCGTCCAAAACAGGAACAACATTCTGGATACTACCATCCAGACCAGGAACAACATTCTGGATACTACCATCCAGACCAGGAACAACGTTCTAGATACTAAAATCCAAAACAGGAACAACATGCTGAATAGTACCATCCAGAACAAGGAACAACATTCTGGATACTACCATCCAGAATAGGAAGAAAGTTCTGGATACTACCGTCCAAAACAGGAACAACATTCTGGATACTACCATCCAGAACAGAAACAACATTCTGGATACTACCATCCAGAACAGGAACAACATTCTGGATACTACCATCCAGAACAAGAACAACATTCTGGATACTACCATCCACAACAGGAACAACATTCTGGAAGCTACCATCCAGAACAGGAACAACATTCTGGATACTACCATCCAGACCAGGAACAAAATTCTGGATACTAACATCCAGAACAGGAACAACATTCTGGATACTACCATCCAGAACAGGAACAACATTCTGGATACTACCATCCAGACAAGGAACAACATTCTGGAAACTACCATCTAGAACTGGAACAACAGTTTGGATACAACCATCCAGACCAGGAACAACATTCTGGATACTACCATCCAAAACAGGAACATGTTGGATACTACCATCCAGAACAGGAATAACATTTTGGATACTACCATCCACAACAGGAACAACATTCTGGATACTACTATCCAGAACAGGAACAACATTCTAGATACTGAAATCCAAAACAGGAACAAAGTTCTAGATACTAAAATCCAAAACAGGAACAACATGCTGAATATTACCATCCAGAACAAGGAACAACATTCTGGATACTACCATCCAGAACAGGAACAAATTTTGGATACTACCATCCACAACAGGAACAACATTCTGGATACTACTATCCAGAACAGTAACAACATTTTAGATACTAACATCCAGAACAGGAAATACGTTCTAGATGCTAAAATCCAAAACAGGAACAACATGCTGAATATTACAATCCAGAACAAGGAACAACATTCTGGATACTACCATCCAGAACAAGGAACAACGTTCTGGATACTACCGTCCAAAACAGGAACAACATTCTGGATACTACCATCCAGAAAGAAACAACATTTTGAATACTACCATCCAGAAAAGGAACAACATTCTGGATACTACCATCCAGAACAGGAACAACATTCTGGAAACTACCATCCAGACCAGGAACAACATTCTGGACACTACCATCCAGACCAGGAACAACGTTCTAGATACTAAAATCCAAAACAGGAACAACATGCTGAATATTACCATCCAGAACAAGGAACAACATTCTGGATACTACCATCCAGAATAGGAAGAACGTTCTGGATACTACCGTCCAAAACAGGAACAACATTCTGGATACTACCATCCAGAACAGAAACAACATTCTGGATACTACCATCCAGAACAGGAACAACATTCTGGATACTAATATCCAGAACAAGAACAACATTCTGGATACTACCATCCAGAACAGGAACAACATTCTGGAAGCTACCATCCAGAACTGGAACAACATTCTGGATACTACCATCCAGACCAGGAACAAAATTCTGGATACTAACATCCAGAACAGGAACAACATTCTGGATACTACTATCCAGAACAGGAACAACATTCTGGATACTACCATCCAGACAAGGAACAACATTCTGGAAACTACCATCTAGAACTGGAACAACAGTTTGGATACAACCATCCAGACCAGGAACAACATTCTGGATACTACCATCCAAAACAGGAACATGTTGGATACTACCATCCAGAACAGGAACAACATTTTGGATACTACCATCCACAACAGGAACAACATTCTGGATACTACTATCCAGAACAGGAACAACATTCTAGATACTGAAATCCAAAACAGGAACAAAGTTCTAGATACTAAAATCCAAAACAGGAACAACATGCTGAATATTACCATCCAGAACAAGGAACAACATTCTGGATACTACCATCCAGAACAGGAACAACATTTTGAATACTACCATCCAGACCAGGAACAAAATTCTGGATACTACTATCCAGAACAGGAACAACATTCTAGATACTACCATCCAGAACAGGAACAACATGTTGGATACTACCATCCAGAAAAGGAACAACATTCTGGATACTACCATCTAGAACTGGAACAACGTTCTGGATACTACCATCCAGAACAGGAACAACGTTCTGGATACTACCATCCAGACCAGGAACAACATTCTAGATACTAAAATCAGAAACAGGAACAACATGCTGAATATTACCATCCAGAACAAGGAACAACATTCTGGATACTACCATCCAGAACAGGAACAACATTCTGGATACTACCATCCAGAACAGGAACAACATTCTGGATGCTACCATCCAGACCAGGAACAACATTCTGGATACTACCATCCAGAACCAGGAACAACATTCTGGATACTACCATGCAGACAAGGAACAACATTCTGGATACTACCATCTAGAACTGGAACAACAGTTTGGATACTACAATCCAGAACAGGAACAACATTCTGGATACTACCATCCAAAACAGGAACATGTTGGATACTACCATCCAGACCGGGAACAACATTCTGGATACTACCATCCAGAACAGGAACAACATTCTGGATGCTACCATCCAGACCAGGAACAACATTCTGGATACTACCATCCAGAACAGGAACAACATTCTGGATGCTACCATCCAGACAAGGAACAACATTCTGGATACTACCATCCAGACCAGGAACAACATTCTGCATGCTACCATCCAGACCAGGAACAACATTCTGGATACTACCATCCAGACCAGGAACAACATTCTGGATACCACCATCCAGACCAGGAACAACATTCTGGATACTACCATCCAGACAAGGAACAACATTCTGGATACTACCATCTAGAACTGGAACTACAGTTTGGATACTACCATCCAGAACAGGAACAACATTCTGGATACTACCATCCAAAACAGGAACATGTTGGATACTACCATCCAGAACAGGAACAAATTTTGGATACTACCATCCACAAAAGGAAACAACATTCTGGATACTACTATCCAGAACAGTAACAACATTTTAGATACTAACATCCAGAACAGGAAATACGTTCTAGTTGCTAAAATCCAAAACAGGAACAACATGCTGAATATTACCATCCAGAACAATGAACAACGTTCTGGATACTACCATCCAGAACAGGAACAACGTTCTGGATACTACCGTCCAAAACAGGAACAACATTCTGGATACTACCATCCAGACCAGGAACAACATTCTGGATACTACCATCCAGACCAGGAACAACGTTCTAGATACTAAAATCCAAAACAGGAACAACATGCTGAATATTACCATCCAGAACAAGGAACAACATTCTGGATACTACCATCCAGAATAGGAAGAAAGTTCTGGATACTACCGTCCAAAACAGGAACAACATTCTGGATACTACCATCCAGAACAGAAACAACATTCTGGATACTACCATCCAGAACAGGAACAACATTCTGGATACTACCATCCAGAACAAGAACAACATTCTGGATACTACCATCCACAACAGGAAAAACATTCTGGAAGCTACCATCCAGAACAGGAACAACATTCTGGATACTACCATCCAGACCAGGAACAACGTTCTAGATACTAAAATCCAAAACAGGAACAACATGCTGAATATTACCATCCAGAACAAGGAACAACATTCTGGATACTACCATCCAGAATAGGAAGAACGTTCTGGATACTACCGTCCAACACAGGAACAACATTCTGGATACTACCATCTTGAACTGGAACTACAGTTTAGATACTACCATCCAGAACAGGAACAACATTCTGGATACTACCATCCAAAACAGGAACATGTTGGATACTACCATCCAGAACAGGAACAAATTTTGGATACTACCATCCACAAAAGGAAACAACATTCTGGATACTACTATCCAGAACAGTAACAACATTTTAGATACTAACATCCAGAACAGGAAATACGTTCTAGTTGCTAAAATCCAAAACAGGAACAACATGCTGAATATTACCATCCAGAACAAGGAACAACGTTCTGGATACTACCATCCAGAACAGGAACAACGTTCTGGATACTACCGTCCAAAACAGGAACAACATTCTGGATACTACCATCCAGACCAGGAACAATATTCTGGATACTACCATCCAGACCAGGAACAACGTTCTAGATACTAAAATCCAAAACAGGAACAACATGCTGAATATTACCATCCAGAACAAGGAACAACATTCTGGATACTACCATCCAGAATAGGAAGAAAGTTCTGGATACTACCGTCCAAAACAGGAACAACATTCTGGATACTACCATTCAGAACAGAAACAACATTCTGGATACTACCATCCAGAACAGGAACAACATTCTGGATACTACCATCCAGAACAAGAACAACATTCTGGATACTACCATCCACAACAGGAACAACATTCTGGAAGCTACCATCCAGAACAGGAACAACATTCTGGATACTACCATCCAGACCAGGAACAACGTTCTAGATACTAAAATCCAAAACAGGAACAACATGCTGAATATTACCATCCAGAACAAGGAACAACATTCTGGATACTACCATCCAGAATAGGAAGAACGTTCTGGATACTACCGTCCAAAACAGGAACAACATTCTGGATACTACCATCCAGAACAGAAACAACATTCTGGATACTACCATCCAGAACAGGAACAACATTCTGGATACTACCATCCAGAACAAGAACAACATTCTGGATACTAACATCCAGAACAGGAACAACATTCTGGATACTACTATCCAGAACAGGAACAACATTCTGGATACTACCATCCAGACAAGGAACAACATTCTGGAAACTACCATCTAGAACTGGAACAACAGTTTGGATACAACCATCCAGAACAGGAACAACATTCTGGATACTACCATCCAAAACAGGAACATGTTGGATACTACCATCCAGAACAGGAACAACATTTTGGATACTACCATCCACAACAGGAACAACATTCTGGATACTACTATCCAGAACAGTAACAACATTTTAGATACTAACATCCAGAACATGAAATACGTTCTAGATGCTAAAATCCAAAACAGGAACAACATGCTGAATATTACCATCCAGAACAAGGAACAACGTTCTGGATACTACCATCCAGAACAGGAACAACGTTCTGGATACTACCGTCCAAAACATGAACAACATTCTGGATACTACCATCCAGACCAGGAACAACATTCTGGATACTACCATCCAGACCAGGAACAACGTTCTAGATACTAAAATCCAAAACAGGAACAACATGCTGAATATTACCATCCAGAACAAGGAACAACATTCTGGATACTACCATCCAGAATAGGAAGAAAGTTCTGGATACTACCGTCCAAAACAGGAACAACATTCTGGATACTACCATCCAGAACAGAAACAACATTCTGGATACTACCATCCAGAACAGGAACAACATTCTGGATACTACCATCCAGAACAAGAACAACATTCTGGATACTACCATCCACAACAGGAACAACATTCTGGAAGCTACCATCCAGAACTGGAACAACATTCTGGATACTACCATCCAGACCAGGAACAAAATTCTGGATACTAACATCCAGAACAGGAACAACATTCTGGATACTACTATCCAGAACAGGAACAACATTCTGGATACTACCATCCAGACAAGGAACAACATTCTGGAAACTACCATCTAGAACTGGAACAACAGTTTGGATACAACCATCCAGACCAGGAACAACATTCTGGATACTACCATCCAAAACAGGAACATGTTGGATACTACCATCCAGAACAGGAATAACATTTTGGATACTACCATCCACAACAGGAATAACATTCTGGATACTACTATCCAGAACAGGAACAACATTCTAGATACTGAAATCCAAAACAGGAACAAAGTTCTAGATACTAAAATCCAAAACAGGAACAACATGCTGAATATTACCATCCAGAACAAGGAACAACATTCTGGATACTACCATCCAGAACAGGAACAAATTTTGGATACTACCATCCACACCAGGAACAACATTCTGGATACTACTATCCAGAACAGTAACAACATTTTAGATACTAACATCCAGAACAGGAAATACGTTCTAGATGCTAAAATCCAAAACAGGAACAACATGCTGAATATTACCATCAAGAACAAGGAACAACATTCTGGATACTACCATCCAGAACAGGAACAACGTTCTGGATACTACCGTCCAAAACAGGAACAACATTCTGGATACTACCATCCAGAAAGAAACAACATTTTGAATACTACCATCCAGAAAAGGAACAACATTCTGGATACTACCATCCAGAACAGGAACAACATTCTGGAAACTACCATCCAGACCAGGAACAACATTCTGGATACTACCATCCAGACCAGGAACAACGTTCTAGATACTAAAATCCAAAACAGGAACAACATGCTGAATATTACCATCCAGAACAAGGAACAACATTCTGGATACTACCATCCAGAATAGGAAGAACGTTCTGGATACTACCGTCCAAAACAGGAACAACATTCTGGATACTACCATCCAGAACAGAAACAACATTCTGGATACTACCATCCAGAACAGGAACAACATTCTGGATACTACCATCCAGAACAAGAACAACATTCTGGATACTACCATCCAGAACAGGAACAACATTCTGGAAGCTACCATCCAGAACAGGAACAACATTCTGGATACTACCATCCAGACCAGGAACAAAATTCTGGATACTAACATCCAGAACAGGAACAACATTCTGGATACTACTATCCAGAACAGGAACAACATTCTGGAAACTACCATCTAGAACTGGAACAACAGTTTGGATACAACCATCCAGAACAGGAACAACATTCTGGATACTACCATCCAAAACAGGAACATGTTGGATACTACCATCCACAACAGGAACAACATTTTGGATACTACCATCCACAAAAGGAACAACATTCTGGATACTACTATCCAGAACAGTAACAACATTTTAGATACTAACATCCAGAACAGGAAATACGTTCTAGATGCTAAAATCCAAAACAGGAACAACATGCTGAATATTACCATCCAGAACAAGGAACAACGTTCTGGATACTACCATCCAGAACAGGAACAACGTTCTGGATACTACCGTCCAAAACATGAACAACATTCTGGATACTACCATCCAGAGCAGGAACAACATTCTGGATACTACCATCCAGACCAGGAACAACGTTCTAGATACTAAAATCCAAAACAGGAACAACATGCTGAATATTACCATCCAGAACAAGGAACAACATTCTGGATACTACCATCCAGAATAGGAAGAAAGTTCTGGATACTACCGTCCAAAACAGGAACAACATTCTGGATACTACCATCCAGAACAGAAACAACATTCTGGATACTACCATCCAGAACAGGAACAACATTCTGGATACTACCATCCAGAACAAGAACAACATTCTGGATACTACCATCCACAACAGGAACAACATTCTGGAAGCTACCATCCAGAACAGGAACAACATTCTGGATACTACCATCCAGACCAGGAACAAAATTCTGGATACTAACATCCAGAACAGGAACAACATTCTGGATACTACTATCCAGAACAGGAACAACATTCTGGATACTACCATCCAGACAAGGAACAACATTCTGGAAACTACCATCTAGAACTGGAACAACAGTTTGGATACAACCATCCAGACCAGGAACAACATTCTGGATACTACCATCCAAAACAGGAACATGTTGGATACTACCATCCAGAACAGGAATAACATTTTGGATACTACCATCCACAACAGGAACAACATTCTGGATACTACTATCCAGAACAGGAACAACATTCTAGATACTGAAATCCAAAACAGGAACAAAGTTCTAGATACTAAAATCCAAAACAGGAACAACATGCTGAATATTACCATCCAGAACAAGGAACAACATTCTGGATACTACCATTCAGAACAGGAACAAATTTTGGATACTACCATCCACAACAGGAACAACATTCTGGATACTACTATCCAGAACAGTAACAACATTTTAGATACTAACATCCAGAACAGGAAATACGTTCTAGATGCTAAAATCCAAAACAGGAACAACATGCTGAATATTACCATCAAGAACAAGGAACAACATTCTGGATACTACCATCCAGAACAGGAACAACGTTCTGGATACTACCGTCCAAAACAGGAACAACATTCTGGATACTACCATCCAGAAAGAAACAACATTTTGAATACTACCATCCAGAAAAGGAACAACATTCTGGATACTACCATCCAGAACAGGAACAACATTCTGGAAACTACCATCCAGACCAGGAACAACATTCTGGATACTACCATCCAGACCAGGAACAACGTTCTAGATACTAAAATCCAAAACAGGAACAACATGCTGAATATTACCATCCAGAACAAGGAACAACATTCTGGATACTACCATCCAGAATAGGAAGAACGTTCTGGATACTACCGTCCAAAACAGGAACAACATTCTGGATACTACCATCCAGAACAGAAACAACATTCTGGATACTACCATCCAGAACAGGAACAACATTCTGGATACTACCATCCAGAACAAGAACAACATTCTGGATACTACCATCCAGACCAGGAACAAAATTCTGGATACTAACATCCAGAACAGGAACAACATTCTGGATACTACTATCCAGAACAGGAACAACATTCTGGATACTACCATCCAGACAAGGAACAACATTCTGGAAACTACCATCTAGAACTGGAACAACAGTTTGGATACAACCATCCAGACCAGGAACAACATTCTGGATACTACCATCCAAAACAGGAACATGTTGGATACTACCATCCAGAACAGGAATAACATTTTGGATACTACCATCCACAACAGGAACAACATTCTGGATACTACTTTCCAGAACAGGAACAACATTCTAGATACTGAAATCCAAAACAGGAACAAAGTTCTAGATACTAAAATCCAAAACAGGAACAACATGCTGAATATTACCATCCAGAACAAGGAACAACATTCTGGATACTACCATCGAGAACAGGAACAAATTTTGGATACTACCATCCACAACAGGAACAACATTCTGGATACTACTATCCAGAACAGTAACAACATTTTAGATACTAACATCCAGAACAGGAAATACGTTCTAGATGCTAAAATCCAAAACAGGAACAACATGCTGAATATTACCATCAAGAACAAGGAACAACATTCTGGATACTACCATCCAAAACAGGAACAACGTTCTGGATACTACCGTCCAAAACAGGAACAACATTCTGGATACTACCATCCAGAAAGAAACAATATTTTGAATACTACCATCCAGAAAAGGAAATACATTCTGGATACTACCATCCAGAACAGGAACAACATTCTGGAAACTACCATCCAGACCAGGAACAACATTCTGGATACTACCATCCAGACCAGGAACAACATTCTGGATACTACCATCCAGACCAGGAACAACGTTCTAGATACTAAAATTCAAAACAGGAACAACATGCTGAATATTACCATCCAGAACCAGGAACAACATTCTGGATACTACCATCCAGAATAGGAAGAACGTTCTGGATACTACCGTCCAAAACAGGAACAACATTCTGGATACTACCATCCAGAACAGAAACAACATTCTGGATACTACCATCCAGAACAGGAACAACATTCTGGATACTACCATCCAGAACAAAAACAACATTCTGGATACTACCATCCAGAACAGGAACAACATTCTGGATACTACCATGCAGACAAGGAACAACATTCTGGATACTACCATCTAGAACTGGAACAACAGTTTGGATACTACAATCCAGAACAGGAACAACATTCTGGATACTACCATCCAAAACAGGAACATGTTGGATACTACCATCCAGACCAGGAACAACATTCTGGATACTACCATCCAGAACAGGAACAACATTCTGGATGCTACCATCCAGACCAGGAAAAACATTCTGGATACTACCATCCAGAACAGGAACAACATTCTGGATGCTACCATCCAGACAAGGAACAACATTCTGGATACTACCATCCAGACCAGGAACAACATTCTGCATGCTACCATCCAGACCAGGAACAACATTCTGGATACTACCATCCAGACCAGGAACAACATTCTGGATACCACCATCCAGACCAGGAACAACATTCTGGATACTACCATCCAGACAAGTAACAACATTCTGGATACTACCATCTAGAACTGGAACTACAGTTTGGATACTACCATCCAGAACAGGAACAACATTCTGGATACTACCATCCAAAACAGGAACATGTTGGATACTACCATCCAGAACAGGAACAAATTTTGGATACTACCATCCACAACAGGAACAACATTCTGGATACTACTATCCAGAACAGTAACAACATTTTAGATACTAACATCCAGAACAGGAAATACGTTCTAGTGGCTAAAATCCAAAACAGGAACAACATGCTGAATATTACCATCCAGAACAAGGAACAACGTTCTGGATACTACCATCCAGAACAGGAACAACGTTCTGGATACTACCGTCCAAAACAGGAACAACATTCTGGATACTACCATCCAGACCAGGAACAACATTCTGGATACTACCATCCAGACCGGGAACAACGTTCTAGATACTAAAATCCAAAACAGGAACAACATGCTGAATATTACCTTCCAGAACAAGGAACAACATTCTGGATACTACCATCCAGAATAGGAAGAAAGTTCTGGATACTACCGTCCAAAACAGGAACAACATTCTGGATACTACCATCCAGAACAGAAACAACATTCTGGATACTACCATCAAGAACAGGAACAACATTCTGGATACTACCATCCAGAACAAGAACAACATTCTGGATACTACCATCCACAACAGGAACAACATTCTGGAAGCTACCATCCAGAACAGAAACAACATTCTGGATACTACCATCCAGAACAGGAACAACATTCTGGATACTACCATCCAGAACAAGAACAACATTCTGGATACTACCATCCAGACAAGGAACAACATTCTGGAAACTACCATCTACAACTGGAACAACAGTTTGGATACAACCATCCAGACCAGGAACAACATTCTGGATACTACCATCCAAAACAGGAACATGTTGGATACTACCATCCAGAACAGGAATCACATTTTGGATACTACCATCCACAACAGGAACAACATTCTGGATACTACTATCCAGAACAGGAACAACATTCTAGATACTGAAATCCAAAACAGGAACAAAGTTCTAGATACTAAAATCCAAAACAGGAACAACATGCTGAATATTACCATCCAGAACAAGGAACAACATTCTGGATACTACCATCCAGAACAGGAACAACATTTTGAATACTACCATCCAGACCAGGAACAAAATTCTGGATACTACTATCCAGAACAGGAACAACATTCTAGATACTACCATCCAGAACAGGAACAACATGTTGGATACTACCATCCAGAAAAGGAACAACATTCTGGATACTACCATCTAGAACTGGAACAACGTTCTGGATACTACCATCCAGAACAGGAACAACGTTCTGGATACTACCATCCAGACCAGGAACAACATTCTAGATACTAAAATCCAAAACAGGAACAACATGCTGAATATTACCATCCAGAACAAGGAACAACATTCTGGATACTACCATCCAGAACAGGAACAACATTCTGGATACTACCATCCAGAACAGGAACAACATTCTGGATGCTACCATCCAGACAAGGAACAACATTCTGGATACTACCATCCAGACCAGGAACAACATTCTGCATGCTACCATCCAGACCAGGAACAACATTCTGGATACTACCATCCAGACCAGGAACAACATTCTGGATGCCACCATCCAGACCAGGAACAACATTCTGGATACTATCATCCCGACAAGTAACAACATTCTGGATACTACCATCTAGAACTGGAACTACAGTTTGGATACTACCATCCAGAACAGGAACAACATTCTGGATACTACCATCCAAAACAGGAACATGTTGGATACTACCATCCAGAACAGGAACAAATTTTGGATACTACCATCCACAACAGGAACAACATTCTGGATACTACTATCCAGAACAGTAACAACATTTTAGATACTAACATCCAGAACAGGAAATACGTTCTAGTTGCTAAAATCCAAAACAGGAACAACATGCTGAATATTACCATCCAGAACAAGGAACAACGTTCTGGATACTACCATCCAGAACAGGAACAACGTTCTGGATACTACCGTCCAAAACAGGAACAACATTCTGGATACTACCATCCAGACCAGGAACAACGTTCTAGATACTAAAATCCAAAACAGGAACAACATGCTGAATATTACCATCCAGAACAAGGAAGAACATTCTGGATACTACCATCCAGAATAGGAAGAAAGTTCTGGATACTACCGTCCAAAACAGGAACAACATTCTGGATACTACCATCCAGAACAGAAACAACATTCTGGATACTACCATCCAGAACAGGAACAACATTCTGGATACTACCATCCAGAACAAGAACAACATTCTGGATACTACCATCCAGACCAGGAACAACGTTCTAGATACTAAAATCCAAAACAGGAACAACATGCTGAATATTACCATCCAGAACAAGGAACAACATTCTGGATACTACCATCCAGAATAGGAAGAACGTTCTGGATACTACCGTCCAAAACAGGAACAACATTCTGGATACTACCATCCAGAACAGAAACAACATTCTGGATACTACCATCCAGAACAGGAACAACATTCTGGATACTACCATCCAGAACAGGAACAACATTCTGGATACTACCATCCAGACCAGGAACAACATTCTGGATACTACCATCCAGACCAGGAACAACGTTCTAGATACTAAAATCCAAAACAGGAACAACATGCTGAATATTACCATCCAGAACAAGGAACAACATTCTGGATACTACCATCCAGAATAGGAAGAACGTTCTGGATACTACCGTCCAAAACAGGAACAACATTCTGGATACTACCATCCAGAACAGAAACAACATTCTGGATACTACCATCCAGAACAGGAACAACATTCTGGATACTACCATCCAGAACAAGAACAACATTCTGGATACTACCATCCAGAACAGGAACAACATTCTGGAAGCTACCATCCAGAACAGGAACAACAGTTTGGATACAACCATCCAGACCAGGAACAACATTCTGGATACTACCATCCAAAACAGGAACATGTTGGATACTACCATCCAGAACAGGAACAACATTTTGGATACTACCATCCACAATAGGAACAACATTCTGGATACTACCATCCAGAACAGGAACAACATTGTGGACACTACCGTCCAAAAAAGGCACATGTTGGATACTACCATCCAGAACAGGAACAACATTCTGGACACTACCGTCCAAATAAGGAACATGTTGGATACTACTATCCAGAACAGGAACAACATTCTAGGTACTACCATCCAGAACAGGAACAACATTCTAGATACTACCATCCAGAACAGGAACATGTTATGATACTACCATCCAGAACAGGAACAACATTCTAGATACTACCATCCAGAACAGGAACAACGTTCTAGATACTAAAATCCAAAACAGGAACAACATTCTAGATACTACCATCCAGAACAGGAACAACATTCAGGATACTACCATCCAGAACAGGAACAACGTTCTGGATACTACCATCCAGACCAGGAACAAAGTTCTAGATACTAAAATCCAAAACAGGAACAACATGCTGAATATTACCATCCAGAACAAGGAACAACATTCTGGATACTACCATCCAGAACAGGAACAACATTCTGGATACTACCATCCAGAACAGGAACAACATTCTGGATACCACTGTCCAGAACAGGAACATTCTGGATACTACCGTCCAGAACAGGAACAACATTCTGGATACTACCGTCCAGAAGAGGAACAACATTCTGGATACTACCATCCAGAACAGGAACAACATTCTGGATACTACCATCCAGAACAGAAACAACATTCTGGATACGACCATCCAGACCAGGAACAACATTCTGGATAGTACTATCCATAACAGTAACAACATTCTGGATACTACCATCCAGACCAGGAACAACACTCTGGATACCACCGTCCAGAACACGAACAACATTCTGGATACTACCATCCAAAACAGGAACAACATTCTGGAAACTACCATCCAGACCAGGAACAACATTCTGGATACTACCATCCAGACCATGAACAACATTCTGGATACTACCATCCAGAACACGAACAACATTCTGGATACTACCATCCAGAACAGGAACAACATTCTGGACACTACCGTCCAAATAAGGCACATGTTGGATACTACCATCCAGAACAGGAACAACATTCTGGACACTACCGTCCAAATAGGGACCATGTTGGATACTACTATCCAGAACAGGAACAAAATTCTAGATACTACCATCCAGAACAGGAACAACATTCTAGATACTACCATCCAGAACAGGAACAACATTCTGGATACTACTATCCAAAACAGGAACAACATTCTAGATACTACCATCCAGAACAGGAACAACGTTCTAGATACTAAAATCCAAAACAGGAACAACATGCTGAATATTACCATGCAGAACAAGGAACAACATTCTGGATACTACCATATAGACCAGGAACAACATTCTGGATACTTCTATCCAGAACAGGAAGAACATTCTGGATACTACCATCCAAAACAGGAACATGTTGGATACTACCATCCAGAACAGGAACAACATTTTGGATACTACCATCCAGAACAGGAAAAGCATTCTGGATACTACTATCCAGAACAGGAACAACGTTCTAGATACTACCATCCAGAACAGGAACAACATTCTGGATACTACCATCCAAAACAGGAACAACGTTCTGGATACTACCGTCCAAAACAGGAACAACATTCTGGATACTACCATCCAGAACAGGAACAACATTCTGGATACTACTATCCAGACCAGGAACAACATTCTGGAAACTACCATCCAGACCAGGAACAACATTATGGATACTACCATCCAGACCAGGAACAACGTTCTAGATACTAAAATCCAAAACAGTAACAACATGCTGAATATTACCATTCAGAACAAGGAACAACATTCTGGATGCTACCATCCAGAACAGGAACAACGTTCTGGATACTACCGTCCAAAACAGGAACAACATTCTGGATACTACCATCCAGAACAGGAACAACATTCTGGAAACTACCATCCAGACCAGGAACAACATTCTGGATACCACCATCCAGAACAGGAACAACATGTTATGATACTACCATCCAGAATAGGAACAATATTCTGGATACTACAATCCAAAACAGGAACAACATTCTAGATACTACCATCCAGAAAAGGAACAACGTTCTAGATACTAAAATCCAAAACAGGAACAACATGCTGAATATTACCATCCAGAACAGGAACAACATTCTGGATACTACTATCCAGAACAGGAACAACATTCTAGATACTACCATCCAGAACAGGAACAACATTCTGGATACTACCATCCAGACAAGGAACAACATTCTGGATACTACCATCTAGAACTGGAACAACAGTTTGGATACTACCATCCAGAACAGGAACAACATTCTGGATGCTACCATCCAAAACAGGAACAACAGTCTGGATACTACCATCCAGAACAGGAACAACATTCTGGATACTACCATCCAGACCAGGAACAACATTCTGGATACTACCATCCAGACAAGGAACAACATTCTGGATACTACCATCTAGAACTGGAACAACATTTTGGATACTACCATCCAGAAAGGGAAAAACATTCTGGATACTACTATCCAGAACAGGAACAACGTTCTAGACACTAAAATCCAAAACAGAAACAAAGTTCTAGATACTAAAATCCAAAACAGGAACAACATGCTGAATATTACCATCCAGAACAAGGAACCACATTCTGGATACTACCATATAGACAAGGAACAACATTCTGGATACTACTATCCAGAACAGGAAGAACATTCTAGATACTACCATCCAGAACAGGAAAAACATTCTGGATAATACTATCCAGAACAGGAACAACATTCTGGATACTACTATCCAGTACAGGAACAACATTCTGGATACTACCATCCAGACCAGGAACAACGTTCTGGATACTACCATCCAGACCAGGAACAACATTCTGGATACTACCATCCAGACCAGGAACAACATTCTCGATACTACCATCCAGAACAGGAACAAAATTCTGGATACTACCGTCCAAAACAGGAACATGTTGGATACTACCATCCAGAACTGGAAGAACATTCTGGAAACTACCATCCAGACCAGGAACAACATTCTGGATACTACCATCAAGACCAGGAACAACATTCTGGATACTACCATCCATAACAGGAACAACATTCTAGATACTACCATCCAGACCAGGAACAACATTCTGGATACCACCGTCCAGAACAGGAACAACATTCTGGATACTACCATCCAGAACAGGAACAACATTCTGGAAGCTACCATCCAGAACAGGAACAACATTCTGGAAACTACCATCCAGACCAGGAACAACATTCTGGATGCCACCATCCAGAACAGGAACAACATGTTATGATACTACCATCCAGAATAGGAACAACATTCTGGATACTACCATCTAGAACTGGAACAACAGTTTGGATACTACCATCCAGAACAGGACCAACATTCTGGATACTACCATCCAAAACAGGAACATGTTGGATACTACCATCCAGAACAGGAACAACATTTTGGATACTACCATCCAGAACAGGAAAAACATTCTGGATACTACTATCCAGAACAGGAACAACGTTCTAGATACTAAAATTCAAAACAGAAACAAAGTTCTAGATACTAAAATCCAAAACAGGAACAACATGCTGAATATTACCATCCAGAACAAGGAACCACATTCTGGATACTACCATATAGACCAGGAACAACATTCTGGATACTACTATCCAGAACAGGAAGAACATTCTGGATACTACCATCCAGAACAGGAACAACATTCTGGATACTACTATCCAGAACAGGAACAACATTCTAGATACTACCATCCAGAACAGGAACAACATTCTGGATACTACCATCCAAAACAGGAACAACGTTCTGGATACTACCGTCCAAAACAGGAACAACATTCTGGATACTACCATCCAGAACAGGAACAACATTCTGGATACTACTATCCAGACCAGGAACAACATTCTGGAAACTACCATCCAGACCAGGAACAACATTCTGGATACTACCATCCAGACCAGGAACAACGTTCTAGATACTAAAATCCAAAACAGTAACAACATGCTGAATATTACCATTCAGAACAAGGAACAACATTCTGGATGCTACCATCCAGAACAGGAACAACGTTGTGGATACTACCGTCCAAAACAGGAACAACGTTCTGGATACTACCATCCAGAACAGGAACAACATCATGGATACTACCATCCAGAACAGGAACAACATTCTGGATACCACCATCCAGAACAGGAACAACATGTTATGATACTACCATCCAGAATAGGAACAACATTCTGGATACTACAATCCAAAACAGGAACAACATTCTAGATGCTACCATCCAGAACAGGAACAACGTTCTAGATACTAAAATCCAAAACAGGAACAACATGCTGAATATTACCATCCAGAACAGGAACAACATTCTAGATACTACCATCCAGACCAGGAACAACATTCTGGATACCACCGTCCAGAACAGGAACAACATTCTGGATACTACCATCCAGAACAGGAACAACATTCTGGAAGCTACCATCCAGAACAGGAACAACATTCTGGAAACTACCATCCAGACCAGGAACAACATTCTGGATACCACCATCCAGAACAGGAACAACATGTTATGATACTACCATCCAGAATAGGAACAACATTCTGGATACTACCATCTAGAACTGGAACAACAGTTTGGATACTACCATCCAGAACAGGACCAACATTCTGGATACTACCATCCAAAACAGGAACATGTTGGATACTACCATCCAGAACAGGAACAACATTTTGGATACTACCATCCAGAACAGGAAAAACATTCTGGATACTACTATCCAGAACAGGAACAACGTTCTAGATACTAAAATTCAAAACAAAAACAAAGTTCTAGATACTAAAATCCAAAACAGGAACAACATGCTGAATATTACCATCCAGAACAAGGAACCACATTCTGGATACTACCATATAGACCAGGAACAACATTCTGGATACTACTATCCAGAACAGGAAGAACATTCTGGATACTACCATCCAGAACAGGAACAACATTCTGGATACTACTATCCAGAACAGGAACAACATTCTAGATACTACCATCCAGAACAGGAACAACATTCTGGATACTACCATCCAAAACAGGAACAACGTTCTGGATACTACCGTCCAAAACAGGAACAACATTCTGGATACTACCATCCAGAACAGGAACAACATTCTGGATACTACTATCCAGACCAGGAACAACATTCTGGAAACTACCATCCAGACCAGGAACAACATTCTGGATACTACCATCCAGACCAGGAACAACGTTCTAGATACTAAAATCCAAAACAGTAACAACATGCTGAATATTACCATTCAGAACAAGGAACAACATTCTGGATGATACCATCCAGAACAGGAACAACGTTCTGGATACTACCGTCCAAAACAGGAACAACGTTCTGGATACTACCATCCAGAACAGGAACAACATCATGGATACTACCATCCAGAACAGGAACAACATTCTGGATACCACCATCCAGAACAGGAACAACATGTTATGATACTACCATCCAGAATAGGAACAACATTCTGGATACTACAATCCAAAACAGGTACAACATTCTAGATGCTACCATCCAGAACAGGAACAACGTTCTAGATACTAAAATCCAAAACAGGAACAACATGCTGAATATTACCATCCACAACAGGAACAACATTCTGGATACTACTATCCAGAACAGGAACAACATTCTAGATACTACCATCCAGAACAGGAACAACATTCTGGATACTACCATCCAGAAAAGGAACAACATTCTGGATGCTACCATCCAAAACAGGAACAACATTCTGGATACTACCATCCAGAACAGGAACAACATTCTGGATACTACCATCCAGACCAGGAGCAACATTCTGGATACTACCATCCAGACAAGGAACAACATTCTGGATACTACAATCTAGAACTGGAACAACAGTTTGGATACTACCATCCAGAACAGGAACAACATTCTGGATACTACCATCCAAAACAGGAACATGTTGGATACTACCATCCAGAACAGGAACAACATTCTGGATACTACCATCCAGAACAGGAAAAAATTTCTGGATACCACTATCCAGAACAGGAACAAAGTTCTAGACACTAAAATCCAAAACAGAAACAAAGTTCTAGATACTAAAATCCAAAACAGGAACAACATGCTGAATATTACCATCCAGAACAATGAACCACATTCTGGATACTACCATATAGACCAGGAAGAACATTCTGGATACTACTATCCAGAACAGGAAGAACATTCTAGATACTACCATCCAGAACAGGAAAAACATTCTGGATAATACTATCCAGAACAGGAACAACATTCTGGATACTACTATCCAGTACAGGAACAACATTCTGGATACTACCATCGAGACCAGGAACAACGTTCTGGATACTACCATCCAGACCAGGAAAAACGTTCTAGATACTAAAATCCAAAACAGGAACAACATGCTGAATATTACCATCCAGAACAAGGAACAACATTCTGGATACTACCATCCAGAACAGGAACAACGTGCTGGACAGTACCGTCCAAAACAGGAACAACATTCTGGATACTACCATCCAGACCAGGAACAACATTCTGGATACTACCATCCAGACCAGGAACAACATTCTCGATACTAACATCCAGAACAGGAACAAAATTCTGGATACTACCGTCCATACCAGGAACATGTTGGATACTACAATCCAGAACTGGAACAACATTCTGGAAGCTACCATCAAGAACAGGAACAACATTCTGGAAACTACCATCCAGACCAGGAACAACATTTTGGATACTACCATCCAGACCAGGAACAACATTCTGGATACTACCATCCAGACCATGAACAACATTCTGGATACTATCATCCAGACCAGGAACAACGTTCTGGATACTACCATCCAGAACAGGAACAACATTCTGGATACTACCATCCAGAACAGGAACAACATTGTGGACACTACCGTCCAAAAAAGGCACATGTTGGATACTACCATCCAGAACAGGAACAACATTCTGGACACTACCGTCCAAATAAGGAACATGTTGGATACTACCATCCAGAACAGGAACAACATTCTAGATACTACCATCCAGAACAGGAACAACATTCTAGATACTACCATCCAGAACAGGAACATGTTATGATACTACCATCCAGAACAGGAACAACATTCTAGATACTACCATCCAGAACAGGAACAACGTTCTAGATACTAAAATCCAAAACAGGAACAACATTCTAGATACTACCATCCAGAACAGGAACAACATTCAGGATACTACCATCCAGAACAGGAACAACGTTCTGGATACTACCATCCAGACCAGGAACAAAGTTCTAGATACTAAAATCCAAAACAGGAACAACATGCTGAATATTACCATCCAGAACAAGGAACAACAGTCTGGATACTACCATCCAGAACAGGAACAACATTCTGGATACTACCATCCAGAACAGGAACAACATTCTGGATACCACTGTCCAGAACAGGAACATTCTGGATACTACCGTCCAGAACAGGAAAAACATTCTGGATACTACCGTCCAGAAGAGGAACAACATTCTGGATACTACCATCCAGAACAGGAACAACATTCTGGATACTACCATCCAGACCATGAACAACATTCTGGATACTATCATCCAGACCAGGAACAACATTCTGGATACTACCATCCAGAACACGAACAACATTCTGGATACTACCATCCAGAACAGGAACAACATTCTGGACACTACCGTCCAAATAAGGCACATGTTGGATACTACCATCCAGAACAGGAACAACATTCTGGACACTACCGTCCAAATAAGGACCATGTTGGATACTACTATCCAGAACAGGAACAACATTCTAGATACTACCATCCAAAACAGGAACAACATTCTAGATACTACCATCCAGAACAGGAACAACGTTCTAGATACTAAAATCCAAAACAGGAACAACATGCTGAATATTACCATGCAGAACAAGGAACAACATTCTGGACACTACCGTCCAAATAAGGACCATGTTGGATACTACTATCCAGAACAGGAACAACATTCTAGATACTACCATCCAGAACAGGAACAACATTCTAGATACTACCATCCAGAACAGGAACAACATTCTGGAAACTACCATCCAGACCAGGAACAACAATCTAGATACTACCATCCAGAACAGGAACAACGTTCTAGATACTAAAATCCAAAACAGGAACAACATGCTGAATATTACCATCCAGAACACGAACAACATTCTGGATACTACCATCCAGAACAGGAACAACATTCTGGACACTACCGTCCAAATAAGGCACATGTTGGATACTACCATCCAGAACAGGAACAACATTCTGGACACTACCGTCCAAATAAGGAACATGTTGGATACTACTATCCAGAACAGGAACAACATTCTAGATACTACCATCCAGAACAGGAACAACATTCTAGATACTACCATCCAGAACAGGAACATGTTATGATACTACCATCCAGAACAGGAACAACATTCTGGATACTACTATCCAAAACAGGAACAACATTCTAGATACTACCGTCCAGAACAGGAACAACGTTCTAGATACTAAAATCCAAAACAGGAACAACATGCTGAATATTACCATCCAGAACAAGGAACAACATTCTGGATACTACCATCCAGAACAGGAACAACATTCTGGATACTACTATCCAGAACAGGAACAACATTCTAGATACTACCATCCAGAACAGGAACAACATTCTGGATACTACTATCCAGAACAGGAACAACATTCTAGATACTACTATCCAGACCAGGAACAACATTCTGGATACTACCGTCCAGAAGAGGAACAACATTCTGGATACTACCATCCAGAACAGGAACAACATTCTGGATAGTACCATCCAGAACAGGAACAACATTCTGGATATGACCATCCAGACCAGGAACAACATTCTGGATAGTACTATCCATAACAGGAACAACATTCTAGATACTACCATCCAGACCAGGAACAACACTCTGGATACCACCGTCCAGAACAGGAAAAACATTCTGGATAATACTATCCAGAACAGGAACAACATTCTGGATACTACTATCCAGTACAGGAACAACATTCTGGATACTACCATCCAGACCAGGAACAACGTTCTAGATACTAAAATCCAGACCAGGAAAAACGTTCTAGATACTAAAATCCAAAACAGGAACAACATGCTGAATATTACCATCCAGAACAAGGAACAACATTCTGGATACTACCATCCAGAACAGGAACAACGTTCTGGACAGTACCGTCCAAAACAGGAACAACGTTCTGGATACTACCATCCAGACCAGGAACAACATTCTGGATACTACCATCCAGACCAGGAACAACATTCTCGATACTACCATCCAGAACAGGAACAAAATTCTGGATACTACCGTCCAAAACAGGAACATGTTGGATACTACCATCCAGAACTGGAAGAACATTCTGGAAACTACCATCCAGACCAGGAACAACATTCTGGATACTACCATCAAGACCAGGAACAACATTCTGGATACTACCATCCATAACAGGAACAACATTCTAGATACTACCATCCAGACCAGGAACAACATTCTGGATACCACCGTCCAGAACAGGAACAACATTCTGGATACTACCATATAGAACAGGAACAACATTCTGGAAGCTACCATCCAGAACAGGAACAACATTCTGGAAACTACCATCCAGACCAGGAACAACATTCTGGATACCACCATCCAGAACAGGAACAACATGTTATGATACTACCATCCAGAATAGGAACAACATTCTGGATACTACCATCTAGAACTGGAACAACAGTTTGGATACTACCATCCAGAACAGGACCAACATTCTGGATACTACCATCCAAAACAGGAACATGTTGGATACTACCATCCAGAACAGGAACAACATTTTGGATACTACCATCCAGAACAGGAAAAACATTCTGGATACTACTATCCAGAACAGGAACAACGTTCTAGATACTAAAATTCAAAACAGAAACAAAGTTCTAGATACTAAAATCCAAAACAGGAACAACATGCTGAATATTACCATCCAGAACAAGGAACCACATTCTGGATACTACCATATAGACCAGGAACAACATTCTGGATACTACTATCCAGAACAGGAAGAACATTCTGGATACTACCATCCAGAACAGGAACAACATTCTGGATACTACTATCCAGAACAGGAACAACATTCTAGATACTACCATCCAGAACAGGAACAACATTCTGGATACTACCATCCAAAACAGGAACAACGTTCTGGATACTACCGTCCAAAACAGGAACAACATTCTGGATACTACCATCCAGAACAGGAACAACATTCTGGATACTACTATCCAGACCAGGAACAACATTCTGGAAACTACCATCCAGACCAGGAACAACATTCTGGATACTACCATCCAGACCAGGAACAACGTTCTAGATACTAAAATCCAGACCAGGAAAAACGTTCTAGATACTAAAATCCAAAACAGGAACAACATGCTGAATATTACCATCTAGAACAAGGAACAACATTCTGGATACTACCATCCAGAACAGGAACAACGTTCTGGACAGTACCGTCCAAAACAGGAACAACGTTCTGGATACTACCATCCAGACCAGGAACAACATTCTGGATACTACCATCCAGACCAGGAACAACATTCTCGATACTACCATCCAGAACAGGAACAAAATTCTGGATACTACCGTCCAAAACAGGAACATGTTGGATACTACCATCCAGAACGGGAAGAACATTCTGGAAACTACCATCCAGACCAGGAACAACATTCTGGATACTACCATCAAGACCAGGAACAACATTCTGGATACTACCATCCATAACAGGAACAACATTCTAGATACTACCATCCAGACCAGGAACAACATTCTGGATACCACCGTCCAGAACAGGAACAACATTCTGGATACTACCATCAAGAACAGGAACAACATTCTGGAAGCTACCATCCAGAACAGAAACAACATTCTGGAAACTACCATCCAGACCAGGAACAACATTCTGGATACCACCATCCAGAACAGGAACAACATGTTATGATACTACCATCCAGAATAGGAACAACATTCTGGATACTACCATCTAGAACTTGAACAACAGTTTGGATACTACCATCCAGAACAGGAACATGTTGGATACTACCATCCAGAACAGGAACAACATTTTGGATACTACCATCCAGAACAGGAAAAACATTCTGGATACTACTATCCAGAACAGGAACAACGTTCTAGATACTAAAATTCAAAACAGAAACAAAGTTCTAGATACTAAAATCCAAAACAGGAACAAAATGCTGAATATTACCATCCAGAACAAGGAACCACATTCTGGATACTACCATATAGACCAGGAACAACATTCTGGATACTACTATCCAAAACAGGAAGAACATTCTGGATACTACCATCCAGAACAGGAACAACATTCTGGATACTACTATCCAGAACAGGAACAACATTCTAGATACTACCATCCAGAACAGGAACAACATTCTGGATACTACCATCCAAAACAGGAACAACGTTCTGGATACTACCGTCCAAAACAGGAACAACATTCTGGATACTACCATCCAGAACAGGAACAACATTCTGGATACTACTATCCAGACCAGGAACAACATTCTGGAAACTACCATCCAGACCAGGAACAACATTCTGGATACTACCATCCAGACCAGGAACAACGTTCTAGATACTAAAATCCAAAACAGGAACAACATTCTAGATACTACCATCCAGAACAGGAACAACATTCTGGATACTACCATCCAAAACAGGAACAACGTTCTGGATACTACCGTCCAAAACAGGAACAACATTCTGGATACTACCATCCAGAACAGGAACAACATTCTGGATACTACTATCCAGACCAGGAACAACATTCTGGAAACTACCATCCAGACCAGGAACAACATTCTGGATACTACCATCCAGACCAGGAACAACGTTCTAGATACTAAAATCCAAAACAGTAACAACATGCTGAATATTACCATTGAGAACAAGGAACAACATTCTGGATGCTACCATCCAGAACAGGATCAACGTTCTGGATACTACCGTCCAAAACAGGAACAACGTTCTGGATACTACCATCCAGAACAGGAACAACATCATGGATACTACCATCCAGAACAGGAACAACATTCTGGATACCACCATCCAGAACAGGAACAACATGTTATGATACTACCATCGAGAATAGGAACAACATTCTGGATACTACAATCCAAAACAGGAACAACATTCTAGATGCTACCATCCAGAACAGGAACAACGTTCTAGATACTAAAATCCAAAACAGGAACAACATGCTGAATATTACCATCCAGAACAGGAACAACATTCTAGATACTACCATCCAGACCAGGAACAACATTCTGGATACCACCGTCCAGAACAGGAACAACATTCTGGATACTACCATTCAGAACAGGAACAACATTCTGGAAGCTACCATCCAGAACAGGAACAACATTCTGGAAACTACCATCCAGACCAGGAACAACATTCTGGATACCACCATCCAGAACAGGAACAACATGTTATGATACTACCATCCAGAATAGGAACAACATTCTGGATACTACCATCTAGAACTGGAACAACAGTTTGGATACTACCATCCAGAACAGGACCAACATTCTGGATACTACCATCCAAAACAGGAACATGTTGGATACTACCATCCAGAACAGGAACAACATTTTGGATACTACCATCCAGAACAGGAAAAACATTCTGGATACTACTATCCAGAACAGGAACAACGTTCTAGATACTAAAATTAAAAACAAAACCAAAGTTCTAGATACTAAAATCCAAAACAGGAACAACATGCTGAATATTACCATCCAGAACAAGGAACCACATTCTGGATACTACCATATAGACCAGGAACAACATTCTGGATACTACTATCCAGAACAGGAAGAACATTCTGGATACTACCATCCAGAACAGGAACAACATTCTGGATACTACTATCCAGAACAGGAACAACATTCTAGATACTACCATCCAGAACTGGAACAACATTCTGGATACTACCATCCAAAACAGGAACAACGTTCTGGATACTACCGTCCAAAACAGGAACAACATTCTGGATACTACCATCCAGAACAGGAACAACATTCTGGATACTACTATCCAGACCAGGAACAACATTCCGGAAACTACCATCCAGACCAGGAACAACATTCTGGATACTACCATCCAGACCAGGAACAACGTTCTAGATACTAAAATCCAAAACAGTAACAACATGCTGGATACTACCATCCAGACCAGGAGCAACATTCTGGATACTACCATCCAGACAAGGAACAACATTCTGGATACTACAATCTAGAACTGGAACAACAGTTTGGATACTACCATCCAGAACAGGAACAACATTCTGGATACTACCATCCAAAACAGGAACATGTTGGATACTACCATCCAGAACAGGAACAACATTCTGGATACTACCATCCAGAACAGGAAAAAATTTCTGGATACCACTATCCAGAACAGGAACAAAGTTCTAGACACTAAAATCCAAAACAGAAACAAAGTTCTAGATACTAAAATCCAAAACAGGAACAACATGCTGAATATTACCATCCAGAACAATGAACCACATTCTGGATACTACCATATAGACCAGGAAGAACATTCTGGATACTACTATCCAGAACAGGAAGAACATTCTAGATACTACCATCCAGAACAGGAAAAACATTCTGGATAATACTATCCAGAACAGGAACAACATTCTGGATACTACTATCCAGTACAGGAACAACATTCTGGATACTACCATCGAGACCAGGAACAACGTTCTGGATACTACCATCCAGACCAGGAAAAACGTTCTAGATACTAAAATCCAAAACAGGAACAACATGCTGAATATTACCATCCAGAACAAGGAACAACATTCTGGATACTACCATCCAGAACAGGAACAACGTGCTGGACAGTACCGTCCAAAACAGGAACAACATTCTGGATACTACCATCCAGACCAGGAACAACATTCTGGATACTACCATCCAGACCAGGAACAACATTCTCGATACTAACATCCAGAACAGGAACAAAATTCTGGATACTACCGTCCATACCAGGAACATGTTGGATACTACAATCCAGAACTGGAACAACATTCTGGAAGCTACCATCAAGAACAGGAACAACATTCTGGAAACTACCATCCAGACCAGGAACAACATTTTGGATACTACCATCCAGACCAGGAACAACATTCTGGATACTACCATCCAGACCATGAACAACATTCTGGATACTATCATCCAGACCAGGAACAACGTTCTGGATACTACCATCCAGAACAGGAACAACATTCTGGATACTACCATCCAGAACAGGAACAACATTGTGGACACTACCGTCCAGAACAGGAACATGTTGGATACTACCATCCAGAACAGGAACAACATTTTGGATACTACCATCCAGAACAGGAAAAACATTCTGGATACTACTATCCAGAACAGGAACAACGTTCTAGATACTAAAATTCAAAACAGAAACAAAGTTCTAGATACTAAAATCCAAAACAGGAACAAAATGCTGAATATTACCATCCAGAACAAGGAACCACATTCTGGATACTACCATATAGACCAGGAACAACATTCTGGATACTACTATCCAAAACAGGAAGAACATTCTGGATACTACCATCCAGAACAGGAACAACATTCTGGATACTACTATCCAGAACAGGAACAACATTCTAGATACTACCATCCAGAACAGGAACAACATTCTGGATACTACCATCCAAAACAGGAACAACGTTCTGGATACTACCGTCCAAAACAGGAACAACATTCTGGATACTACCATCCAGAACAGGAACAACATTCTGGATACTACTATCCAGACCAGGAACAACATTCTGGAAACTACCATCCAGACCAGGAACAACATTCTGGATACTACCATCCAGACCAGGAACAACGTTCTAGATACTAAAATCCAAAACAGGAACAACATTCTAGATACTACCATCCAGAACAGGAACAACATTCTGGATACTACCATCCAAAACAGGAACAACGTTCTGGATACTACCGTCCAAAACAGGAACAACATTCTGGATACTACCATCCAGAACAGGAACAACATTCTGGATACTACTATCCAGACCAGGAACAACATTCTGGAAACTACCATCCAGACCAGGAACAACATTCTGGATACTACCATCCAGACCAGGAACAACGTTCTAGATACTAAAATCCAAAACAGTAACAACATGCTGAATATTACCATTGAGAACAAGGAACAACATTCTGGATGCTACCATCCAGAACAGGATCAACGTTCTGGATACTACCGTCCAAAACAGGAACAACGTTCTGGATACTACCATCCAGAACAGGAACAACATCATGGATACTACCATCCAGAACAGGAACAACATTCTGGATACCACCATCCAGAACAGGAACAACATGTTATGATACTACCATCGAGAATAGGAACAACATTCTGGATACTACAATCCAAAACAGGAACAACATTCTAGATGCTACCATCCAGAACAGGAACAACGTTCTAGATACTAAAATCCAAAACAGGAACAACATGCTGAATATTACCATCCAGAACAGGAACAACATTCTAGATACTACCATCCAGACCAGGAACAACATTCTGGATACCACCGTCCAGAACAGGAACAACATTCTGGATACTACCATTCAGAACAGGAACAACATTCTGGAAGCTACCATCCAGAACAGGAACAACATTCTGGAAACTACCATCCAGACCAGGAACAACATTCTGGATACCACCATCCAGAACAGGAACAACATGTTATGATACTACCATCCAGAATAGGAACAACATTCTGGATACTACCATCTAGAACTGGAACAACAGTTTGGATACTACCATCCAGAACAGGACCAACATTCTGGATACTACCATCCAAAACAGGAACATGTTGGATACTACCATCCAGAACAGGAACAACATTTTGGATACTACCATCCAGAACAGGAAAAACATTCTGGATACTACTATCCAGAACAGGAACAACGTTCTAGATACTAAAATTAAAAACAAAACCAAAGTTCTAGATACTAAAATCCAAAACAGGAACAACATGCTGAATATTACCATCCAGAACAAGGAACCACATTCTGGATACTACCATATAGACCAGGAACAACATTCTGGATACTACTATCCAGAACAGGAAGAACATTCTGGATACTACCATCCAGAACAGGAACAACATTCTGGATACTACTATCCAGAACAGGAACAACATTCTAGATACTACCATCCAGAACTGGAACAACATTCTGGATACTACCATCCAAAACAGGAACAACGTTCTGGATACTACCGTCCAAAACAGGAACAACATTCTGGATACTACCATCCAGAACAGGAACAACATTCTGGATACTACTATCCAGACCAGGAACAACATTCCGGAAACTACCATCCAGACCAGGAACAACATTCTGGATACTACCATCCAGACCAGGAACAACGTTCTAGATACTAAAATCCAAAACAGTAACAACATGCTGGATACTACCATCCAGACCAGGAGCAACATTCTGGATACTACCATCCAGACAAGGAACAACATTCTGGATACTACAATCTAGAACTGGAACAACAGTTTGGATACTACCATCCAGAACAGGAACAACATTCTGGATACTACCATCCAAAACAGGAACATGTTGGATACTACCATCCAGAACAGGAACAACATTCTGGATACTACCATCCAGAACAGGAAAAAATTTCTGGATACCACTATCCAGAACAGGAACAAAGTTCTAGACACTAAAATCCAAAACAGAAACAAAGTTCTAGATACTAAAATCCAAAACAGGAACAACATGCTGAATATTACCATCCAGAACAATGAACCACATTCTGGATACTACCATATAGACCAGGAAGAACATTCTGGATACTACTATCCAGAACAGGAAGAACATTCTAGATACTACCATCCAGAACAGGAAAAACATTCTGGATAATACTATCCAGAACAGGAACAACATTCTGGATACTACTATCCAGTACAGGAACAACATTCTGGATACTACCATCGAGACCAGGAACAACGTTCTGGATACTACCATCCAGACCAGGAAAAACGTTCTAGATACTAAAATCCAAAACAGGAACAACATGCTGAATATTACCATCCAGAACAAGGAACAACATTCTGGATACTACCATCCAGAACAGGAACAACGTGCTGGACAGTACCGTCCAAAACAGGAACAACATTCTGGATACTACCATCCAGACCAGGAACAACATTCTGGATACTACCATCCAGACCAGGAACAACATTCTCGATACTAACATCCAGAACAGGAACAAAATTCTGGATACTACCGTCCATACCAGGAACATGTTGGATACTACAATCCAGAACTGGAACAACATTCTGGAAGCTACCATCAAGAACAGGAACAACATTCTGGAAACTACCATCCAGACCAGGAACAACATTTTGGATACTACCATCCAGACCAGGAACAACATTCTGGATACTACCATCCAGACCATGAACAACATTCTGGATACTATCATCCAGACCAGGAACAACGTTCTGGATACTACCATCCAGAACAGGAACAACATTCTGGATACTACCATCCAGAACAGGAACAACATTGTGGACACTACCGTCCAAAAAAGGCACATGTTGGATACTACCATCCAGAACAGGAACAACATTCTGGACACTACCGTCCAAATAAGGAACATGTTGGATACTACCATCCAGAACAGGAACAACATTCTAGATACTACCATCCAGAACAGGAACAACATTCTAGATACTACCATCCAGAACAGGAACATGTTATGATACTACCATCCAGAACAGGAACAACATTCTAGATACTACCATCCAGAACAGGAACAACGTTCTAGATACTAAAATCCAAAACAGGAACAACATTCTAGATACTACCATCCAGAACAGGAACAACATTCAGGATACTACCATCCAGAACAGGAACAACGTTCTGGATACTACCATCCAGACCAGGAACAAAGTTCTAGATACTAAAATCCAAAACAGGAACAACATGCTGAATATTACCATCCAGAACAAGGAACAACAGTCTGGATACTACCATCCAGAACAGGAACAACATTCTGGATACTACCATCCAGAACAGGAACAACATTCTGGATACCACTGTCCAGAACAGGAACATTCTGGATACTACCGTCCAGAACAGGAAAAACATTCTGGATACTACCGTCCAGAAGAGGAACAACATTCTGGATACTACCATCCAGAACAGGAACAACATTCTGGATACTACCATCCAGACCATGAACAACATTCTGGATACTATCATCCAGACCAGGAACAACATTCTGGATACTACCATCCAGAACACGAACAACATTCTGGATACTACCATCCAGAACAGGAACAACATTCTGGACACTACCGTCCAAATAAGGCACATGTTGGATACTACCATCCAGAACAGGAACAACATTCTGGACACTACCGTCCAAATAAGGACCATGTTGGATACTACTATCCAGAACAGGAACAACATTCTAGATACTACCATCCAAAACAGGAACAACATTCTAGATACTACCATCCAGAACAGGAACAACGTTCTAGATACTAAAATCCAAAACAGGAACAACATGCTGAATATTACCATGCAGAACAAGGAACAACATTCTGGACACTACCGTCCAAATAAGGACCATGTTGGATACTACTATCCAGAACAGGAACAACATTCTAGATACTACCATCCAGAACAGGAACAACATTCTAGATACTACCATCCAGAACAGGAACAACATTCTGGAAACTACCATCCAGACCAGGAACAACAATCTAGATACTACCATCCAGAACAGGAACAACGTTCTAGATACTAAAATCCAAAACAGGAACAACATGCTGAATATTACCATCCAGAACACGAACAACATTCTGGATACTACCATCCAGAACAGGAACAACATTCTGGACACTACCGTCCAAATAAGGCACATGTTGGATACTACCATCCAGAACAGGAACAACATTCTGGACACTACCGTCCAAATAAGGAACATGTTGGATACTACTATCCAGAACAGGAACAACATTCTAGATACTACCATCCAGAACAGGAACAACATTCTAGATACTACCATCCAGAACAGGAACATGTTATGATACTACCATCCAGAACAGGAACAACATTCTGGATACTACTATCCAAAACAGGAACAACATTCTAGATACTACCGTCCAGAACAGGAACAACGTTCTAGATACTAAAATCCAAAACAGGAACAACATGCTGAATATTACCATCCAGAACAAGGAACAACATTCTGGATACTACCATCCAGAACAGGAACAACATTCTGGATACTACTATCCAGAACAGGAACAACATTCTAGATACTACCATCCAGAACAGGAACAACATTCTGGATACTACTATCCAGAACAGGAACAACATTCTAGATACTACTATCCAGACCAGGAACAACATTCTGGATACTACCGTCCAGAAGAGGAACAACATTCTGGATACTACCATCCAGAACAGGAACAACATTCTGGATAGTACCATCCAGAACAGGAACAACATTCTGGATATGACCATCCAGACCAGGAACAACATTCTGGATAGTACTATCCATAACAGGAACAACATTCTAGATACTACCATCCAGACCAGGAACAACACTCTGGATACCACCGTCCAGAACAGGAAAAACATTCTGGATAATACTATCCAGAACAGGAACAACATTCTGGATACTACTATCCAGTACAGGAACAACATTCTGGATACTACCATCCAGACCAGGAACAACGTTCTAGATACTAAAATCCAGACCAGGAAAAACGTTCTAGATACTAAAATCCAAAACAGGAACAACATGCTGAATATTACCATCCAGAACAAGGAACAACATTCTGGATACTACCATCCAGAACAGGAACAACGTTCTGGACAGTACCGTCCAAAACAGGAACAACGTTCTGGATACTACCATCCAGACCAGGAACAACATTCTGGATACTACCATCCAGACCAGGAACAACATTCTCGATACTACCATCCAGAACAGGAACAAAATTCTGGATACTACCGTCCAAAACAGGAACATGTTGGATACTACCATCCAGAACTGGAAGAACATTCTGGAAACTACCATCCAGACCAGGAACAACATTCTGGATACTACCATCAAGACCAGGAACAACATTCTGGATACTACCATCCATAACAGGAACAACATTCTAGATACTACCATCCAGACCAGGAACAACATTCTGGATACCACCGTCCAGAACAGGAACAACATTCTGGATACTACCATATAGAACAGGAACAACATTCTGGAAGCTACCATCCAGAACAGGAACAACATTCTGGAAACTACCATCCAGACCAGGAACAACATTCTGGATACCACCATCCAGAACAGGAACAACATGTTATGATACTACCATCCAGAATAGGAACAACATTCTGGATACTACCATCTAGAACTGGAACAACAGTTTGGATACTACCATCCAGAACAGGACCAACATTCTGGATACTACCATCCAAAACAGGAACATGTTGGATACTACCATCCAGAACAGGAACAACATTTTGGATACTACCATCCAGAACAGGAAAAACATTCTGGATACTACTATCCAGAACAGGAACAACGTTCTAGATACTAAAATTCAAAACAGAAACAAAGTTCTAGATACTAAAATCCAAAACAGGAACAACATGCTGAATATTACCATCCAGAACAAGGAACCACATTCTGGATACTACCATATAGACCAGGAACAACATTCTGGATACTACTATCCAGAACAGGAAGAACATTCTGGATACTACCATCCAGAACAGGAACAACATTCTGGATACTACTATCCAGAACAGGAACAACATTCTAGATACTACCATCCAGAACAGGAACAACATTCTGGATACTACCATCCAAAACAGGAACAACGTTCTGGATACTACCGTCCAAAACAGGAACAACATTCTGGATACTACCATCCAGAACAGGAACAACATTCTGGATACTACTATCCAGACCAGGAACAACATTCTGGAAACTACCATCCAGACCAGGAACAACATTCTGGATACTACCATCCAGACCAGGAACAACGTTCTAGATACTAAAATCCAGACCAGGAAAAACGTTCTAGATACTAAAATCCAAAACAGGAACAACATGCTGAATATTACCATCTAGAACAAGGAACAACATTCTGGATACTACCATCCAGAACAGGAACAACGTTCTGGACAGTACCGTCCAAAACAGGAACAACGTTCTGGATACTACCATCCAGACCAGGAACAACATTCTGGATACTACCATCCAGACCAGGAACAACATTCTCGATACTACCATCCAGAACAGGAACAAAATTCTGGATACTACCGTCCAAAACAGGAACATGTTGGATACTACCATCCAGAACGGGAAGAACATTCTGGAAACTACCATCCAGACCAGGAACAACATTCTGGATACTACCATCAAGACCAGGAACAACATTCTGGATACTACCATCCATAACAGGAACAACATTCTAGATACTACCATCCAGACCAGGAACAACATTCTGGATACCACCGTCCAGAACAGGAACAACATTCTGGATACTACCATCAAGAACAGGAACAACATTCTGGAAGCTACCATCCAGAACAGAAACAACATTCTGGAAACTACCATCCAGACCAGGAACAACATTCTGGATACCACCATCCAGAACAGGAACAACATGTTATGATACTACCATCCAGAATAGGAACAACATTCTGGATACTACCATCTAGAACTGGAACAACAGTTTGGATACTACCATCCAGAACAGGAACATGTTGGATACTACCATCCAGAACAGGAACAACATTTTGGATACTACCATCCAGAACAGGAAAAACATTCTGGATACTACTATCCAGAACAGGAACAACGTTCTAGATACTAAAATTCAAAACAGAAACAAAGTTCTAGATACTAAAATCCAAAACAGGAACAAAATGCTGAATATTACCATCCAGAACAAGGAACCACATTCTGGATACTACCATATAGACCAGGAACAACATTCTGGATACTACTATCCAAAACAGGAAGAACATTCTGGATACTACCATCCAGAACAGGAACAACATTCTGGATACTACTATCCAGAACAGGAACAACATTCTAGATACTACCATCCAGAACAGGAACAACATTCTGGATACTACCATCCAAAACAGGAACAACGTTCTGGATACTACCGTCCAAAACAGGAACAACATTCTGGATACTACCATCCAGAACAGGAACAACATTCTGGATACTACTATCCAGACCAGGAACAACATTCTGGAAACTACCATCCAGACCAGGAACAACATTCTGGATACTACCATCCAGACCAGGAACAACGTTCTAGATACTAAAATCCAAAACAGGAACAACATTCTAGATACTACCATCCAGAACAGGAACAACATTCTGGATACTACCATCCAAAACAGGAACAACGTTCTGGATACTACCGTCCAAAACAGGAACAACATTCTGGATACTACCATCCAGAACAGGAACAACATTCTGGATACTACTATCCAGACCAGGAACAACATTCTGGAAACTACCATCCAGACCAGGAACAACATTCTGGATACTACCATCCAGACCAGGAACAACGTTCTAGATACTAAAATCCAAAACAGTAACAACATGCTGAATATTACCATTGAGAACAAGGAACAACATTCTGGATGCTACCATCCAGAACAGGATCAACGTTCTGGATACTACCGTCCAAAACAGGAACAACGTTCTGGATACTACCATCCAGAACAGGAACAACATCATGGATACTACCATCCAGAACAGGAACAACATTCTGGATACCACCATCCAGAACAGGAACAACATGTTATGATACTACCATCGAGAATAGGAACAACATTCTGGATACTACAATCCAAAACAGGAACAACATTCTAGATGCTACCATCCAGAACAGGAACAACGTTCTAGATACTAAAATCCAAAACAGGAACAACATGCTGAATATTACCATCCAGAACAGGAACAACATTCTAGATACTACCATCCAGACCAGGAACAACATTCTGGATACCACCGTCCAGAACAGGAACAACATTCTGGATACTACCATTCAGAACAGGAACAACATTCTGGAAGCTACCATCCAGAACAGGAACAACATTCTGGAAACTACCATCCAGACCAGGAACAACATTCTGGATACCACCATCCAGAACAGGAACAACATGTTATGATACTACCATCCAGAATAGGAACAACATTCTGGATACTACCATCTAGAACTGGAACAACAGTTTGGATACTACCATCCAGAACAGGACCAACATTCTGGATACTACCATCCAAAACAGGAACATGTTGGATACTACCATCCAGAACAGGAACAACATTTTGGATACTACCATCCAGAACAGGAAAAACATTCTGGATACTACTATCCAGAACAGGAACAACGTTCTAGATACTAAAATTAAAAACAAAACCAAAGTTCTAGATACTAAAATCCAAAACAGGAACAACATGCTGAATATTACCATCCAGAACAAGGAACCACATTCTGGATACTACCATATAGACCAGGAACAACATTCTGGATACTACTATCCAGAACAGGAAGAACATTCTGGATACTACCATCCAGAACAGGAACAACATTCTGGATACTACTATCCAGAACAGGAACAACATTCTAGATACTACCATCCAGAACTGGAACAACATTCTGGATACTACCATCCAAAACAGGAACAACGTTCTGGATACTACCGTCCAAAACAGGAACAACATTCTGGATACTACCATCCAGAACAGGAACAACATTCTGGATACTACTATCCAGACCAGGAACAACATTCCGGAAACTACCATCCAGACCAGGAACAACATTCTGGATACTACCATCCAGACCAGGAACAACGTTCTAGATACTAAAATCCAAAACAGTAACAACATGCTGAATATTACCATTCAGAACAAGGAAAAACATTCTGGATGCTACCATCCAGAACAGGAACAACGTTCTGGATACTACCGTCCAAAACAGGAACAACGTTCTGGATACTACCATCCAGAACAGGAACAACATCATGGATACTACCATCCAGAACAGGAACAACATTCTGGATACCACAATCCAGAACAGGAACAACATGTTATGATACTACCATCCAGAATAGGAACAACATTCTGGATACTACAATCCAAAACAGGAACAACATTCTAGATGCTACCATCCAGAACAGGAACAACGTTCTAGATACTAAAATCCAAAACAGGAACAACATGCTGAATATTACCATCCAGAACAGGAACAACATTCTGGATACTACTATCCAGAACAGGAACAACATTCTAGATACTACCATCCAGAACAGGAACAACATTCTGGATACTACCATCCAGAAAAGGAACAACATTCTGGATACTACCATCCAGACCAGGAGCAACATTCTGGATACTACCATCCAGACAAGGAACAACATTCTGGATACTACAATCTAGAACTGGAACAACAGTTTGGATACTACCATCCAGAACAGGAACAACATTCTGGATACTACCATCCAAAACAGGAACATGTTGGATACTACCATCCAGAACAGGAACAACATTCTGGATACTACCATCCAGAACAGGAAAAAATTTCTGGATACCACTATCCAGAACAGGAACAAAGTTCTAGACACTAAAATCCAAAACAGAAACAAAGTTCAAGATACTAAAATCCAAAACAGGAACAACATGCTGAATATTACCATCCAGAACAAGGAACAACATTCTGGATACTACCATCCAGAACAGGAACAACGTTCTGGACAGTACCGTCCAAAACAGGAACAACATTCTGGATACTACCATCCAGACCAGGAACAACATTCTGGATACTACCATCCAGACCAGGAACAACATTCTCGATACTAACATCCAGAACAGGAACAAAATTCTGGATACTACCGTCCATACCAGGAACATGTTGGATACTACCATCCAGAACTGGAACAACATTCTGGAAGCTACCATCAAGAACAGGAACAACATTCTGGAAACTACCATCCAGACCAGGAACAACATTTTGGATACTACCATCCAGACCAGGAACAACATTCTGGATACTACCATCCAGACCATGAACAACATTCTGGATACTATCATCCAGACCAGGAACAACGTTCTGGATACTACCATCCAGAACAGGAACAACATTCTGGATACTACCATCCAGAACAGGAACAACATTGTGGACACTACCGTCCAAAAAAGGCACATGTTGGATACTACCATCCAGAACAGGAACAACATTCTGGACACTACCGTCCAAATAAGGAACATGTTGGATACTACCATCCAGAACAGGAACAACATTCTAGATACTACTATCCAGAACAGGAACAACATTCTAGATACTACCATCCAGAACAGGAACATGTTATGATACTACCATCCAGAACAGGAACAACATTCTAGATACTACCATCCAGAACAGGAACAACGTTCTAGATACAAAAATCCAAAACAGGAACAACATTCTAGATACTACCATCCAGAACAGGAACAACATTCAGGATACTACCATCCAGAACAGGAACAACGTTCTGGATACTACCATCCAGACCAGGAACAAAGTTCTAGATACTAAAATCCAAAACAGGAACAACATGCTGAATATTACCATCCAGAACAAGGAACAACATTCTGGATACTACCATCCAGAACAGGAACAACATTCTGGATACTACCATCCAGAACAGGAACAACATTCTGGATACCACTGTCCAGAACAGGAACATTCTGGATACTACCGTCCAGAACAGGAAAAACATTCTGGATACTACCGTCCAGAAGAGGAACAACATTCTGGATACTACCATCCAGAACAGGAACAACATTCTGGATACTACCATCCAGACCATGAACAACATTCTGGATACTATCATCCAGACCAGGAACAACATTCTGGATACTACCATCCAGAACACGAACAACATTCTGGATACTACCATCCAGAACAGGAACAACATTCTGGACACTACCGTCCAAATAAGGCACATGTTGGATACTACCATCCAGAACAGGAACAACATTCTGGACAATACCGTCCAAATAAGGACCATGTTGGATACTACTATCCAGAACAGGAACAACATTCTAGATACTACCATCCAAAACAGGAACAACATTCTAGATACTACCATCCAGAACAGGAACAACGTTCTAGATACTAAAATCCAAAACAGGAACAACATGCTGAATATTACCATGCAGAACAAGGAACAACATTCTGGACACTACCGTCCAAATAAGGACCATGTTGGATACTACTATCCAGAACAGGAACAACATTCTAGATACTACCATCCAGAACAGGAACAACATTCTAGATACTACCATCCAGAACCGGAACAACATTCTGGAAACTACCATCCAGACCAGGAACAACAATCTAGATACTACCATCCAGAACAGGAAATACGTTCTAGATACTAAAATCCAAAACAGGAACAACATGCTGAATATTACCATCCAGAACACGAACAACATTCTGGATACTACCATCCAGAACAGGAACAACATTCTGGACACTACCGTCCAAATAAGGCACATGTTGGATACTACCATCCAGAACAGGAACAACATTCTGGACACTACCGTCCAAATAAGGAACATGTTGGATACTACTATCCAGAACAGGAACAACATTCTAGATACTACCATCCAGAACAGGAACAACATTCTAGATACTACCATCCAGAACAGGAACATGTTATGATACTACCATCCAGAACAGGAACAACATTCTGGATACTACTATCCAAAACAGGAACAACATTCTAGATACTACCGTCCAGAACAGGAACAACGTTCTAGATACTAAAATCCAAAACAGGAACAACATGCTGAATATTACCATCCAGAACAAGGAACAACATTCTGGATACTACCATCCAGAACAGGAACAACATTCTGGATACTACTATCCAGAACAGGAACAACATTCTAGATACTACCATCCAGAACAGGAACAACATTCTGGATACTACTATCCAGAACAGGAACAACATTCTAGATACTACTATCCAGACCAGGAACAACATTCTGGATACTACCGTCCAGAAGAGGAACAACATTCTGGATACTACCATCCAGAACAGGAACAACATTCTGGATACTACCATCCAGAACAGGAACAACATTCTGGATACGACCATCCAGACCAGGAACAACATTCTGGATAGTACTATCCATAACAGGAACAACATTCTAGATACTACCATCCAGACCAGGAACAACACTCTGGATACCACCGTCCAGAACACGAACAACATTCTGGATACCACCATCCAAAACAGGAACAACATTCTGGAAGCTACCATCCAGAACAGGAACAACATTCTGGAAACTACCATCCAGACCAGGAACAACATTCTGGATACTACCATCCAGACCATGAAGAACATTCTGGATACTATCATCCAGACCAGGAAAAACATTCTGGATACTACCATCCAGAACACGAACAACATTCTGGATACTACCATCCAGAACAGGAACAACGTTCTAGATACTAAAATCCAAAACAGGAACAACATGCTGAATATTACCATCCAGAACACGAACAACATTCTGGATACTACCATCCAGAACAGGAACAACATTCTGGACACTACCGTCCAAATAAGGCACATGTTGGATACTACCATCCAGAACAGGAACAACATTCTGGACACTACCGTCCAAATAAGGAACATGTTGGATACTACTATCCAGAACAGGAACAACATTCTAGATACTACCATCCAGAACAGGAACAACATTCTAGATACTACCATCCAGAACAGGAACATATTATGATACTACCATCCAGAACAGGAACAACATTCTGGATACTACTATCCAAAACAGGAACAACATTCTAGATACTACCGTCCAGAACAGGAACAACGTTCTAGATACTAAAATCCAAAACAGGAACAACATGCTGAATATTACCATCCAGAACAAGGAACAACATTCTGGATACTACCATCCAGACCAGGAACAACACTCTGGATACCACCATCCAGACCAGGAACAACACTCTGGATACCACCGTCCAGAACACGAACAACATTCTGGATACCACCATCCAAAACAGGAACAACATTCTGGAAGCTACCATCCAGAACAGGAACAACATTCTGGAAACTACCATCCAGACCAGGAACAACATTCTGGATACTACCATCCAGACCATGAAGAACATTCTGGATACTATCATCCAGACCAGGAACAACATTCTGGATACTACCATCCAGAACACGAACAACATTCTGGATACTACCATCCAGAACAGGAACATGTTATGATACTACCATCCAGAACAGGAAATACATTCTGGAAACTACTATCCAAAACAGGAACAAAATTCTAGATACTACCATCCAGAACAGGAACAACGTTCTAGATACTAAAATCCAAAACAGGAACAACATGCGGAATATTACCATCCAGAACAAGGAACAACATTCTGGATACTACCATCCAGAACAGGAACAACATTCTGGATACTACTATCCAGAACAGGAACAACATTCTGGATACTACCATCCATAACAAGGAACAACATTTTGGATACTACCATCCAGAAAAGCAACAAAATTCTGGATACTACTATCCAGAACAAGGAACAACATTCTAGATACTACCATCCAGAACAGGAACAACATTCTGGATACGACCATCCAGACCAGGAACAACATTCTGGATACTACTATCCATAACAGGAACAACATTCTAGATATTACCATCCAGACCAGGAACAACACTCTGGATACCACCGTCCAGAACAGGAACAACATTCTGGAAGCTACCATCCAGAACAGGAACAACATTCTGGAAACTACCATCCAGACCAGGAACAACATTCTGGATACTACCATCCAGAACAGGAACAACATGTTATGATACTACCATCCAGAACAGGAACAACATTCTGGATACTACAATCCAAAACAGGAACAACATTCTAGATACTACCATCCAGACCATGAACAACATTCTGGATACTATCATCCAGACCAGGAACAACATTCTGGATACTACCATCCAGAACAGGAACAACATTCTGGATACTACCATCCAGAACAGGAACAACATTCTGGACACTACAGTCCAAATAAGGCACATGTTGGATACTACCATCCAGAACAGGAACAAAATTCTGGACACTACCGTCCAAAAAAGGAACATGTTGGATACTACTATCCAGAACAGGAACAACATTCTAGATACTACCATCCAGAACAGGAACAACATTCTGGATACTACCATCCAGAACAGGAACAACATTCTGGACACTACAGTCCAAATAAGGCACATGTTGGATACTACCATCCAGAACAGGAACAAAATTCTGGACACTACCATCCAAAAAAGGAACATGTTGGATACTACCATCCAGAACAGGAACAAAATTCTGGACACTACCGTCCAAAAAAGGAACATGTTGGATACTACTATCCAGAACAGGAACAACATTCTAGATACTACCATCCAGACCAGGAACAACACTCTGGATACCACCATCCAGAACAGGAACAAAATTCTGGATACTACCATCTAGAACTGGAAAAACATTCTGGATACTACCGTCCAAAACAGGAACATGTTGGATACTACCATCCAGAACAGGAACAACATTTTGGATACTACGATCCAGAACAGGAACAACATTCTGGATACTACTATCCAGAACAGGAACAACATTCTGGATACTACCATCAAAAACAGGAACATGTTGGATACTACCATCCAGAACAGGAACAACATTTTGGATACTACGATCCAGAACAGGAACAACATTCTGGATACTACTATCCAGAACAGGACCAACGTTCTAGATACTAAAATCCAAAACAGAAACAAAGTTCTAGATACTAAAATCCAAAACAGGAACAACATGCTGAATATTACCATCCAGAACAAGGAACAACATTCTGGATACTACCATATAGACCAGGAACAACATTCTGGATACTACTATCCAGAACAGGAACAACATTCTGGATACTACCATCCAGACCAGGAAAGACGTTCTGGATACTACCATCCAGACCAGGAACAACGTTCTGGATACTAAAATCCAAAACAGGAACAACATGCTGAATATTACCATCCAGAACAAGGAACAACATTCTGGATACTACCATCCAGAACAGGAACAACGTTCTGGATAGTACCGTCCAAAACAGGAACAACATTCTGGATACTACCATCCAGACCAGGAACAACATTCTGGAAACTACCATCCAGACCAGGAACAACATTCTCGATACTACCATCCAGAACAGGAACAACATTCTGGATACTACCGTCCAAAACAGGAACATGTTGGATACTACCATCCAGAACAGGAACAACATTCTGGAAGCTACCATCCAGACCAGGAACAACATTCTGGAAACTACCATCCAGACCAGGAACAACATTCTGGATACTACCATCCAAAACAGTAACAACATTCTGGAAACTACCATCCAGACCAGGAACAACATTCTGGATACTACCATCCAGACCAGGAACAACATTCTGGATACTACCATCCAGACCATGAACAACATTCTGGATACTATCATCCAGACCAGGAACAACATTCTGGATACTACCATCCAGAACAGGAACAACATTCTGGATACTACTATCCATAACAGGAACAACATTCTAGATATTACCATCCAGACCAGGAACAACACTCTGGATACCACCGTCCAGAACAGGAACAACATTCTGGAAGCTACCATCCAGAACAGGAACAACATTCTGGAAACTACCATCCAGACCAGGAACAACATTCTGGATACTACCATCCAGAACAGGAACAACATGTTATGATACTACCATCCAGAACAGGAACAACATTCTGGATACTACAATCCAAAACAGGAACAACATTCTAGATACTACCATCCAGACCATGAACAACATTCTGGATACTATCATCCAGACCAGGAACAACATTCTGGATACTACCATCCAGAACAGGAACAACATTCTGGATACTACCATCCAGAACAGGAACAACATTCTGGACACTACAGTCCAAATAAGGCACATGTTGGATACTACCATCCAGAACAGGAACAACATTCTGGACACTACCGTCCAAAAAAGGAACATGTTGGATACTACTATCCAGAACAGGAACAACATTCTAGATACTACCATCCAGAACAGGAACAACATTCTGGATACTACCATCCAGAACAGGAACAACATTCTGGACACTACAGTCCAAATAAGGCACATGTTGGATACTACCATCCAGAACAGGAACAAAATTCTGGACACTACCGTCCAAAAAAGGAACATGTTGGATACTACCATCCAGAACAGGAACAAAATTCTGGACACTACCGTCCAAAAAAGGAACATGTTGGATACTACTATCCAGAACAGGAACAACATTCTAGATACTACCATCCAGACCAGGAACAACACTCTGGATACCACCATCCAGAACAGGAACAAAATTCTGGATACTACCATCTAGAACTGGAAAAACATTCTGGATACTACCGTCCAAAACAGGAACATGTTGGATACTACCATCCAGAACAGGAACAACATTTTGGATACTACGATCCAGAACAGGAACAACATTCTGGATACTACTATCCAGAACAGGAACAACATTCTGGATACTACCATCAAAAACAGGAACATGTTGGATACTACCATCCAGAACAGGAACAACATTTTGGATACTACGATCCAGAACAGGAACAACATTCTGGATACTACTATCCAGAACAGGACCAACGTTCTAGATACTAAAATCCAAAACAGAAACAAAGTTCTAGATACTAAAATCCAAAACAGGAACAACATGCTGAATATTACCATCCAGAACAAGGAACAACATTCTGGATACTACCATATAGACCAGGAACAACATTCTGGATACTACTATCCAGAACAGGAACAACATTCTGGATACTACCATCCAGACCAGGAAAGACGTTCTGGATACTACCATCCAGACCAGGAACAACGTTCTGGATACTAAAATCCAAAACAGGAACAACATGCTGAATATTACCATCCAGAACAAGGAACAACATTCTGGATACTACCATCCAGAACAGGAACAACGTTCTGGATAGTACCGTCCAAAACAGGAACAACATTCTGGATACTACCATCCAGACCAGGAACAACATTCTGGAAACTACCATCCAGACCAGGAACAACATTCTCGATACTACCATCCAGAACAGGAACAACATTCTGGATACTACCGTCCAAAACAGGAACATGTTGGATACTACCATCCAGAACAGGAACAACATTCTGGAAGCTACCATCCAGACCAGGAAAAACATTCTGGATACTACCATCCAAAACAGTAACAACATTCTGGAAACTACCATCCAGACCAGGAACAACATTCTGGATACTACCATCCAGACCAGGAACAACATTCTGGATACTACCATCCAGACCATGAACAACATTCTGGATACTATCATCCAGACCAGGAACAACATTCTGGATACTACCATCCAGAACAGGAACAACATTCTAGATACTACCATCCAGAACAGGAACAACATTCTGGACACTACCGTCCAAATAAGGCACATGTTGGATGCTACCATCCAGAACAGGAACAACATTTTGGATACTACCATCCAGAACAGGAACAACATTCTAGATACTACCATCCAGAACAGGAACAACATGTTGGATACTACCATCCAGAACAGGAACAACAGTCTGGATGGTAGTATCCAGAACAGGAACAACAGTCTGGATACTACCATTCAGAACAGGAACAACATTCTGGATACTACCATCCAGAACAGGAACAACATTCTAGATACTACCATCCAGAACAGGAACAACGTTCTGGATACTACCATCCAGACCAGGAACAACATTCTGGATACTACCATCCACAACAAGGAACAACATTCTGGATACTACCATCCAGAACAGGAACAACATTCTAGATACTACCATCCAGAACAGGAACAACATTCTGGATACTACCATCCACAACAAGGAACAACATTCTGGATACTACCATCCAAAACAGGAACATGTTGGATACTACCATCCAGAACAGGAACAACGTTTTGGATACTACCATCCAGAACAGGAACAACATTCTGGATACTACTATCCAGAACAGGAACAACATTCTGGATACTACCATCCAGAACAGGAACAACAGTCTGGATACTACCATCCAGACCAGGAACAACATTCTGGATACTACCATCCAGACCAGGAACAACATTCTGGATACTACCATCCAGAACAGGAACAACATTCTGGATACTACCATCCAAAACAGGAACAACATTCTGGATACTACCATCCAAAAAAGGAACAAAATTCTGGATACTACCATCCAGAACAGGAACAACGTTTTGGATACTACCATCCAGAACAGGAACAACATTCTGGATACTACTATCCAGAACAGGAACAACATTCTAGATACTACCATCCAGAACAGGAACAACATTCTGGATACTACCATCCAAAACAGGAACAACATGCTGAATATTACCATCCAGAATAAGGAACAACATTCTGGATACTACCATCCAGAACAGGAACAACATTCTGGATACTACGGTCCAAAACAGGAACATGTTGGATACTACCATCCAGAACAGGAACAACATTCTGGAAGCTACCATCCAGACCAGGAACAACATTCTGGATACTACCATCCAGACCAGGAACAACATTCTCGATACTACCATCCAGAACAGGAAAAACATTCTGGATACTACCGTCCAAAACAGGAACATGTTGGATACTACCATCCAGAACAGGAACAACATTCTGGAAGCTACCATCCAGAACAGGAACAACATTCTGGAAACTACCATCCAGACCATGAACAACATTATGGATACTACCATCCAGACCAGGAACAACATTCTGGATACTACCATCCAGACCATGAACAACATTCTGGATACTATCATCCAGACCAGGAACAACATTCTGGATACTACCATCCAGAAAAGGAACAACATTCTGGACACTACCGTCCAAATAAGGCACATGTTGGATGCTACCATCCAGAACAGGAACAACATTTTGGATACTACCATCCAGAACAGGAACAACATTCTAGATACTACCATCCAGAAAAGGAACAACATGTTGGATACTACCATCCAGAACAGGAACAACAGTCTGGATACTACCATCCAGAACAGGAACAACAGTCTGGATACTACCATTCAGAACAGGAACAACATTCTGGATACTACCATCCAGAACAGGATCAACATTCTAGATACTACCATCCAGAACAGGAACAACGTTCTGGATACTACCATCCAGACCAGTAACAACGTTCTAGATACTAAAATCCAAAACAGGAAAAACGTTCTAGATACTGAAATCCAAAACAAGGAACAACATTCTGGATACTACCATTCAGAACAAGGAACAACATTCTGGATACTACCATCCAGAACAGGAACAACATTCTGGATACTACCATCCACAACAAGGAACAACATTCTGGATGCTACCATCCAGACCAGGAACAACATTCTGGATACTACTATCCAGAACAGGAACAACATTCTAGATACTACCATCCAGAACAGGAACAACAGTCTGGATACTACCATCCAGACCAGGAACAACATTCTGGATACTACCATCCAGACCAGGAACAACATTCTGGATACTACCATCCAGAACATGAACAACATTCTGGATACTACCATCCAAAACAGGAACAACATTCTGGATACTACCATCCAAAAAAGGAACAAAATTCTGGATACTACCATCCAGAACAGGAACAACATTTTGGATACTACCATCCAGAACAGGAACAACATTCTAGATACTACCATCCAAAACAGGAACATGTTGGATACTACCATCCAGAACAGGAACAACGTTTTGGATACTACCATCCAGAACAGGAACAACATTCTGGATACTACTATCCCGAACAGGAACAACATTCTGGATACTACCATCCAGAACAGGAACAACATTCTGGATACTATCGTCCAAAACAGAAACATGTTGGATACTACCATCACGAACAGGAACAACATTCTGGATACTACAATCCAAAACAGGAACAACATTCTAGATACTACCATCCAGAACAGGAACAACATTCTAGATACTACCATCCAGACCAGGAACAACATTGTGGATACCACTGTCCAGAACAGGAACAACATTCTGGATACTACCGTCCAGAAGAGGAACAACATTCTGGATACTACCATCCAGAACAGGAACAACATTCTCGATACTACCATCCAGAACAGGAACAACATTCTGGATACTACCGTCCAAAACAGGAACATGTTGGATACTACCATCCAGAACAGGAACAACATTCTGGAAGCTACCATCCAGAACAGGAACAACATTCTGGAAACTACCATCCAGACCATGAACAACATTCTGGATACTACCATCCAGACCAGGAACAACATTCTGGATACTATCATCCAGACCAGGAACAACATTCTGGATACTACCATCCAGAAAAGGAACAACATTCTGGATACTACCATCCAGAACAGGAACAACATTCTGGACACTACCGTCCAAATAAGGCACATGTTGGATGCTACCATCCAGAACAGGAACAACATTTTGGATACTACCATCCAGAACAGGAACAACATTCTAGATACTACCATCCAGAAAAGGAACAACTTGTTGGATACTACCATCCAGAACAGGAACAACAGTCTGGATACTACCATCCAGAACAGGAACAACATTCTGGATACTACCATTCAGAACAGGAACAACATTCTGGATACTACCATCCAGAACAGGAACAACATTCTAGATACTACCATCCAGAACAGGAACAACGTTCTGGATACTACCATCCAGACCAGTAACAACGTTCTAGATACTAAAATCCAAAACAGGAAAAACGTTCTAGATACTAAAATCCAAAACAAGGAACAACATTCTGGATACTACCATTCAGAACAAGGAACAACATTCTGGATACTACCATCCAGAACAGGAACAACATTCTGGATACTACCATCCACAACAAGGAACAACATTCTGGATGCTACCATCCAGACCAGGAACAACATTCTGGATACTACTATCCAGAACAGGAACAACATTCTAGATACTACCATCCAGAACAGGAACAACGTTCTAGTTACTAAAATCCAAAACAGGAACAACATTCTGAATATTACCATCCAGAAACAGGAACAACATTCTGGATACTACCATCCAGAACAGGAACAACAGTCTGGATACTACCATCCAGACCAGGAACAACATTCTAGATACTACCATCCAGACCGGGAACAACATTCTGGATACTACCATCCAGAACAGGAACAACATTCTGGATACTACCATCCAAAAAAGGAACAACATTCTGGATACTACCATCCAAAAAAGGAACAAAATTCTGGATACTACCATCCAGAACAGGAACAACATTTTGGATACTACCATCCAGAACAGGAACAACATTCTAGATACCACCATCCAAAACAGGAACATGTTGGATACCACCATCCAAAACAGGAACATGTTGGATACTACCATCCAGAACAGGAACAACGTTTTGGATACTACCATCCAGAACAGGAACAACATTCTGGATACTACTATCCAGAACAGGAACAACATTCTGGATACTACCATCCAGAACAGGAACAACATTCTGGATACTATCGTCCAAAACAGAAACATGTTGGATACTACCATCACGAACAGGAACAACATTCTGGATACTACAATCCAAAACAGGAACAACATTCTAGATACTACCATCCAGAACAGGAACAACATTCTAGATACTACCATCCAGACCAGGAACAACATTGTGGATACCATTGTCCAGAACAGGAACAACATTCTGGATACTACCGTCCAGAAGAGGAACAACATTCTGGATACTACCATCCAGAACAGGAACAACATTCTGGATACGACCATCCAGACCAGGAACAACATTCTGGATACTACTATCCATAACAGGAACAACATTCTAGATACTACCATCCAGACCAGGAACAACACTCTGGATACCACCGTCCAGAACACGAAAAACATTCTGGATACTACCATACAAAACAGGAACAACATTCTGGAAGCTACCATCCAGAACAGGAACAACATTCTGGAAACTACCATCCAGACCAGGAACAACATTCTGGATACTACCATCCAGAACAGGAACAACATGTTATGATACTACCATCCAGAACAGGAACAACAGTCTGGATACTACCATCCAGACCAGGAACAACATTCTGGATACTACCATCCAGACCAGGAACAACATTCTGGATACTACCATCCAGAACATGAACAACATTCTGGATACTACCATCCAAAACAGGAACAACATTCTGGATACTACCATCCAAAAAAGGAACAAAATTCTGGATACTACCATCCAGAACAGGAACAACATTTTGGATACTACCATCCAGAACAGGAACAACATTCTAGATACTACCATCCAAAACAGGAACATGTTGGATACTACCATCCAGAACAGGAACAACGTTTTGGATACTACCATCCAGAACAGGAACAACATTCTGGATACTACTATCCCGAACAGGAACAACATTCTGGATACTACCATCCAGAACAGGAACAACATTCTGGATACTATCGTCCAAAACAGAAACATGTTGGATACTACCATCACGAACAGGAACAACATTCTGGATACTACAATCCAAAACAGGAACAACATTCTAGATACTACCATCCAGAACAGGAACAACATTCTAGATACTACCATCCAGACCAGGAACAACATTGTGGATACCACTGTCCAGAACAGGAACAACATTCTGGATACTACCGTCCAGAAGAGGAACAACATTCTGGATACTACCATCCAGAACAGGAACAACATTCTCGATACTACCATCCAGAACAGGAACAACATTCTGGATACTACCGTCCAAAACAGGAACATGTTGGATACTACCATCCAGAACAGGAACAAAATTCTGGAAGCTACCATCCAGAACAGGAACAACATTCTGGAAACTACCATCCAGACCATGAACAACATTCTGGATACTACCATCCAGACCAGGAACAACATTCTGGATACTATCATCCAGACCAGGAACAACATTCTGGATACTACCATCCAGAAAAGGAACAACATTCTGGATACTACCATCCAGAACAGGAACAACATTCTGGACACTACCGTCCAAATAAGGCACATGTTGGATGCTACCATCCAGAACAGGAACAACATTTTGGATACTACCATCCAGAACAGGAACAACATTCTAGATACTACCATCCAGAAAAGGAACAACTTGTTGGATACTACCATCCAGAACAGGAACAACAGTCTGGATACTACCATCCAGAACAGGAACAACATTCTGGATACTACCATTCAGAACAGGAACAACATTCTGGATACTACCATCCAGAACAGGAACAACATTCTAGATACTACCATCCAGAACAGGAACAACGTTCTGGATACTACCATCCAGACCAGTAACAACGTTCTAGATACTAAAATCCAAAACAGGAAAAACGTTCTAGATACTAAAATCCAAAACAAGGAACAACATTCTGGATACTACCATTCAGAACAAGGAACAACATTCTGGATACTACCATCCAGAACAGGAACAACATTCTGGATACTACCATCCACAACAAGGAACAACATTCTGGATGCTACCATCCAGACCAGGAACAACATTCTGGATACTACTATCCAGAACAGGAACAACATTCTAGATACTACCATCCAGAACAGGAACAACGTTCTAGTTACTAAAATCCAAAACAGGAACAACATTCTGAATATTACCATCCAGAAACAGGAACAACATTCTGGATACTACCATCCAGAACAGGAACAACAGTCTGGATACTACCATCCAGACCAGGAACAACATTCTAGATACTACCATCCAGACCGGGAACAACATTCTGGATACTACCATCCAGAACAGGAACAACATTCTGGATACTACCATCCAAAAAAGGAACAACATTCTGGATACTACCATCCAAAAAAGGAACAAAATTCTGGATACTACCATCCAGAACAGGAACAACATTTTGGATACTACCATCCAGAACAGGAACAACATTCTAGATACCACCATCCAAAACAGGAACATGTTGGATACCACCATCCAAAACAGGAACATGTTGGATACTACCATCCAGAACAGGAACAACGTTTTGGATACTACCATCCAGAACAGGAACAACATTCTGGATACTACTATCCAGAACAGGAACAACATTCTGGATACTACCATCCAGAACAGGAACAACATTCTGGATACTATCGTCCAAAACAGAAACATGTTGGATACTACCATCACGAACAGGAACAACATTCTGGATACTACAATCCAAAACAGGAACAACATTCTAGATACTACCATCCAGAACAGGAACAACATTCTAGATACTACCATCCAGACCAGGAACAACATTGTGGATACCATTGTCCAGAACAGGAACAACATTCTGGATACTACCGTCCAGAAGAGGAACAACATTCTGGATACTACCATCCAGAACAGGAACAACATTCTGGATACGACCATCCAGACCAGGAACAACATTCTGGATACTACTATCCATAACAGGAACAACATTCTAGATACTACCATCCAGACCAGGAACAACACTCTGGATACCACCGTCCAGAACACGAAAAACATTCTGGATACTACCATACAAAACAGGAACAACATTCTGGAAGCTACCATCCAGAACAGGAACAACATTCTGGAAACTACCATCCAGACCAGGAACAACATTCTGGATACTACCATCCAGAACAGGAACAACATGTTATGATACTACCATCCAGAACAGGAACAACATTCTGGATACTACAATCCAAAACAGGAACAACATTCTAGATACTACCATCCAGAACAGGAACAACGTTCTAGATACTAAAATCCAAAACAGGAACAACATGCTGAATATTACCATCCAGAACAGGAACAAGATTCTGGATACTACTATCCAGAACAGGAACAACATTCTAGAAACTACCATCCAGAACAGGAACAACATTCTGGATACTACCATCCAGGACAGGAACAACATTCTGGAAACTACCATCCAGACCAGGAACAACATTCTGGATACTACCATCCAGACCAGGTACAACATTCTGGAGACTACCATCCAGACCATGAACAACATTCTGGATACTATCATCCAGACCAGGAACAACATTCTGGATACTACCATCCAGAACAGGAACAACATTCTGGATACTACCATCCAGAACAGGAACAACATTCTGGACACTACCGTATAAATAAGGAACATGTTGGATACTACTATCCAGAACAGGAACAACATTCTAGATACTACCATCCAGACCAGGAACAACACTCTGGATACCACCATCCAGAACAGGAACAAAATTCTGGATACTACCATCTAGAACTGGAACAACAGTTTGGATACTACCATCCAGAACAGGAACAACATTCTGGATACTACCATCCAAAACAGGAACATGTTGGATACTACCATCCAGAACAGGAACAACATTTTGGATACTACGATCCAGAACCGGAACAACATTCTGGATACTACTATCCAGAACAGGACCAACGTTCTAGATACTAAAATCCAAAACAGAAACAAAGTTCTAGATACTAAAATCCAAAACAGGAACAACATGCTGAATATTACCATCCAGAACAAGGAACAACATTCTGGATACTACCATATAGACCAGGAACAACATTCTGGATACTACTATCCAGAACAGGAAGAACATTCTAGATACTACCATCCAGAACAGGAACAACATTCTGGATACTACTATCCAGAACAGGAACAACATTCTGGAAACTACTATCCAGAATAGGAACAACATTCTGGATACTACCATCCAGACCAGGAACAACGTTCTGGATACTACCATCCAGACCAGGAACAACGTTCTGGATACTAAAATCCAAAACAGGAACAACATGCTGAATATTACCATCCAGAACAAGGAACAACATTCTGGATACTACCATCCAGAACAGGAACAACGTTCTGGATAGTACCGTCCAAAACACGAACAACATTCTGGATACTACCATCCAGACCAGGAACAACATTCTCGATACTACCATCCAGAACAGGAAAAACATTCTGGATACTACCGTCCAAAACAGGAACATGTTGGATACTACCATCCAGAACAGGAACAACATTCTGGAAGCTACCATCCAGGACAGGAACAACATTCTGGAAACTACCATCCAGACCAGGAACAACATTCTGGATACTACCATCCAGAACAGGAACAACATTCTGGAAACTACCATCCAGACCAGGAACAACATTCTGGATACTACCATCCAGACCAGGAACAACATTCTGGATACTACCATCCAGACCATGAACAACATTCTGGATACTATCATCCAGACCAGGAACAACATTCTGGATACTACCATCCAGAACAGGAACAACATTCTGGATACTACCATCCAGAACAGGAACAACATTCTGGACACTACCGTCCAAATAAGGCACATGTTGGATGCTACCATCCAGAACAGGAACAACATTTTGGATACTACCATCCAGAACAGGAACAACATTCTAGATACTACCATCCAGAACAGGAACAACATTCTGGATACTACCATCCAGAACAGGAACAACATTCTGGACACTACAGTCCAAATAAGGCACATGTTGGATACTACTATCCAGAACAGGAACAACATTCTGGACACTACCATCCAGACCAGGAACAACACTCTGGATACCACCATCCAGAACAGGAACAAAATTCTGGATACTACCATCTAGAACTGGAACAACAGTTTGGATACTACCATCCAGAACAGGAACAACATTCTGGATACTACCATCCAAAACAGGAACATGTTGGATACTACCATCCAGAACAGGAACAACATTTTGGATACTACGATCCAGAACAGGAACAACATTCTGGATACTACTATCCAGAACAGGACCAACGTTCTAGATACTAAAATCCAAAACAGAAACAAAGTTCTAGATACTAAAATCCAAAACAGGAACTACATGCTGAATATTACCATCCAGAACAAGGAACAACATTCTGGATACTACCATATAGACCAGGAACAACATTCTGGATACTACTATCCAGAACAGGAAGAACATTCTAGATACTACCATCCAGAACAGGAACAACATTCTGGATACTACTATCCAGAACAGGAACAACATTCTGGAAACTACTATCCAGAATAGGAACAACATTCTGGATACTACCATCCAGACCAGGAACAACGTTCTGGATACTACCATCCAGACCAGGAACAACGTTCTGGATACTAAAATCCAAAACAGGAACAACATGCTGAATATTACCATCCAGAACAAGGAACAACATTCTGGATACTACCATCCAGAACAGGAACAACGTTCTGGATAGTACCGTCCAAAACACGAACAACATTCTGGATACTACCATCCAGACCAGGAACAACATTCTCGATACTACCATCCAGAACAGGAACAACATTCTGGATACTACCGTCCAAAACAGGAACATGTTGGATACTACCATCCAGAACAGGAACAACATTCTGGAAGCTACCATCCAGAACAGGAACAACATTCTGGAAACTACCATCCAGACCAGGAACAACATTCTGGATACTACCATCCAGAACAGGAACAACATTCTGGAAACTACCATCCAAACCAGGAACAACATTCTGGATACTACCATCCAGACCAGGAACAACATTCTGGATACTACCATCCAGACCATGAACAACATTCTGGATACTATCATCCAGACCAGGAACAACATTCTGGATACTACCATCCAGAACAGGAACAACATTCTGGATACTACCATCCAGAACAGGAACAACATTCTGGACACTACCGTCCAAATAAGGCACATGTTGGATGCTACCATCCAGAACAGGAACAACATTTTGGATACTACCATCCAGAACAGGAACAACATTCTAGATACTACCATCCAGAACAGGAACAACATGTTGGATACTACCATCCAGAACAGGAACAACAGTCTGGATGGTAGTATCCAGAACAGGAACAACAGTCTGGATACTACCATTCAGAACAGGAACAACATTCTGGATACTACCATCCAGAACAGGAACAACATTCTAGATACTACCATCCAGAACAGGAACAACGTTCTGGATACTACCATCCAGACCAGGAACAACATTCTGGATACTACCATCCACAACAAGGAACAACATTCTGGATACTACCATCCAGAACAGGAACAACATTCTAGATACTACCATCCAAAACAGGAACATGTTGGATACTACCATCCAGAACAGGAACAACGTTTTGGATACTACCATCCAGAACAGGAACAACATTCTGGATACTACTATCCAGAACAGGAACAACATTCTAGATCCTACCATCCAGAACAGGAACAACGTTCTAGTTACTAGAATCCAGAACAGGAACAACATTCTGGATACTACCATCCACAACAAGGAACAACATTCTGGATACTACCATCCAAAACAGGAACATGTTGGATACTACCATCCAGAACAGGAACAACGTTTTGGATACTACCATCCAGAACAGGAACAACATTCTGGATACTACTATCCAGAACAGGGAACAACATTCTGGATACTACCATCCAGAACAGGAACAACAGTCTGGATACTACCATCCAGACCAGGAACAACATTCTGGATACTACCATCCAGACCAGGAACAACATTCTGGATACTACCATCCAGAACAGGAACAACATTCTGGATACTACCATCCAAAACAGGAACAACATTCTGGATACTACCATCCAAAAAAGGAACAAAATTCTGGATACTACCATCCAGAACAGGAACAACATTTTGGATACTACCATCCAGAACAGGAACAACATTCTAGATACTACCATCCAAAACAGGAACATGTTGGATACTACCATCCAGAACAGGAACAACGTTTTGGATACTACCATCCAGAAAAGGAACAACATTCTGGATACTACTATCCAGAACAGGAACAACATTCTAGATACTACCATCCAGAACAGGAACAACATTCTGGATACTACCATCCAAAACAGGAACAACATGCTGAATATTACCATCCAGAATAAGGAACAACATTCTGGATACTACCATCCAGAACAGGAACAACATTCTGGATACTACCGTCCAAAACAGGAACATGTTGGATACTACCATCCAGAACAGGAACAACATTCTGGAAGCTACCATCCAGACCAGGAACAACATTCTGGAAGCTACCATCCAGACCAGGAACAACATTCTGGATACTACCATCCAGACCAGGAACAACATTCTCGATACTACCATCCAGAACAGGAACAACATTCTGGATACTACCGTCCAAAACAGGAACAACGTTCTAGATACTAAAATCCAATACAGGAACAACATGCTGAATATTACCATCCAGAACAGGAACAAGATTCTGGATACTACTATCCAGAACAGGAACAACATTCTAGAAACTACCATCCAGAACAGGAACAACATTCTGGATACTACCATCAGGACAGGAACAATATTCTGGAAACTACCATCCAGACCAGGAACAACATTCTGGATACTACCATCCAGACCAGGTACAACATTCTGGAGACTACCATCCAGACCATGAACAACATTCTGGATACTATCATCCAGACCAGGAACAACATTCTGGATACTACCATCCAGAACAGGAACAACATTCTGGATACTACCATCCAGAACAGGAACAACATTCTGGACACTACAGTCCAAATAAGGCACATGTTGGATACTACCATCCAGAACAGGAACAACATTCTGGACACTACCGTCCAAATAAGGAACATGTTGGATACTATTATCCAGAACAGGAACAACATTCTAGATACTACCATCCAGACCAGGAACAACACTCTGGATACCACCATCCAGAACAGGAACAAAATTCTGGATACTACCATCTAGAACTGGAACAACAGTTTGGATACTACCATCCAGAACAGGAACAACATTCTGGATACTACCATCCAAAACAGGAACATGTTGGATACTACTATCCAGAACAGGAACAACATTTTGGATACTACGATCCAGAACAGGACCAACGTTCTAGATACTAAAATCCAAAACAGAAACAAAGTTCTAGATACTAAAATCCAAAACAGGAACAACATGCTGAATATTACCATCCAGAACAAGGAACAACATTCTGGATACTAGCATATAGACCAGGAACAACATTCTGGATACTACTATCCAGAACAGGAAGAACATTCTAGATACTACCATCCAGAACAGGAACAACATTCTGGATACTACTATCCAGAACAGGAACAACATTCTGGAAACTACTATCCAGAATAGGAACAACATTCTGGATACTACCATCCAGACCAGGAACAACGTTCTGGATACTACCATCCAGACCACGAACAACGTTCTGGATACTAAAATCCAAAACAGGAACAACATGCTGAATATTACCATCCAGAACAAGGAACAACATTCTGGATACTACCATCCAGAACAGGAACAACGTTCTGGATAGTACCGTCCAAAACACGAACAACATTCTGGATACTACCATCCAGACCAGGAACAACGTTCTGGATACTAAAATCCAAAACAGGAACAACATGCTGAATATTACCATCCAGAACAAGGAACAACATTCTGGATACTACCATCCAGAACAGGAACAACGTTCTGGATAGTACCGTCCAAAACACGAACAACATTCTGGATACTACCATCCAGACCAGGAACAACATTCTGGAAACTACCATCCAGACCAGGAACAACATTCTCGATACTACCATCCAGAACAGGAACAACATTCTGGATACTACCGTCCAAAACAGGAACATGTTGGATACTACCATCCAGAACAGGAACAACATTCTGGAAGCTACCATCCAGAACAGGAACAACATTCTGGAAACTACCATCCAGACCAGGAACAACATTCTGGATACTACCATCCAGAACAGGAACAACATTCTGGAAACTACCATCCAGACCAGGAACAACATTCTGGATACTACCATCCAGACCAGGAACAACATTCTGGATACTACCATCCAGACCATGAACAACATTCTGGATACTATCATCCAGACCAGGAACAACATTCTGGATACTACCATCCAGAACAGGAACAACATTCTGGATACTACCATCCAGAACAGGAACAACATTCTGGACACTACCGTCCAAATAAGGCACATGTTGGATGCTACCATCCAGAACAGGAACAACATTTTGGATACTACCATCCAGAACAGGAACAACATTCTAGATACTACCATCCAGAACAGGAACAACATGTTGGATACTACCATCCAGAACAGGAACAACAGTCTGGATGGTAGTATCCAGAACAGGAACAACAGTCTGGATACTACCATTCAGAACAGGAACAACATGCTGGATACTACCATCCAGAACAGGAACAACATTCTAGATACTACCATCCAGAACAGGAACAACGTTCTGGATACTACCATCCAGACCAGGAACAACATTCTGGATACTACCATCCACAACAAGGAACAACATTCTGGATACTACCATCCAGAACAGGAACAACATTCTAGATACTACCATCCAGAACAGGAACAACATTCTGGATACTACCATCCACAACAAGGAACAACATTCTGGATACTACCATCCAAAACAGGAACATGTTGGATACTACCATCCAGAACAGGAACAACGTTTTGGATACTACCATCCAGAACAGGAACAACATTCTGGATACTACTATCCAGAACAGGAACAACATTCTAGATACTACCATCCAGAACAGGAACAACGTTCTAGTTACTAGAATCCAAAACAGGAACAACATTCTGAATATTACCATCCAGAACAGGGAACAACATTCTGGATACTACCATCCAGAACAGGAACAACAGTCTGGATACTACCATCCAGACCAGGAACAACATTCTGGATACTACCATCCAGACCAGGAACAACATTCTGGATACTACCATCCAGAACAGGAACAACATTCTGGATACTACCATCCAAAACAGGAACAACATTCTGGATACTACCATCCAAAAAAGGAAAAAAATTCTGGATACTACCATCCAGAACAGGAACAACATTTTGGATACTACCATCCAGAACAGGAACAACATTCTAGATACTACCATCCAAAACAGGAACATGTTGGATACTACCATCCAGAACAGGAACAACGTTTTGGATACTACCATCCAGAAAAGGAACAACATTCTGGATACTACTATCCAGAACAGGAACAACATTCTAGATTCTACCATCCAGAACAGGAACAACCTTCTGGATACTACCATCCAAAACAGGAACAACATGCTGAATATTACCATCCAGAATAAGGAACAACATTCTGGATACTACCATCCAGAACAGGAACAACATTCTGGATACTACCGTCCAAAACAGGAACATGTTGGATACTACCATCCAGAACAGGAACAACATTCTGGAAGCTACCATCCAGACCAGGAACAACATTCTGGAAGCTACCATCCAGACCAGGAACAACATTCTGGATACTACCATCCAGACCAGGAACAACATTCTCGATACTACCATCCAGAACAGGAACAACATTCTGGATACTACCGTCCAAAACAGGAACAACGTTCTAGATACTAAAATCCAAAACAGGAACAACATGCTGAATATTACCATCCAGAACAGGAACAAGATTCTGGATACTACTATCCAGAACAGGAACAACATTCTAGAAACTACCATCCAGAACAGGAACAACATTCTGGATACTACCATCCAGGACAGGAACAACATTCTGGAAACTACCATCCAGACCAGGAACAACATTCTGGATACTACCATCAAGACCAGGTACAACATTCTGGAGACTACCATCCAGACCATGAACAACATTCTGGATACTATCATCCAGACCAGGAACAACATTCTGGATACTACCATCCAGAACAGGAACAACATTCTGGATACTACCATCCAGAACAGGAACAACATTCTGGACACTACAGTCCAAATAAGGCACATGTTGGATACTACCATCCAGAACAGGAACAACATTCTGGACACTACCGTCCAAATAAGGAACATGTTGGATACTACTATCCAGAACAGGAACAACATTCTAGATACTACCATCCAGACCAGGAACAACACTCTGGATACCACCATCCAGAACAGGAACAAAATTCTGGATACTACCATCTAGAACTGGAACAACAGTTTGGATACTACCATCCAGAACAGGAACAACATTCTGGATACTACCATCCAAAACAGGAACATGTTGGATACTACCATCCAGAACAGGAACAACATTTTGGATACTACGATCCAGAACAGGAACAACATTCTGGATACTACTATCCAGAACAGGACCAACGTTCTAGATACTAAAATCCAAAACAGAAACAAAGTTCTAGATACTAAAATCCAAAACAGGAACAACATGCTGAATATTACCATCCAGAACAAGGAACAACATTCTGGATACTACCATATAGACCAGGAACAACATTCTGGATACTACTATCCAGAACAGGAAGAACATTCTAGATACTACCATCCAGAACAGGAACAACATTCTGGATACTACTATCCAGAACAGGAACAACATTCTGGAAACTACTATCCAGAATAGGAACAACATTCTGGATACTACCATCCAGACCAGGAACAACGTTCTGGATACTACCATCCAGACCAGGAACAACGTTCTGGAAACTAAAATCCAAAACAGGAACAACATGCTGAATATTACCATCCAGAACAAGGAACAACATTCTGGATACTACCATCCAGAACAGGAACAACGTTCTGGATAGTACCGTCAAAAACACGAACAACATTCTGGATACTACCATCCAGACCAGGAACAACATTCTGGAAACTACCATCCAGACCAGGAACAACATTCTCGATACTACCATCCAGAACAGGAACAACATTCTGGATACTACCGTCCAAAACAGGAACATGTTGGATACTACATTCCAGAACAGGAACAACATTCTGGAAGCTACCATCCAGAACAGGAACAACATTCTGGAAACTACCATCCAGACCAGGAACAACATTCTGGATACTACCATCCAGAACAGGAACAACATTCTGGAAACTACCATCCAGACCAGGAACAACATTCTGGATACTACCATCCAGACCAGGAACAACATTCTGGATACTACCATCCAGACCATGAACAACATTCTGGATACTATCATCCAGACCAGGAACAACATTCTGGATACTACCATCCAGAACAGGAACAACATTCTGGATACTACCATCCAGAACAGGAACAACATTCTGGACACTACCGTCCAAATAAGGCACATGTTGGATGCTACCATCCAGAACAGGAACAACATTTTGGATACTACCATCCAGAACAGGAACAACATTCTAGATACTACCATCCAGAACAGGAACAACATGTTGGATACTACCATCCAGAACAGGAACAACAGTCTGGATGGTAGTATCCAGAACAGGAACAACATTCTGGATACTACCATTCAGAACAGGAACAACATTCTGGATACTACCATCCAGAACAGGAACAACATTCTAGATACTACCATCCAGAACAGGAACAACGTTCTGGATACTACCATCCAGACCAGGAACAACATTCTGGATACTACCATCCACAACAAGGAACAACATTCTGGATACTACCATCCAGAACAGGAACAACATTCTCGATACTACCATCCAGAACAGGAACAACATTCTGGATACTACCATCCACAACAAGGAACAACATTCTGGATACTACCATCCAAAACAGGAACATGTTGGATACTACCATCCAGAACAGGAACAACGTTTTGGATACTACCATCCAGAACAGGAACAACATTCTGGATACTACTATCCAGAACAGGAACAACATTCTAGATACTACCATCCAGAACAGGAACAACGTTCTAGTTACTAGAATCCAAAACAGGAACAACATTCTGAATATTACCATCCAGAACAGGGAACAACATTCTGGATACTACCATCCAGAACAGGAACAACAGTCTGGATACTACCATCCAGACCAGGAACAACATTCTGGATACTACCATCCAGACCAGGAACAACATTCTGGATACTACCATCCAGAACAGGAACAACATTCTGGATACTACCATCCAAAACAGGAACAACATTCTGGATACTACCATCCAAAAAAGGAACAAAATTCTGGATACTACCATCCAGAACAGGAACAACATTTTGGATACTACCATCCAGAACAGGAACAACATTCTATATACTACCATCCAAAACAGGAACATGTTGGATACTACCATCCAGAACAGGAACAACGTTTTGGATACTACCATCCAGAACAGGAACAACATTCTGGATACTACTATCCAGAACAGGAACAACATTCTAGATACTACCATCCAGAACAGGAACAACATTCTGGATACTACCATCCAAAACAGGAACAACATGCTGAATATTACCATCCAGAATAAGGAACAACATTCTGGATACTACCATCCAGAACAGGAACAACATTCTGGATACTACCGTCCAAAACAGGAACATGTTGGATACTACCATCCAGAACAGGAACAACATTCTGGAAGCTACCATCCAGACCAGGAACAACATTCTGGAAGCTACCATCCAGACCAGGAACAACATTCTGTATACTACCATCCAGACCAGGAACAACATTCTCGATACTACCATCCAGAACAGGAACAACATTCTGGATACTACCGTCCAAAACAGGAACATGTTGGATACTACCATCCAGAACAGGAACAACATTCAGGAAGCTACCATCCAGAACAGGAACAACATTCTGGAAACTACCATCCAGACCAGGAACAACATTCTGGATACTACCATCCAGACCAGGAACAACATTCTGGATACTACCATCCAGAACAGGAACAACATTCTGGATACTATCATCCAGACCAGGAACAACATTCTGGATACTACCATCCAGAACAGGAACAACATTCTGGATAATACCATCCAGAACAGGAACAACATTCTGGACACTACCGTCCAAATAAGGCACATGTTGGATGCTACCATCCAGAACAGGAACAACATTTTGGATACTACCATCCAGAACAGGAACAACATTTTGGATACTACCATCCAGACCAGGAACAACATTCTCGATACTACCATCCAGAACAGGAAATACATTCTGGATACTACCGTCCAAAACAGGAACATGTTGGATACTACCATCCAGAACAGGAACAACATTCTGGAAGCTACCATACCAGGAACAACACTCTAGATACTACCATCCAGACCAGGAACAACATTCTCGATACTACCATCCAGAACAGGAACAACATTCTGGATACTACCGTCCAAAACAGGAACATGTTGGATACTACCATCCAGAACAGGAACAACATTCTGGAAGCTACGATCCAGAACAGGAACAACATTCTGGAAACTACCATCCAGACCAGGAACAACATTCTGGATACTACCATCCAGAACAGGAACAACATTCTGGAAACTACCATCCAGACCAGGAACAACATTCTGGATACTACCATCCAGACCAGGAACAACATTCTGGATACTACCATCCAGACCATGAACAACATTCTGGATACTATCATCCAGACCAGGAACAACATTCTGGATACTACCATCCAGAACAGGAACAACATTCTGGATACTACCATCCAGAACAGGAACAACATTCTGGACACTACCATCCAGAACAGGAACAACATTCTAGATACTAAAATCCAAAACAGGAACAACGTTCTAGATACTAAAATCCAAAACAAGTAACAACATTCTGGATACTACCATCCAGAACAATGAACAACGTTCTGGATGCTACCATCCAGAACAGGAACAACATTCTGGATACTACCGTCCAGACCAGGAACAACATTCTGGATACTACCATCCAGAAAAGGAACAACATTCTGGATACTACAATCCAGAACAGGAACAACATTCTGGATACTACCATCCAAAACAGGAACATGTTGGATACTACCATCCAGAACAGGAACAACGTTTTGGATACTACCATCCAAAACAGGAACAACATGCTGAATATTACCATCCAGAATAAGGAACAACATTCTGGATACTACCATCCAGAACACGAACAACATTCTGGATACTACCATCCAGACCAGGAACAACATTCTGGATACTACCATCCAGACCAGGAACAACATTCTCGATACTACCATCCAGAACAGGAACAACATTCTGGATACTACCGTCCAAAACAGGAACATGTTGGATACTACCATCCAGAACAGGAACAACATTCTGGACACGACCGTCCAAATAAGGCACATGTTGGATGCTACCATCCAGAACAGGAACAACATTTTGGATACTACCATCCAGAACAGGAACAACATTCTAGATACTACCATCCAGAACAGGAACAACATGTTGGATACTACCATCCAGAACAGGAACAACATTCTGGATACTACCATCCACAACAGGAACAACATGCTGAATATTACCATCCAGAATAAGGAACAACATTCTGGATACTACCATCCAGAACAGGAACAACATTCTGGATACTACCATCCAGACCAGGAACAACATTCTGGATACTACCATCCAGAACAGGAACAACATTCTGGATACTATCGTCCAAAACAGAAACATGTTGGATACTACCATCCAGAACAGGAACAACATTTTGGATACTACCATCCAGACCAGGAACAACATTCTCGATACTACCATCCAGAAAAGGAACAACATTCTGGATACTACCGTCCAAAACAGGAACATGTTGGATACTACCATCCAGAACAGGAACAACATTCTGGAAGCTACCATCCAGACCAGGAACAACATTCTGGATACTACCATCCAGACCAGGAACAACATTCTCGATACTACCATCCAGAACAGGAACAACATTCTGGATACTACCGTCCAAAACAGGAACACGTTGGATACTACCATCCAGAACAGGAACAAAATTCTGGAAGCTACCATCCAGAACAGGAACAACATTCTGGAAACTACCATCCAGACCAGGAACAACATTCTGGATACTACCATCCAGAACAGGAACAACATTCTGGATACTACCATCCAGACCATGAACAACATTCTCGATACTACCATCCAGAACAGGAACAACATTCTGGATACTACCGTCCAAAACAGGAACATGTTGGATACTACCATCCAGAACAGGAACAACATTCTGGAAGCTACCATCCAGACCAGGAACAACATTCTCGATACTACCATCCAGAACAGGAACAACATTCTGGATACTACCATCCAGAACAGGAACAACATTCTGGATACTACCGTCCAAAACAGGAACATGTTGGATACTACCATCCAGAACAGGAACAACATTCTGGAAGCTACCATCCAGACCAGGAACAACATTCTGGATACTACCATCCAGACCAGGAACAACATTCTCGATACTACCATCCAGAACAGGAACAACATTCTGGATACTACCGTCCAAAACAGGAACACGTTGGATACTGCCATCCAGAACAGGAACAAAATTCTGGAAGCTACCATCCAGAACAGGAACAACATTCTGGAAACTACCATCCAGACCAGGAACAACATTCTGGATACTACCATCCAGAACAGGAACAACATTCTGGATACTACCATCCAGACCATGAACAACATTCTCGATACTACCATCCAGAACAGGAACAACATTCTGGATACTACCGTCCAAAACAGGAACATGTTGGATACTACCATCCAGAACAGGAACAACATTCTGGAAGCTACCATCCAGACCAGGAACAACATTCTCGATACTACCATCCAGAACAGGAACAACATTCTGGATACTACCATCCAGAACAGGAACAACATTCTGGATACTATCGTCCAAAACAGAAACATGTTGGATACTACCATCCAGAACAGGAACAACATTTTGGATACTACCATCCAGACCAGGAACAACATTCTCGATACTACCATCCAGAACAGGAACAACATTCTGGATACTACCGTCCAAAACAGGAACATGTTGGATACTACCATCCAGAACAGGAACAACATTCTGGAAGCTACCATCCAGACCAGGAACAACATTCTGGATACTACCATCCAGACCAGGAACAACATTCTCGATACTACCATCCAGAACAGGAACAACATTCTGGATACTACCGTCCAAAACAGGAACATGTTGGATACTACCATCCATAACAGGAACAAAATTCTGGAAGCTACCATCCAGAACAGGAACAACATTCTGGAAACTACCATCCAGACCAGGAACAACATTCTGGATACTACCATCCAGAACAGGAACAACATTCTGGAAACTACCATCCAGACCAGGAACAACATTCTGGATACTACCATCCAGACCAGGAACAACATTCTGGATACTACCATCCAGACCATGAACAACATTCTGGATACTATCATCCAGAACAGGAACAACATTCTGGATACTACCATCCAGAACAGGAACAACATTCTGGACACTACCGTCCAAATAAGGCACATGTTGGATGCTACCATCCAGAACAGGAACAACATTTTGGATACTACCATCCAGAACAGGAACAACATTCTAGATACTAAAATCCAAAACAGGAACAACGTTCTAGATACTAAAATCCAAAACAAGGAACAACATTCTGGATACTACCATCCAGAACAATGAACAACATTCTGGATGCTACCATCCAGAACAGGAACAACATTCTGGATACTACCGTCCAGACCAGGAACAACATTCTGGATACTACCATCCAGAAAAGGAACAACATTCTGGATACTACAATCCAGAACAGGAACAACATTCTGGATACTACCATCCAAAACAGGAACATGTTGGATACTACCATCCAGAACAGGAACAACGTTTTGGATACTACCATCCAGAACAGGAACAACATTCTGGATACTACTATCCAGAACAGGAACAACATTCTAGATACTACCATCCAGAACAGGAACAACGTTCTAGTTACTAAAATCCAAAACAGGAACAACATTCTGAATATTACCATCCAGAACAAGGAACAACATTCTGGATACTACCATCCAGAAAAGGAACAACAGTCTGGATACTACCATCCAGACCAGGAACAACATTCTGGATACTACCATCCAGACCAGGAACAACATTCTGGATACTACCATCCAGAACAGGAACAACATTCTGGATACTACCATCCAAAACAGGAACAACATTCTGGATACTACCATCCAAAAAAGGAACAAAATTCTGGATGCTACCATCCAGAACAGGAACAACATTTTGGATACTACCATCCAGAACAGGAACAACATTCTGGATACTACTATCCAGAACAGGAACAACATTCTAGATACTACCATCCAGAACAGGAACAACATTCTGGATACTACCATCCAAAACAGGAACAACATGCTGAATATTACCATCCAGAATAAGGAACAACATTCTGGATACTACCATCCAGAACAGGAACAACATTCTGGATACTACCATCCAGACCAGGAACAACATTCTGGATACTACCATCCAGAACAGGAACAACATTCTGGATACTATCGTCCAAAACAGAAACATGTTGGATACTACCATCCAGAACAGGAACAACATTTTGGATACTACCATCCAGAACAGGAACAAAATTCTAGATACTACCATCCAGAACAGGAACAACATTCTAGATACTACCATCCAGACCAGGAACAACATTCTGGATACTACCATCCAGACCAGGAACAACATTCTGGATACTACCATCCAGAACAGGAACAACATTTTGGATACTACCATCCAGAACAGGAACAAAATTCTGGATACTACCATCCAGAACAGGAACAACATTCTAGATACTACCATCCAGACCAGGAACAACATTCTGGATACCACCGTCCAGAACAGGAACAACATTCTGGATACTACCATCCAGAACAGGAACAACATTCTGGATACTACCATCCAGAACAGGAACAACATTCTGGATACCACCGTCCAGAACAGGAACAACATTCTGGATACTACTATCCAGAACAGGAACAACATTCTGGATACTACCGTCCAGAAGAGGAACAACATTCAGGATACTACCGTCCAAAACAGGAACAACATTCTGGATACTTCCATCCAGAACAGGAACAACATGTTGGATTCTACCATCCAGAACAGAAACAACAGTCTGGATACTACCATCAAGAACAGGAACAACAGTCTTGATACTACCATCCAGAACAGTCTGGATACTGGGGGGGGATAAGGGTTGGGGATGTTGGTGGGTGGGTTGTATGTAATGGGATGTGTGAGTGAGGGTGAAGTTTGGAGGGGGGGCTGTGGGTGGTGGAGGGGGCATGTATGGTTGGGTAGAAGTAGAGGGATGGGGTGGCGGGGTGTGAGCATGTGTGGGGGCGGGGTGGGTTGGGCTTTGTGTGACTTGGTATGGGTGAGTGAGTAGAGGAGGGGTGAGGTTGTATATATGATGGGGGATGTGTGTGGATTGCGGAGGGGTGTGTGGATGGGGGTTGAGAGGGGAGTGCGTGTTGGGGGAGGGAGGGTATGCATGTTTATGTGTGTGTGGTTTGGTGGTGGGGGGGTGGTGTCCTGTACCCGGGGAGCGCAGCTGGTGCACTGGGGTGCGACCTGGCTGCCGCTAGGTGGCGGTCTGGGGATCCTGGTCCTCCGTCGGTGTGGGCTGTGCCCTCTGCCTGCGGGGACGGGGGGCTGCTCTCGGGCTCTTGGGGCCCTGGGGCCTGCGCTCTGTCTGCCCTGGGTGGCCGGTTCCCGGTGGGATCGCCCCTTGCCGGCCTGGGCCTGCTTGGGCCTGTTCCCCCTGACTGCGGGGGACTCTGGTTGGGGACCTCCTTCGCCACCTCCTGGGCGGATGCATGGCTGGCTCCGGAGTGGGGTGGTTGGGGTCTGTGCCTGGGGGTGACTGTCGGTTACCCGGGTCTCTGGGTTCTCCTGGCCTGCCTCTAGCCGTAGGCGGGCGGGGTCACATTGGCATGATCACTCCTCTCTGAACACGTTCCACTCTAAATGTTCTGCATGTGTCACAGTCACTGAGTCATCCAGCAAGTTTATTCATTAACAGCAGGTAGCTCTATCTCTGTCTTTCTGATTTAACTTGCTAGTTTCTGGTCCTCCTGATTGTCAATGGTTTTGTTCTCCACAGGGACCATGAATCTAGAGTTGGCTTGTGTGAGTATATATATTTATGTGTGTGGGTGTGTATGTGTGTGTACATATGTATGTATGTATGTGTATGTGTATGTATATATGTATAGATATGTATAAATGTATGTATATGGATATGTATGTATGTGTATGTGTGTATATATATATATATATAACACTGACTACATCTACATCTACAAGAAAGGTCAGAGCAGACTGTACTTCTTAAGGAAGCTTAGATGGTTTAACGTCTCCACCAAGATGTTGCATATCTTCTATAAGTCTGTTGTGGAGAGTGCAGTCAGCTTTGCAGCATCTGCTGGGGTAGTAGCATCAGAACCAGAGACTTGAAGAGAATCAACAAACTGATCCAGAAAGCTGCTTCTGTGCTTGGAGTAACTCTGGAGCCGCTGGAGCTGATTGTCCAAAGAAGAATGCTGCACAAGCTGATGAAGATGATGGAGGATTCTTCACACCCTCTCCACAACACAGTGATGAAACAACAAAGTGTGTTCAGTGAGAGGCTTCTTCAGGTCCGATGTAAGACTGAAAGATACAGAAGATCATTCCTGCCAGCAGCCATCAGCCTCCGGAACAAGACCTCCTCTAGTTATTATTATTATATACTATAATATTTCCCTTTGGGGATTAATAAAGTATTTTTCATTTTCATCTAATCTCCCGTTTATGTCCAAAATTCTGGAGAAAATAGTTTCAGCTCAGCTACATGCCCACCTGAGCAGAAATAATTTATGCGAGGAGTTTCAGTCAGGATTTAGAGCTCATCATAGCACTGAGACGGCATTGGTGAAAGTTACTAATGACCTTCTTATGGCCTCAGACAAAGGACTTGTGTCCGTACTTATCTTGCTTGATCTTAGTGCTGCATTTGATACAGTCGATCATAACATTCTGTTAGAGAGACTAGAACAGGTGATTGGAATTACAGGTACAGCGTTAAGCTGGTTTAAATCATATTTATCTGATAGACTTCAGTTCGTTCATGTAAATGACAAGTCCTCCTCACAAACTACAGTAAGTCATGGAGTTCCTCAAGGTTCTGTACTTGGACCAATACTCTTCACGCTATATATGCTCCCTTTAGGCAAAATTATTAGACAACATGGAATAAACTTTCATTGTTATGCAGATGATACTCAGATATACTTATCCTTTAAACCAGATGAAACAAATCAGCCCAATAGGCTACAAAATTGTCTCATAGACATAAAGACTTGGATGTCTAGAAATTTTCTCCTCTTAAACTCAGATAAGACTGAAGTAATTCTCGTTGGATCTGAAAAACTCAGAGCTAAATTTTCCAGTTTTGTAATGAACCTGTCTGGGAGGGGTTTCCTGTCTGTAAAGCGTCTTGAGATGGCATTGCCGTGATATGACGCTATATAAATAAAGTTGAATTTAATTGAATTGAATGTCTTCCTGCACACAGAGATCTGCAAACATGCACAGCGACGCTGTTTCCTCTTCATGTCAGCCAGCAGGCTTTCAGTCTGACGGGTCCCCGTTAAAACTCACCTGCAAGACATCCCGGCACTTCCTTCAGTTGGATCCTGATGCGGAAACACGGGCCCCGTGTCTCCCATCGACAGCCTTCTGCAGAAAAATGTGCAGTTTGATGTTTTAGCGGGGTTTCTAGAGACGTGACGATGTCATGTATGACATCATGTATGACATGACACTTTTTTTTCCCATTCATTAAAATGTCTTTGCTTTCCTGGGCATAAAATGTTGGTCACTCTGCAGCATGTTCTGCTCATTTTTCTGCTGAGAGGACGCTCTGCGGTGGAAAAACAAAAAAAGCCCGTCGCACTTTAAGGACCTGTGTCCAACTGGACAGTCCACCCGGACCTTCCTACGATGTCCTCTACTGATTGATTGTGTTGTTCTCACTCATATGGACGTTGCTTTGGATAAAAGCGTATGCTACATGATTGTAGAATAGAATAGAATAGAATAGAATAGAATAGAATAGAATAAGGTAAAACTGGTGTTATACGTTTGGTCTGGTGGACATGTGAATTTCTGTCTGACCACAAGTTTTTGTTCCGACATTTCCGGATGTGAACACAACACAGGATTGTGTTGTTTGTTTTCCACGTCACTTTGTATGACGATTTATTTGGGATAATGACGTCACAGATGTCCCGTTTGGCTCGCGTCATTCCTGGCACTCCGACGTGCAGGCTGCATGATGAGCTCGTGCAGGCCAGATATTGCGCGAGGACATGACTGCACGAGGCGAGATGCTTCACACATTTCATTCAAATTATTTCAACTTTATTATTTTTAAAACAGGCCTTTCTCCTCGCGCACCTTCATTTTTCACGGCTGCTTTTGTTCTCGGCGTGATGACGTGTTAATTGCCTCGAGCCCGCGCTGACCCTGCTCTGCAGGGCGCGTGCCGCTGCTCATTCATTCATTCATTCATATCAGCTAATCGGCGCGTGCAGTAATAAAAGTGCCGAGATCAAAAGGTGAGCGCGAGCGCGGATCCGCTCTGCGCGCGCACGGGCTGCTGTGCCCACCTCCTCCCACCGTTGTCATGGTTACCTGGGTACCCGCCTGAACGGGTACGAGTATGTGCACGAGGGAGGGAGGAGAGGAGGTGAGGAGCGGAATCAGTGAAAGACTGGAGGAGGTGGGGAGGGAGGAGCGGAATCAGTGAAAGAGGGGAGGAGGAAAGGAGGTGAGGAAGGAGAGGAGGTGGGGAGGGAGGAGCGGAATCAGTGAAAGACTGGAGGAGGTGAGGAGGGAGGAGCGGAATCAGTGAAAGACTGGAGGAGGTGAGGAGGGAGGAGCGGAATCAGTGAAAGACTGGAGGAGGTGAGGAAGGAGAGGAGGTGGGGAGGGAGGAGCGGAATCAGTGAAAGAGGGGAGGAGGAGAGGCGGCGGGTGTTGTGCCGAGGTGGACGTGGCGGCTCCGGCGGAGTTATCTACAAGTGACGGGCAGCGGAGCCGAACCGAGGCGGACAGCAGCCAGCCATGAACCGGACCCCCCGCAGGTACCACCCCGGTGCTACTAGCCGTCTGCTCTGGCTTCGTCACGGCGGCTCTCCGCCGCCTTTACCCGGTGCTACCGGCCGTCTGCTCAGGCTTCGTCACGGCGGCTCTCCGCCGCCTTTACCCGGTGCTACCGGCCGTCTGCTCTGGCTTCGTCACGGCGGCTCTCCGCCGCCTTTACCCGGTGCTACCGGCCGTCTGCCCGGCTTCGTCACGGCGGCTCTCCACCGCCTTTACCCGGTGCTACAGGCCGTTTACTCGGGCTTCGTCACGGCGGCTCTCCGCCGCCTTTACCCGGTGCTACCGGACACACCGTAGCTGTCTGCCGCCGCACAGACTCTCCGCCTCGGCCCTTTTGTGTGGGGCTGTCAGCCGCTCCCCGCTGCGCGCAGGCGACCTGTTAAAAGGCAGTAAAAGCGACCAGGACCGCGGAGGCTGCTCCCCCCGCGGCTGCCTCTCTAACCTCCCCATGCAGGCTGCAGCTCGCGCCGCTAGTTAGCTTAGCGGCTGCAGAGGTCTGCCATAAACAAGATGGCCACTGGCTTCTGCTGCTAGCTGCTAGCACCGACATGGCAGCCTGCCGCGGCACGAAGGCTGCGCGAGAGCGTGTCCTTCCGCGGCCACCAGCACCTCTCTCTCCGCCAACACTGAAAGTAGTGCCGTCACGCATCCTCCGGGGACAGCAAGCACTGAAGTGGAGCGTGCGTGGCGACTTCAGGTTAAGCGAGGACAGGTAACGGTCACCGCCGCGCGAGCACGCAGCTGCACGTGAATTTAACCGCCTTTTGTCAGGCGCGCGCACAGAAACGGAGAACTCTGTCAGCGCACGTGGGTCTGATGTTCCAGGTCCTGGTCTGATGTTCCAGGTCCTGGTCTGATGTTTTGGTTCTGGTTCTGCAGGCTGGTTCCAGTCGGGTGTGGCTGCTGACGTCTCCGTTGCCGTTGGATACCAGGTGGAGGATCCCAGGGACCCCTGCGGCCCCCCCGGCCCTTGGGACCACCGCGGCAGCAGCAGGGGGGAGCTGAGGAGTAAAACGGTGGACTGCGAGGAGAGCTAGCGCCGCTCCGCCATGACGGACTTGGAGGCCGAGTGTTTGAGACTCGGCCTTCCGCCGGACTGTGGCTCGCCGCCGCTGGAGGCGGACTGTGGCGCAGGGTCCGCCCCGACGGACAGCCTGGCCCTCCTGTCCTCGGACTGTCCCACCCCCACGCTGAGCTCGCTGGCGGCGGAGATCGCCGAGCCGCTGGTGATGCTGCCGTGTGTGAAGAGCGAGCCGGAGGACGGGGACCTGGAGCCCATCCACACCGTGGACCTGTCCGAGATCCAGCCGCTGTCCACTGCCGAGCTGGGCCGGGACCAGATCAAAATGGAGATCAGCGGCCTGGACTACATCAAGTCCGAGCATCACGGTCACCATGGCAACCACCACCTGGACGCCTTCCATCCCGGCGACGTGTCGGAGCTGGACTACAAGTCGCACTATGAGCCCAGCTCTGTGTTCGACTACATCTCCCAGGTAACTTCGTCAGCGATGCCGATTCCGGGCCTGAACGCACAACACACACGACGGGTTTCTGCTGCTCGTCACCACGCTGTCATTCCAAATGCCACAGTCGGAGTGGCGTGGGCGGCGGTGGCATGATGTCAACACGCTGTCATTCCAAATGCCGCAGTCGGAGCGGCGGTGGCGCAGCGTCACCACGCTGTCATTCCAAATGCCACAGTCGGAGTGGCGTGGGCGGCGGTGGCGCGACGTCAACACGCTGTCATTCCAAATGCTGCAGTCGGAGTGGCGTGGGCGGCGGTGGCGCGACGTCAACACACTGTCATTCCAAATGCCGCAGTTGGAGCGGCGGTGGCGCGGTGTCACCACGCTGTCATTCCAAATGCCGCAGTCGGAGCGGCGTGGGCGGCGGTGGCGTGGCGTCAGCACGCTGTCATTCCAAATGCCGCAGTCGGAGCGGCGGTGGCGCAGCGTCACCACGCTGCTATTCCAAATTCCATTTGGAATGCCGCATACGGAGTGGCGGCGGTGTGGCGTCACCACGCTGTCATTCTAAATGCCACAGTCGGAGCTGCATGGCCGTGTCGGCGTGGCTGTGTCAGCGCGGTGTTACAGCGGCGTCTACGCGGCTGAGCGAATGGGGATGGATGCTTTTGATATGCTGCGGCGACACCTGGAGAGGGGAAAGCCAGAAGGACAACAATAACGTTACTACCATTATTATTATTATCAGTAGTCGTAAAAATAGCATTTATTGTAGCGGGAATAATGGTAATAATACTACAAGTAAAACTCTCTTAGCTGACTCAAACATTTTATTAGGGGTTATTGGGGTCATTGAAGGAAGTGATTTCATGATGGTGGATGGTGGAGGGAACACCCTGAACTCTTGGTCTCCGTACCGACCCACCATCATTTCTCTTCACAAACAGAACCGCCCCTTATCTTCCATCCAATCGCAGCGCATGCCGGCGGGCTGCGTTTATCTATCGTGGTGGGACTCGATTAAGAGAAATGGGGGCGTGTCACTATAACTGGTCGTGGTTACTTAGCTTTGGAGAGGGTGTAGCTAGCCGTGGCCCTGGTTGCTTGGTTACAGGTGGTTTTTGTGGGACTGTCTGTCCTTCTGGTTGGATTCTTGATGGACGCGATGTTATTGAACACGCCGACGTCCTCCCATCGATATGTAATCAATAATCTTTGTTTTCATGGATCTATAATGACCCTGGTTAGTGGTGTCTGGTCAGAACCAGGAAGTAGACCTCAGCTGTTTTTTTGCGTTCCAGGTCTCGGACACTCTGGAGTACATCAAGTCCGACCACCACGTGGACCTGCAGTGTTACTACACCGAGCTCAGCTCACTCAAGTCCGAGTACGCCGAGTCCAACGGCATGCCCCCCCATCTGCAGCACAACGGCCTGGAGTCCATCCACATGGCCGAGCTCCGCACCGAGCTCAACAAGCTGCGGCCCGATGCCTTGCTCATGGACGGCATTGGCAAACTGGACCCTGAGTTTGGAGGAGGGGCTCTGTACGAGCTGCAGTCTGCAGAGGAGGGCAAGGCCTCGGCGGAGGCAGTGGGAACGGGTGGGAGGAGTCTGGCGGTCGTGACGAAAACGCAGAACCCGACGGTGAGGAAGCCCCGAAACATGCAAGGGGAGAAGCCGTTCTCCTGCGCTCAGTGTGGGAAGAACTTCAGCACGCTGGGAAACCTGAAAACCCACCAGCGCATCCACACCGGAGAGCGGCCGTACACCTGCTCCCAGTGCGGCAAGAGCTTCGGCCAGGCGGGGAACCTCAAACGCCACCAACTCATCCACACAGGTCAGAAGCCCTACGTCTGCGCTCACTGCCCCAAAGGCTTCACCAAGGCCGACGACCTGCGCTCGCACCAGCGTCTGCACACCGGCGAGCGCCCCTTCATCTGCAGCACTTGCGGAAAGAGCTTCGGCCAATCCAAGGAGCTGAAGGCGCACCAGCTAAGCCACACGGGCGAGCGACCGTTCTGCTGCCAGCATTGTGGCAAGAGCTTCACCAAGGAGACCAGCTATCGCAACCACATCCAGATCCACACCGGTGAGAAGCCCTTCACCTGCTCGCAGTGTGGAAAGACTTTCAGCAACTCTGGCGTCCTAAAAACCCACGAGAAAATCCACACGGGCGAGCGGCCGTTTGGCTGCACGCAGTGTGGCAAGAGCTTCGGCCGCCTCGGCCACCTGAAGGCACACCAGCAGATCCACACGGGCGAGCGGCCGTACGCCTGCCCCCAGTGTGGCAAAACTTTTAGCCAGTCGGGCCACCTCAAAGCACACGAGCAAATCCACAAACGCGAGCGGGCGGACACGGCCAGCACCAGCAGCGACGGCGGCAGCAGCGCTGTGGGCAGCGACAGCAGCTAAGAGCTGCTGTGACCTTTAACCTCCCAGAGAAACAAAGTATTATTCCTCTTTTTATAAATATTATATCAAAGTTTTCTTTATGACTTTTTACATTTTCATACCTTTTGTGCTCTTTTACATTTTATCTGTGCGCAGCGTGGACGGGCCGATTTATGCAACTGCGTGTGTGCGTGTGTGCGTGTGTGCGTGCGTGCGTGCGTCTCAGAAACTGTCTGTAGATAATCCTTCAACTGGACTGACCCAACAGAACCAGAACTTATTTTTGCAGATCTTATAAGACACAAGCACAAATGTTCCAGCGACCAAATCTGAACTTTGTTTTTCTACCTGCAGTTTTTTACTTCGTCTGCCAGCAGCTCCCAAAAGGGGTCTCGACCGGGTCAGAACCAATTTCACCCAGTGGAGACCAGGTTCACCCTGACCCAGTCAAGACTGGGTCAAAACCACCCTGACCCAGTCACGACTGGGTCAAAACCACCCTGACCCAGTCATGACCGGGTCAAAACCACCCACAACCATTCCAAGCGTCAGGGCTGCTTGGAATGGACTCTGACCCAGTCAAGACCAGGACATTCCATCATTGTTCCAGCCAGGACTGAGCGAGTACAGGCCCTGACCGGGTCAGGACCAGACGTAACCCTGACTGGGTCGGGCTGGGCAATCCAGATCCTAAAACCTGTCAGTACCAGAATGTACGGACTTGACCCGGTGATGGGGTTCTTGACCTGGTTGGGGCTGTATGGGCTTTTACCTGGTCAGGCATCACCAGGAACCACTACCGATTAGAACTCAGCGAGAGGTACCTTGGCCCAGTCGTGATTTGGTGAGATCGACCATGACCCAGTCCAGGCTGGAATATCCGGACTTTGTTCCACTACCCATTGAGGCTGGGCGATACCAACTCTAATCCAATCAGGTCTGGACCATATGGATCCTGACCCAGTGGGAACCACTACTTGGTCGGGGCAGGCGGGTACCGGCCCTGACCCTGTCGGCCTGGGCGATAGAAGTAGAAAATTAAATCTCGCCAAGATTTCAGATAAATAATTGAAACCATGATGTAAATTAGTTAACAGGAACGAGTTGACATACAATAAATATTTTGGTTTAAAAGTAAAAATCTTCCCTCAATTTTCCTGTTTAAAGAAAAATTAATTTTCCTTTCGGAACATGAGTCAAAGTGCCTCGTCCAGCTTTTCATCTCGCCTTTAATAACGGAGGAATGAACAGGCTGGACCGCTGGTTACAGGTGTAATCCCAACGCGTTCACGCAACAAAATACCGAAAGAAAACTGATGTTTATTCACACATAAAATAAGGATCAAATTAAAACACTTGGTCAGTTTGTATAACTGCCTTAATCTGATAGCCGGGAATAATGTGATATCTGGGAATAATCTGACTGGGAATAGTCTGATGGCTGGGAATAGTCTGATATCTGGGAATAATCTGATAGCTCGGAGTATTCTAATGACTGGGAATAATCTGATGATTGAGAATAATTTCACGACTGGGAATCTGACAACTGGGAATAATCTAATATCTTGGAATAATATGATTGGAAATAATCTGTTAGCTGGGAATAGTGTCACAGCTCGGAATAATCTGATGACTGGGAATAATCTGATGACTGGAAATAATATGATTGGGAATAATCTAATAGTTAGGAATAATCTGATAGCTGGAAATAATCTGATGAATGGGAATAATCTGATAGCTCGGAGTATTCTAATGTATGGGAATAATCTGATGATTGAGAATAATTTCACGACTGGGAATCTGACAACTGGGAATAATCTAATATCTTGGAATAATCTGATTGGAAATAATCTGTTAGCTGGGAATAGTGTGACAGCTCGGAATCTGATGACTGGGAATAATATGACTGGGAATAATCTAATAGTTGGGAATAATCTGATAGCTGGAAATAATCTGATGAATGGGAATATTCTGATAGCTGAGAATAGTCTGATAGCTCGGAATAATCTGATGACTGGGAATAATCTGAAGTCGGAGTACAAACGAAGCCGTTTGTTAGCTCCTGGGTTAGCTACTAATGCTGATAAGGCTGGGAGCCACCATGTTCAGTCATGACTAGATATTTTGATAACAGGAAGTTACTGTATTCAGAAAGAAAGGTAATAACTTTATTTATAAAGCCTTTTAAAACAACCAAAGTTGAGACAAAGATCTGTACATCAGCCAAAACAACCAGAGAGTAAAACAGTTAACAGGAAAATGTAGACTAGACTGTCTCATTTCAGATGTGGATGATCTGGTTACAGTAGTCTGATTACTCCCAGCTATCAGATTGTGATGATCACTATCTGATCAGGCATAATCAGATTAGTCAGTTTTCATGACCCTGGGAACAATCCCATCCCTGCAGAGATCACTTTTCTGTGTATGGAAATGGGCTCGAGAATGGGGAAAATGATTAGAGGGGAACCGTAAAAACCAGTTTCACCATCACACCCAGTTTACAGTCACCAGGAAGGATAGTTTCGCTCATTTCCCTTCGCCTGCGGTCAAATCTGTCGCCAAGCCCTAAGTCCACGTCGCACCGCCGTGTACATAAACGGCTCCATTTACCGGGTGTACAGGGAGTACATAATCCCGTTCCTGGTCTGGAACTGGTCCGATCGGACCAGGTCTGCAAAGCCCCATCGATTCGTGGATTCCTCATCTGGAACCAGTCTGATCAGGCATTCAGGACCAGGTCTGCAAAGCCCCATTGAGTAGTCCGTTCCTCATCCGGAACCGGTCCGATCAGTCCTGATGATCAGATCTGACTGGTTTCACTGTTGCCGTGACGATGCTGAAAACAAAAACCTCACATGGATCAGGATCATCGGGTCTGGTTTCCTGGTGTTCTGCGAGCGGTGGCCAGCTCTGGATGTTGGTATTGACGAGAACCGATTGATCGGCTCGCTGCAGGCAGTTTGTTGCTGATGATAATCTGACGTTCAGGTGATTTTTTTTGGGGGGGGGGCGGATTTCAGGATCATTGGGACCAAAGTTGGCACAAGGAGTCCGACCCTCTCAGAACCCCTTCAGACCCCGATCCAGATTGCTCACTGTGTACAAATCTAATATTGATTATGTCATTCCTACAAAATGTAATAAAAGTAAAACATGAGTAAAAAACAGAAGTTTGGCTCTTGGCGTCTTTGGTTCTGAATCCTGTTCCAGATTTAAACAGAGACCACCCGATCCAGATAAGAACCAGCCGACCCACAGTTTGCACTGACGGATCAGCTCCTTGTGGGTCCAACCAGCATGCTCACTGGGTTCTATCCATCCTGAGGAGTTAGCGCTACCTGCTGGTCCCAGACTGTCAAACAGGTATGTAGAACTTGTTTTCACTGACATGGGGTGGGGGGGTGGGGTTTCTGGTTCCAGTTCAGACCCAGTTAGCTTTTCCACCACATGTGGCCTGAAACTTAGGTTCGGGTTAGTCACACCCAGTGGTTTTCCGTCAGCCCCGTTCTGTTTTAATGTCCATCCCACAGGAAGTCTGCCTCTTGGTTTTGACCAGATTCTTGGAGTGGGCGGGGTCACACAGGTGTGGCAATAGAGATCAATAAATGAGTTTTTCCTTCAGTCAGGGATCTGTGTTCCTGCCCTTAATAGCGCCAACCACTTCTGGAAGATGGCAGGAAGGATTCAGAGGGAAGATTACACCGCAAAGGGCTGAGTTCACATCTCTCCAACTGGCCGTCATTACTGTTAGAAGATGTATGTGTGACATTCAACCGTGCGTCAGCTGAATCGTCCTCGGTCAGAAGGAACAGGCAGACTCCAGCAGTGCAGTGCAGATCAATTTACTGAAGGCTCAGCAAGGTGGTACAAGCGTTGATGAAACAGGTTGTTAGTGGCCTGCATATCTATATATGTGTATGGGGGTGTAAATGAGTATATATGTGGTTATCCTCACTAAGGATTCCAGGTAACACAAGATGAGGGTGCCAACAATCTCTCAACCTTAGCAGACTCTGCAAACGACAAGCTCACAGCCAAACAGCACAACCAACAAAGTTTCACAATAGCACAACCAGCAAAGTTTCCAGTCCAGCAGACAAGCAGAATTACAAGAATACACTATGGGTAATGGAGTCTCTGCAAGAGCACAGACTTTGAACAGTCGCCTCTGTATTTGACGGCAAATACACTCATGAAAAGTCCACTAAGTTGAAGAAGCCCCATCTGAGTGGTCAGGCATTTCAGGGAGCTCCACCAGTTTGGTTACAGGACGGGTGTAGTCTGTCTGTTACTGTCTTTAACCTTGAGCTCTGCAGCTTGAACAACACCATCTGTCCCTGGGAAAACGTTGGTGATGGTTCCAACAGGCCACAGTCCTCTGGGAAGGTTGGAGTCCACGATCATCATGATGTGTCCTACAGCAGTATTATCAGCACATTCCCTCCATTTCTGTCTCAGCTGGAGCCCTGGAAGGTAGTCCTGGACAAAGTGTTTCCAGAAGTGGTCGCTGATCACTTGCCTATTTTTCCATCTCCTGTTGGACAAGGCTTCATGAGGGCCATACACTGCCTGAGGTAATGTAGTGTCCCGCCGCCCCATCAACAATAGGTTAGGGGTAATAGGGTCCAGGTCGGCCACATCAGCGGAGGCGTAACCAAGAGGTTTCGAGATGAGGATGCCTTCAACTTCTATGAGAGCTGTTAGGAGGACTTCCTCTTCCTTTTCCTCTGGTCTTTCAGGACGACCTGTAAGACTGACTTGACTGACCTGTTTTCCTTTTCCCATGCTCCCCCGAAGTGAGGCGAGTGTGGAGGATTGAAGTTAAAGTTGATGGTCTGGCTTACTAGCTGTTCTTGCAGCTTGGGGGCCATGTTCTCAAAGGCGCCTTGCAGTTCGTTGTGGCCGCCTCTGAAATTGGTGCCTCGATCAGACCACAGCTCATACAGTTTCCCACGGCGCGCCATGAACCTGCGTAGTGACATTAAGAAAGAGTCAGTATCAAGGCTAGGTAGAAGATCTAAGAGGACACATCTGGTGGTGAGGCATTTGTAGATGGTCCCACAGTGCTTCTCCCTTCAACGCCCAAGTTTGACCAGGTGTGGTCCAAAATGGTGGTTTGTCGAGTCTCAGCTGAGATGGGGGAAGGTCACCCATCTTTGGTGTAGAAGGTGAGGCACGCCATCTCCTGCAGTTCACACACTGGTACTGATGTTTCTTAATGACCTGTCATCCTCTGAGAATCCAATAGGTGCGCTGCACCTCTGCAAATAGTCTCTGCACCAGGGTGAAGCAACTGGACATCATAGTACTTTATGATGAATTGAGTCAAAGGGTGCTCAGGTGCCAACACAACCGGATAGATGCTGTCAGGGTCGACATCTGTGGCTTGTCGCAGACGGCCCCCCACTCTGATTAGTTTACTGAGGCTGTCGTACTCAACGGCTACTGAAACGGCGACTAGGCCGCACAGGGTGGCCCCTTTGAAGAGCTTGGACCTCTTCTGGGAAACTGTCCTTCTAAACAGAACGAAGCAACTGCATTTTTGCCTCCAGATACTCAGTGGCTGTGAGAGGGTTCGCCGCTGCCCCATGAAGGGATTTGTGAGTTGCCAGAATCAGGTCATCTAAAGATGTGTACTGGTTTGGGTCTGGCAGGCCTGAGGATACAGATGTAATAAGGGCACAGAAAGCAGCTTTTTTGAGTTCTTTGCTGTTACGGTCTGGAATCTCTGTAGGGGGCTTTGGCCAGGTTTCAGGAGTCTGGGTGAGAAAGTGTGGGCCATGTGACCAACAACTGGAGACAGTGAGCTCTGAAAGTGACTTTCCTCTTCTGATGTAATCTGCTGGATTATCTTCAGAGTTAACATATTTCCACTGTTGCGGAGAAGTCAGCTCCTGAATGTCACAGATTCAAGTTCCTACAAAAACTTTGTATCTCCAGGAGCTGGACTGGATCCACTGTAGTACTGTAGTAGAATCCGTCCACAGGTGGACAGCGTGCAGAGAAAGTGAGAGTTCAGATTAGAGCACTTTAGCTTGTTGGACTCCAGTGAGGGCAGCACACAACTCCAGCTGTGGTATAAACACCTGCTTGAAGGGTGCTACACGGGAGCGAGCCATGATGAAGGCGGTGGAGATGGGCACCTGCTGCTCTGTGAGTCTGAGCTAGGCTACAGCTCCATAGGCCCTCTCCGAGGTGTCACAGAAGATGTGAGCCTCGTATGTAGCACTGCCATAGTTGTGTGGAGGAGCGTAGCAATGGGGAAGGGTGATGTGCTGGAGGTAAGATAATTCTTGCTCCCACTCAAGCCAGGACTGGAGTAGGTTCCCTTCTATGGGCTCATCCCATCCTCTCTCAGTACTCCACAGGGCTTGCACAATGAGCTTGTAAGTAAGTAAGTTTTAGTATTTTAATTGTTAGAGTACTGTAGGGGTGTAAGACCCTGAGGTATTTGTATTTTATCATTGTAATTTTGGGTCTGCCACATTTGTTAAATCATGTTTTATGTTTGGCTTTAGGTACAACACTGGCTGCCGTTTTGTTTTAGTTATGATACACTTTTAGGTTATGTATCTTATTTCATTTTAGAGTTTTAACATTTTCTCTTCTTGTTTCAAGTGCTGTGGCTGGTATGGTCCTCCATCCACCAGCCCGGTTTAGAGGCTGGGAGTTCACTTTAGAGGGTGATAGAGACCCCTTTGTTTAGGAGCTAGTATACTCCTAGCTCCCCTCGTGGTGAGTGGTTGGCCTCCCAGTCTCGGCATGACATTCTGTCATCTTCTTTCTTATCTGCTTTTTCTAAATATTAGAGTTACAAAATAAAACAGACGTGGTACGACCCATACTGACTGTTGTGGCCTCTTTGTTGAAGCCCCTGTTTATCAGCCTTTCCGACTACACTTGTATGCGTTTCTCAGATGTGTCACAGATGTGTAAGCTATGGGACGGTGCTTGTATCCCAAGACATCAGTTGGGCAGTGCCATCTAACACCAAGTGTTGACTCCTGTGGGTCAAGGCTTTTGAAGTTCAGCCACAATTCACAGTTGTCTGACCTAGCTGTGCTGGGCAGATGAGCAACCACCTCAGGGATGTTACTTGCCCACTGGCGTACCTCAAAGCCACCTTGCATAAGCAGCTCCCTCATCCGGTCAATGAGCAATTTAGCTTCTTCTGGGTTTGAGAGGGACTGCAGGCAGTTGTCCACAGAGAAAGCTGTGTGAACAGAGTCATAAATATCTTGGTGAGTGTCTTTTGTGTTTCTTCACGTGGCTTTGAAGGGCAAAAATAGCACAACATGGGCTACATGTTGTCCCAAAGGGCAAGACTCTCCACTCCTAAACATCTGGGGGCCTCTCTTTCTCACTCTCTCTCCATAGGAACCGTAGAAGGGGACAGTCTGCAGGGAGTAATCAGATTTGGTGAAACATAGCCTTTATGTCTCCACTCACTGCTACAGGATACTGCCGGAAGTGGAGAAGGACACCCAGCAATGTAGGCCCCAAAGGAGGTCCTGGCAAGAGGTAGTGGTTGAGGACGGTTCCCTGGAACTCAAACGAGCAGTTAAAGACAACCCGAGCCTTGTTATTGTGATGGACAATGTGATGAGGTACATACCAGGCCTTAGCGGAGCAGGGAATCTCTTCAGGAGTTAGCTTCACAACATAACCTGAGTCTACCAACCTCTTGATATCCTTGTAATAAGTGAGTGCCAAATCAGGATTCTTTACTAGCTTGCACTCTGTTGACCTCAGATGTCCTTTCACTACATCTGGAGACATATTCATCTGTGGGAAGTCTCTCTTCCTGAGTAAGGGATATCTTTCTATACCATAGGACTGTGATGATCTTTGCCTCTAGCATGGCTATGGCCTCTCTGTCCTCCTTCAAGTGTACAACCTCCTTCTCAGGTCTGTGAAGGGGAGCATCTAGTTGCCACAGACATTGTACATCCTGATGTAGGGCTTCAGCAGGAGAGGGGCAGGATAAGTTAAGGCAGTGTAACTCCCCGTGCTGTATGGGCATACTGTGGCTTGGACCCTGGATAGCCCACCCAATCTTGGTGCCGACAGCGACAGGTCCTTGGGCTGGGCCATGCAGGACTGGACGAACAGGAGTCATGAGGTGAGCGTTGTCAGAGCCAATCAACGCTAGAGGCTGTATGTGGTTGAATCCCTTGAGCTGCACTCACTGTAGGTGTTGATACTTCTCGTTTAAGAGCTCTACAGGGCAAGATTGTTCAGCTAAGCTGAGCTGTTGGGCAGTAAAGCCATGCGTTATTTTGTAGCGCATCTTTGGTTTGGCTTTAGGGGACACCTGAAATGAGACATGGCCTCCCTTAATCTGGATCACATCTTGACGGATAGTGCACAAAGACAGAGTTTCCTCCTCCTGTGATAAGCCAAGTGATTGGACTGCTGCTGGGAGAATGATAGCTTTTTCTGAGCCATCATCACAAAGAGCATATGTGTCCAGACACTTGCCTTGGTAGTGTAATTTTATGGGTACGACTTTGAGCATTACTTGGCCTGAGTGACTGAGAGGATCTAAAAATACTCTTCTGGTGCTCAGTGTTAAGATGTTAGGGTCCAGAGTTTTAGCTTCAGCCAGGTCATGGAGCACCAATAAAAGCTGTTCTCCACAGGTGCTGCATGGCTTTTTGAGTGTGCACTGCTCAGGAGTGTGTTTATGGCCACAGTGCCAACATGTGGATTTCTCCTTTAACCAGGTGGCCACAGCTTTAAGGTCTAGCTTTTTTAAATCTACACATTCACTGAGGTGGTGCTCTGTCCCTTCACAGGATGGGCAATATGGCTTAAACTTCTGTTTCTTAGAAGAGGGAGGAGTACTGGTCATTTGTGCTCTAGAATCCATCTTAGGTTGTATTTTTGTAGAATCTGAGCCATAATAGATGGAGGTAAACTTACTCTGTGTCTTGGACCCTGCAGAAGATCTGAGGTTTCCCCTTCCTGACTGCGATTGGTCTGAGGGTAGTGACTGAGTGGCTTGCCTTGACATCTGCAACACCTGGGACCTGCACTCCAGCCACTTGGAGAGGTTGAACATGTTGTAGGTCCAGCTGCTGCCACTGAGAATGATACCACGTGTGATGCAGTACTCAATGGAACTGTCCCTATAGCTAGAAAGGGAGCTTTGTAAGTAACGTGTCTACATGTGAACCACACTGGAGCTCAATTGCAGCTACCTCATCCATGGTACTGAGGAGACCCACCAGGCTAGATACTGCTAGGGAGAATTCTTCGAATGCTTGAGGGTCACCTGGTTTAATAGGAGAGCAGTTAGAACTTAGTTCACTCTGGATTAACTGCCCGGGCTGCCCATATCTCTGCTCCAAAGCTTGCATTGCACTGGTATAGGGAATGCGGTCATTAATGTAGCGCCTGGCCAGTTGTGAAGCACAGGGATGATCCAAATGATCCAGCAGGATGTGATATTTATACTCCTCGGTGAGATGCGCATGTGGCCCGAGTAGACTGTCCAATCCTTTCTTCAATAAAGCAAAGTCACTCTCTCTCCCTGATTTGAAGGTCACCAGCCTGGGCTTCTGGATGCCATATGAAGATGCCACCATCATCTCCATCAGGTTTGGCTGGGCAACTCCCGCTGCAAGATGTGTGGTTGCAGACTTAGGTGGCTAGGCTGATTGATAGTTAGCAGAATGGTAGCTAGCAGTAGCATGAGGTGGGGCAACATAATGTTAACTGGAGGTCTGCTGTGTTGATGCTTCCTGCAGTGGCTGATAGTGTAATCTCGTTGAGGTTGTAGCATGATTATGAACCTGTGCAGACTGTACCTGGTTGGCGCTACTTGAAAGCGATGGGTGTTGGCACCTCTAACTGAATATAAGCTCACCCTGAGATGGTTCAAGGCTCCCAAACTGCACTGAGTGAGCCACTTGTGAGGCATGTTGTATCACGGGTTGTATAATGTGACTCGCTTGAGGGGGTGGAGCAGGCGACACTGCTGGCTGGAAACCTTGATATGTCAGAGGAGTTCTCGGCTGTGGAGCAGGCTGAGGTATAGGCTGACCTTCCAGCTGTAACACAGTATTTACAGGGAGCTGGAGACTGTGACACAGGTAGTGGCTGAAACCCAGACTGTGGTACCTGGTGGACGCCTGATTGCAGTGCCGGAGACAATGAAACGGCTTGAACACTAGGTGAAGGCACAGGCTGCATAATGGTACTCAAAGGTGGGTGTTCTAGCTGTGGTTCTGACTGGGGTCTGAAAATTTCACTTTGTGGTGAAACAGCAGGTTCTACTGGCCTAAATAACTTAGTAGGTGTTCTAGTCTCCTTCCTTACTGTTGGTGCTGAGAGGTTTAGTTGATCAGCTGTTACTCATGCCCAAACTGCGTAGCTGGGGGATTTGCAGAAGAGCAGGAAGAGATGCAGCTCTATCTTGAGCTGGAGCTTCACCATGTGGAGGGAAAGGGCTGCAGGATTTAAATGTCCGCTCCAGTTGCTCCACACACTTGATTAGTGCAACACGTGGTCATCTCGTTCATTGTTTCCAGTACTCTTGTCCAGACAGCCTCCATCTTTGTCCATCCTTGCTCCTTCTTCCCAGATTCCTCTGAGCTGCTACTGCCTGATGACTCCTCTGGATCAGGTAAGCTGTGCTCATACTCCGCCAGATGTCCCGGAAGCTTCCGGCTCCTGCGTGGACGGGAAATATGTTTCAGGCTCTTCTCTGGAGAAGTCTCATATTGTGAAGTCGCCATCTTGTTGACTCAGCCAATACACATCCGGCTCGAAAGACCACTTGAAGATGTATGTGTCACAGCTGATATTGAGCAGTGCATCAACTGAATCGTCCTCGGTCAGAATGAACAGGCAGACTCCAGCAGTGCAGTGCAGATCGATTTACTGAAGGCTGAGCAAGGAGGTACAAGCGTTGATGAAACAGGTTGTTAGTGGCCTGCATATCTGTATATGTGTATGGGGGTGTAAACGGGTATATGTGTGGTTATCCTCACTAAGGATTCCAGGTAACCCAAGATGAGGGTGTCAACAATCTCCCAACCTCAGCAGACTCTGCTGGTTGTGCTGTTTGGCTGTGATCTTGTCATTTGCAAAGTTTCGCATTAGCACAACCAGCAAAGTTTCCAGTCTAGCAGACAAGCGGAATTACGAGAAGCCCTGTGCACTATAGGTAATGGAGTCTCTGCAAGAGCACAGACTTTTAACAGTTACTGTTTATGTTCTCCTCGCAGAGACTGCCATCGCAGCACTGCGAAATAAAAGACAGGGTTCACCCCATTCTTGGGCTCTGGAACCAGTACCCTCGAGAGAGGCTGGACCTTCTTCCACTCTGATGCTGCCTATTGTAAAAGGCGGTGTGGGCATTCTCATTGGCCCCCGGCTTGATCCTGCTCATTGGGGTTTACCCCGGAGTCCTTGGAGGGAGTGCTGGAGGGTGCTCCTTCTGGGGACTCCATTGTTCTGCTGGGGGACTTCAGTGCTCACATGGGCAATGACAGTGAGACCTGGAGGGGAGTGATTGGGTGGCATGCCCCCCCTTTGAACCCAAATGGTGTTTTGTTATTGGACTTCTGTGCTCGTCATGGATTGTCCATAACGAACACCATGTTCCAACATAAGAGTGTCCATATGTACACCTGGCATCAGGAATCCCTGGGCTGCAGTTTTATGATCGATTTTGTAGTTGTATCATTGGACCTGCGGCCAAATGCCTTGAACACTCAGGTGAAGAGGGGGGCGGAGCTGTCACCACCTGGTGGTGAGTTGGCTCAGATGGTGGGGGATGAAGCCGGTCAGATCTGGCAGGCCCAAAGGTGTTGTGAGGTTCTGCTGGGAATGTCTGGCAGAGTCCCCCGTCAGAGCGAGCTTCAACTCCCACCTTCAGCAGAGCTTCAACCATGTCCTGAGTGAGGCGGGGGACATTGAGTCCGAATGGGCTGTGTTCCGTGCCTCTGTTGTTGAGGCGGCCAGCCGGAGCTGTGGCCGTAAGGTTGTTGGTGCCTGTCGTGGTGGTAATCCCAGGACTCGGTGGTGGACACCAGCAGTGAGGGATGCCATCAAGCTGAAGAAAGAGTCCTATTGGGCCTTCTTGTTTTGTGGGACTCTGGAGGGAGCTGATAGGTACCGACAGGTAAAGTGGCTTTGACTGTTGCCAATGCAAAACCTTGGGAGGAGTTCGGCGAGGCCATGGAGAAAGACTTCCAGACTACTTTGAGGCGATTTTGGTCCACCATCCAGCGGCTCAGGAGGGGAAGCAGTGCTTCATCAGTACTGTGTACAGTGGAGGTGGGGAGCTGCTGACCTCAACTCGGGACGTTGTGGGTTGGTGGAAAGAATACTTTGAAGGCCTCAATACTACCAACTCGTATTCCAATAATGAAGCAGAGCAGCGGGACTCAGGGGTGGACTCTCCTATCTCTGGGGCTGAAGTCACTGAGGTGGTTAAAAAGCTCCTTGGCGGCAAGGCCCCCGGGGTGGATGAAATCTGCCCGGAGTTTCTTAAGGCTCTGGATGCTGTGGGGCTGTCCTGGCTGACACGCCTCTGCAGCATTGCGTGGACATTGGGGACAATGCCTCTGGACTGGCAGACTGGGGTGGTAGTCCCACTTTTTAAGAAGGGGGAACGGGGTGTGTGTTCCAATTACAGGGGAATCACACTCCTCAGCCTCCCTGGTAAGGTCTATTCAGGGGTCCTGGAGAGGAGGGTCCGCCGGATAGTCGAATCTCAGATTAAGGAGGAGCAGTGTGGTTTTCGTCCTGGTCACGGAACAGTGGACCAGCTCTATACTCTCTTTGGGATCCTGACGGGGTCATGAGAGTTTGCCCAACCAGTCTACATGTCCTTTGTGGACTTGGAGAAGGCGTTCGACTGTGTCCCTCAGGGGCTCTTGTTGGGGGTGCTCCGGGAGTATGGGGTACCGGACCCCCTTGTACGAGCTGTCTGGTCATACAGTAATGCATACTCTGCGCCGGTCTGTTGTGGTGAAGGAGTTGAGCCAGAAGGAAAAGCTCTCAATTTACCAGTCGATCAATGTTCCTACCCTCATATATGGTCATGAGCTGTGGGTCATGAGGTCGAAAGAACGAGATCTCGTATACAGGCGGCTAAAATGAGTTTCCTCCGCAGGGTGGCCAGGCTCTCCCTTAGAGATAGGGTGAGGAGCTCTGTCATCAGGGAGGAGATCAGAGTAGAGCCGCTGCTCCTCCGCATCGAGAGGAACCAGTTGAGATGGCTCGGGCATCTGGTCAGGATGCCTCCTGGACCTCCCTGGTGAGGTGTTCCAGGCACGTCCCTCTGGGATGAGACCCTGGGGAAGACCCAGAACTGCTGCTGCCCCTGACATCCGACCCTGGATAAGCGGCAGAAGATGGATGTTCATGATTACAAAATGTATAGACTACTATCAGGACGAGGAACAATTTCATCCAGAGTAACATGTCTCTGAGCAACATTACCTACTGTTGTTTTAGTGTCTTTATGGTTTAAAACAAGATGAAACTGGAAGAAAGTGCTTCAGGATTTTCTCAGATGGTTTTGTTCAGAATTCAGCAAACAAGCTGGGAATGAGCAGGTAATGTGGATCATTGGGTTCCATGACCTTGTTGCTGGCCACACACTCCAAAATGTGAAGGAAATGTTGGGAGCAGAGTTTAAAGCTCTAGGAAAACTTAAGTATTTTTGAGGAACTTATCTCTCACAGCAGGAAGGTGAAGATGAACCAGAAGATTTTGGAGAGGTTTGACTCTTGCGGAAGCAACGTATTCCGCAAGTGAGGGTAAGCTGCCATTTGATGATGAAGGGGAACTTGTTGATTCAAAGAGATTCGTTGAAGTATTTGGCGATTTAATTCATGTGATGATGTGCACAAGACCAGGTCTGAGGTTTCTTGTCACAATATTGTCTAAAGCTAAAGAACACTGACCTGCAGCAAAGCACGTGTTGAGGTGTTTAAAGGGCGTGGTGGAGCAGGAAGTGTGTTCTGGAAGCTCATAAGACTCAGACTGATTGTCATGATGCAGACCAGTAAAATGCAATCTGACTGATTCCTCTTTCAGAAAACATGGCTCTGGCAGCGACCACACAGGAAGTCTCTCTCAGTCCTGGTCTACAGGACCCCCTGTCCTGCGTGTTTTAGACCAGTTTTTCTCAGTCCAGGTCTACAAGACCCTCTGTCCTGTGTGTTTTAGACCAGTTTTTCTCAGTCCAGGTATACAAGACCCTCTGTCCTGTGTGTTTTAGACCAGTTTTTCTCAGTCCAGGTATACAAGACCCTCTGTCCTGTGTGTTTTAGACCAGTTTTTCTCTGTCCAGGTCTACAAGACCCTCTGTCCTGTGTGTTTTAGACCAGTTTTTCTCAGTCCTGGTCTACAGGACCCCCTGTCCTGCGTGTTTTAGACCAGTTTTTCTCAGTCCAGGTCTACAAGACCCTCTGTCCTGTGTGTTTTAGACCAGTTTTTCTCAGTCCAGGTATACAAGACCCTCTGTCCTGTGTGTTTTAGACCAGTTTTTCTCAGTCCAGGTATACAAGACCCTCTGTCCTGTGTGTTTTAGACCAGTTTTTCTCTGTCCAGGTCTACAAGACCCTCTGTCCTGTGTGTTTTAGACCAGTTTTTCTCAGTCCTGGTCTACAGGACCCCCTGTCCTGCGTGTTTTAGACCAGTTTTTCTCAGTCCAGGTCTACAAGACCCTCTGTCCTGTGTGTTTTAGACCAGTTTTTCTCAGTCCAGGTATACAAGACCCTCTGTCCTGTGTGTTTTAGACCAGTTTTTCTCAGTCCAGGTATACAAGACCCTCTGTCCTGTGTGTTTTAGACCAGTTTTTCTCTGTCCAGGTCTACAAGACCCTCTGTCCTGCGATTTTTAGACCAGTTTTTCTCAGTCCAGGTCTACAGGACCGTCTGTCCTGTGCGTTTTAGATCAGTTTTTCTCTGTCCAGTACTGGTTCCCGAACTCGTTCCCATGCTGGTTTCAATGCTGGTTCCCAAACTGGTTCCCAAGCTGGTTCTCAGGCTGATTCCCAAGTTGTTTCCCATGCTGGTTCCTGTGCTTGTTTCCAAGCTGGTTCTCAAGCGGGTTCATGTGCTGGTTCCTAAACTGGTTCCTAAACTGGTTCCCGAGCTGGTTCCCATGCTGGTTCCCGATCTGGATCCTGTGCTGGTTCTCTTGTTAGTTCCTGTGCTGGTTCCCAAGCTGGTACTGAAGCTGGTTCCTGAGTTTGTTCCTTTGCTGATTCCTGTGTTTGTTCCTGTGCTGTTCCCAAACTGGTTCCTGTGCTGTTCCCAAACTGGTTCATGTGCTGATTCCCAAACTGGTTCATGTGCTGATTCCCAAACTGGTTCCTATGCTGATTCCTAAAATGGTTCCTATGCTGATTCCTAAAATGGTTCCTATGCTGATTCCTAAACTGGTTCCTGAGCTGGTTCCTGTGTTAGTTCTTGTGCTGATTCCCATGCTGGTTTCTGTGCTGGTTCCCAAAGTGGTTCTAAAACTGGTTCCTGTCCTGTTTCTTAAACTGGTTCCTGTGCCAGTTCCTAAAATGGTTCCCATTGTTGTTCCCATGCTGCTTCCTGTGCTGGTTACCGTGCTGATTCCTAAACTGGTTCCTAAACTGATTCCCGTACTAGTTGCAGTGCTTGTTTCCGAGCTGGTTTTCAAACTGGTTCCTGTGCTGGTTCTTAAACTGGTTCCTGTGCTGGTTCCCATGCTGATTCCTGTGCTGGTACCCGTGCTGATTCCTTAACTGGTTCCCGTACTGGTTCTCATGCTAATTTTCAAACTGGTTCCTGTGCTGATTCCTAAACTGGTTCCCGTTCTTGTTCCCATGCTGCTTCCTGTGCTGATTCCTAAACTGGTTCCCGTACTGGTTCTCATGCTAATTTTCAAACTGGTTCCCGTGCTGATTCCTAAACTGGTTCCCGTGCTGATTCCTAAACTGGTTCCCATGCTGATTCCTAAACTGGTTCCCATACTGGTTCTCATGCTAATTTTCAAACTGGTTCCCGTGCTGATTCCTAAACTGGTTCCCGTGCTGATTCCTAAACTGGTTCCCATGCTGATTCCTAAACTGGTTCCCATACTGGTTCTCATGCTAATTTCCAAGCTGGTTCCCGTGCTGATTGCTAAACTGGTTCCCGTGCTGGTTCTTAAACTGGTTCCCGTGCTTGATTCTGAGCCGGTTCTCATGCTAATTTCCAAGCTGGTTCTCAAGCTAGTTCCTGTTCTGGTTCCTAAACTGGTTCCCGTACTGGTTCCTGTGCTGGTGTCCGAGCTGGTCGTCAGGCCGGGGCCAGTGCTGATGTGGTTTGGTTGTGTCCTGGTTCAGAAGGCTCCTGTGTTTTCCTTAACGGGCTGCTCTGTGTTCACCAGCACTTCATTAGATGTATGTGTGATGATAAAGAATGGAAATGGAAATATGTGTGTGTGTTAGACTGTGTGGGAAGATCGCGGTTGATGCATTTTTCTTTGTTGTGTTTTTATGTGCACAGCACTTTGTGTTACTGTGGAAAACGTGATTTATAAATAAAGTTTGATTTGATTTGAAAAAAGAAGTTTGGCCTAAACATAAATCAGTATTTGATCCATAACTCTTGATCAGCCACATATGCAACTGAATTCAGTGTGTAATGCAGCGTCTCCACTTTGGTCATCAGGAAAATCAACATTATGTACATATCACATATTTGGACGAGTTTCAGCTTCAGAAAGCTACTGGTTAAACTGGGAAAGAATAAATTAACCAAATTGTCTTGTGAGCTTAAGAAGATTAAAAATGTAAAATAGAAGTTTTCAGTTGGAATGAGGAACAGTTTCAGCTTCTTGTTTAAGTTATTTGCAGTTTTATGTTTTTCCCTCAAACGCTGAGCGTAAAGCTGAAGCTGACGTAACGTAACGGCAAAAGCAGCATCTGGTCCATTTTTACTTTTATATTTGCTAAATCTGTGGTTTCAGATATATTTATGGAAATAAAAAAACAGATTAAAATGCAATATTTTTTCTGTTTCATCTGGGTGGATTTTCAGGGCTTTGTTTCTATGATCGGGTTTTATGACACACAAAGAAGACGTCTGGTCGTAGCTTTAGCGTTTTATTTCTGGAAGACAGACAGGTTTTGTGGCTTTTCCAGCAGATACTCAGGAGTTTCTCAGAAATCCATTTTAACCGACAGTGGTTTGATTTTTAGCAGAAAATGAGTGAAAGATGAAGATGGAACGCTCCTCATCAGGTGGAGTTGTTCTCCGCTCCAGCAGGCAAGAAGGTGATAGGCTGACTTTTGACTCCGTCCCCTCCAATCAGGCAGCCGTAGATCAGATGTCCTCGATGATCTCTTTGATCATTGTTTTGGTGGTCACGGTTGTGACTGAAGAAGAAGTGGTAGAAGAGGAGGAGGAAGACCTGCGAGCGAGAGAGAAAGAAGAAGCTGAAAGTCTGTTTCAACCAGAAGCTTTGAATCCCAAAAGTCTCTTTCAAACTGCTGCTACTACTTCCTGTTGTTTTGTTTACACCATAAACAATTTGTTTTATGTCGTGTTAAAGTCTTTACTTTGGTCCTTATGTTGTTTCTAGGTGACATCTGCAGGTCATAACAGTTGCTATAGTGACATTTGGAGGTAGTTCTGGCTGCTATAGTCGTTCTGAAATACTTGGGCCATTTTCTGATTATTTCAGCTAATAAATCGATTGAGTTTAATTGTTTTCTGATTGAAACTCCAAACTGTAAACAGGACGCGTCATATTCTTTCATTTGAGAGTTTTCAGATAAAAATGAGCTAAAATGAATTAGATTAGAAGAGGATAAGAAAGCGTGTGCTGATGTTGGTGCGGCGGGCTGACGGGATGTACAGATGAATTTGCTCTGATTAATTATGTTCCGCAGGTAAATTATAGCGCTGCAGTAAAACATGCGCACTTTCTCCATTCACAGTTCAGTCTCCTTACAGGCCTAATGCCTCCCCGTCCAGCAGCCTCCTGTACTCGGCGATCTCCATCTCCAGCCTGGTCTTGATGTCCAGCAGCATCTGGTACTCCTGGCCCTGCCGCTCCAGGTCGGCCCTCAGCTGCACCAGCTGCTCCTCCAGAGACGACACCTGCACAGGTAACGCATGTCAGCATTGGAGTTCATAGAAGTTAACATTCCTCAACACCACCTGTGGAGTTCATCTCACCTGCATTTGGTAGCCGTTCATCTGAATGGCGAAGCGGTTCTGAACGTCAGCCAGTGAGGCTTCTAGAGAGGTTTTCTGTGAGGAGACGGTCATGTTAGAGGACAAAGATCTACATTTAAAGGTCTGTTTTGGTCGTGAACGTCATCGGTTTTGTGTTTTTGGTCGGCCTCACCATGCTGGTTTGAGACTGGAGCTCAATCTCCAGAGACTGAAGCTGACTCTTCACATCCTTCACCTCTGTGGTTGTTGTCTTCAGCGTCATCTCTGTAGTTGCCACCTCCTTTGACAGAGTTTCGGTCTGCGGAGGAGAAAACGACGTCAACAAGCTGAACTCGGCAGGCCCGTGTATTTAACCCGGTGTGTCTCCTACCTTGTTTTGGAACCAGCCTTCCAGCTCTTTGCGGTTTTTGTTGGCAACAGCTTCATAGTGTTCTCTAATCTCCTCCATGACCTTGGTGAGATCTTCCTGAGGAGCAGCATCTACCTCCACGTTGACCTGGCCGGTCATCTGGCCACGCATGGACACCAAGTCCTGCAGGAAGAGGAAATCTCTGGTCGGACCGATAAATACTTCTCACATGAAGATGTTTGTGACAAATGAAGCCAGGTTTCATGTTTGAAGTTGATCAGGAGATGTTGACCTCCTCGTGGTTCTTCTTCATGGACACCAGCTCGTCCTTCAGGCCCTCGATCTGCATGCTCAGGTCAGTCTTGGCCATGCCCACCTCCCCCAGCAGCATTTTCAGCCCGGCAATGTCAGCCTCCACCGACTGACGCATGGACAGCTCGTTGTCAAACCTGAAGAGTTTGAACACATCCATTAGACTTACAGCCAGATAACAGTAAAACAGAAAACTGAGACAATAAAAACTGAAAAATATGTACAAAATGCTGCCTGCAGGAGGAGCTGCAGAGCCTCGAAGCTGCCTGCAGGAGGAGCTGCAGTACCTCCAAGCTGCCTGCAGGAGGAGCTGCAGTACCTCCAAGCTGCCTGCAGGAGGAGCTGCAGTACCTCCAAGCTGCCTGCAAGAGGAGCTGCAGTATCCAGCTGCCTGCAGGAGGAGCTGCAGAGCCTCCAAGCTGCCTGCAGGAGGAGCTGCAGTATCCAGCTGCCTGCAGGAGGAGCTGCAGTATCCAGCTGCCTGCAGGAGGAGCTGCAGAACCTCCAGCTGCCTGCAAGAGGAGCTGCAGAACCTCCAGCTGCCTGCAGGAGGAGCTGCAGTACCTCCAAGCTGCCTGCAGGAGGAGCTGCAGTACCTCCAAGCTGCCTGCAGGAGGAGCTGCAGTACCTCCAAGCTGCCTGCAGGAGGAGCTGCAGTACCTCCAAGCTGCCTGCAGGAGGAGCTGCAGTACCTCCAAGCTGCCTGCAGGAGGAGCTGCAGTACCTCCAAGCTGCCTGCAGGAGGAGCTGCAGTACCTCCAAGCTGCCTGCAGGAGGAGCTGCAGTACCTCCAGCTACCTGCAGGAGGAGCTGCAGTACCTCCAAGCTGCCTGCAGGAGGAGCTGCAGTACCTCCAAGCTGCCTGCAGGAGGAGCTGCAGTACCTCCAGCTACCTGCAGGAGGAGCTGCAGAGCCTCCAGCTGCCTGCAGGAGGAGCTGCAGAGCCTCCAGCTGCCTGCAGGAGGAGCTGCAGAACCTCCAACTGCCTGCAGGAGGAGCTGCAGTATCCAGCTGCCTGCAGGAGGAGCTGCAGTATCCAGCTGCCTGCAGGAGGTGCTGCAGAGCCTCCAGCTGCCTGCAGGAGGAGCTGCAGTATCAAGCTGCCTGCAGGAGGAGCTGCAGAGCCTCCAAGCTGCCTGCAGGAGGAGCTGCAGTACCTCCGAGCTGCCTGCAGGAGGAGCTGCAGTACCTCCAAGCTGCCTGCAGGAGGAGCTGCAGTACCTCCGAGCTGCCTGCAGGAGGAGCTGCAGTACCTCCAGCTGCCTGCAGGAGGAGCTGCAGTATCCAGCTGCCTGCAGGAGGAGCTGCAGAACCTCCAACTGCCTGCAGGAGGAGCTGCAGAACCTCCAACTGCCTGCAGGAGGAGCTGCAGTATCCAGCTGCCTGCAGGAGGAGCTGCAGAGCCTCCAGCTGCCTGCAGGAGGAGCTGCAGAGCCTCCAGCTGCCTGCAGGAGGAGCTGCAGTATCCAGCTGCCTGCAGGAGGAGCTGCAGAGCCTCCAGCTGCCTGCAGGAGGAGCTGCAGTATCCAGCTGCCTGCAGGAGGAGCTGCAGAGCCTCCAGCTGCCTGCAGGAGGAGCTGCAGTATCCAGCTGCCTGCAGGAGGAGCTGCAGAGCCTCCAAGCTGCCTGCAGGAGGAGCTGCAGTATCCAGCTGCCTGCAGGAGGAGCTGCAGTACCTCCGAGCTGCCTGCAGGAGGAGCTGCAGAGCCTCCAAGCTGCCTGCAGGAGGAGCTGCAGTACCTCCAAGCTGCCTGCAGGAGGAGCTGCAGTACCTCCAAGCTGCCTGCAGGAGGAGCTGCAGAGCCTCCAAGCTGCCTGCAGGAGGAGCTGCAGTACCTCCAAGCTGCCTGCAGGAGGAGCTGCAGTACCTCCAGCTACCTGCAGGAGGAGCTGCAGAGCCTCCAAGCTGCCTGCAGGAGGAGCTGCAGTACCTCCAAGCTGCCTGCAGGAGGAGCTGCAGTACCTCCAAGCTGCCTGCAAGAGGAGCTGCAGTACCTCCAAGCTGCCTGCAAGAGGAGCTGCAGTACCTCCAAGCTGCCTGCAGGAGGAGCTGCAGAACCTCCAGCTGCCTGCAGGAGGAGCTGCAGTACCTCCAAGCTGCCTGCAGGAGGAGCTGCAGTATCCAGCTGCCTGCAGGAGGAGCTGCAGAACCTCCAGCTGCCTGCAAGAGGAGCTGCAGAACCTCCAGCTGCCTGCAGGAGGAGCTGCAGTACCTCCAAGCTGCCTGCAGGAGGAGCTGCAGTACCTCCAAGCTGCCTGCAGGAGGAGCTGCAGTACCTCCAAGCTGCCTGCAGGAGGAGCTGCAGTACCTCCAAGCTGCCTGCAGGAGGAGCTGCAGTACCTCCAAGCTGCCTGCAGGAGGAGCTGCAGTACCTCCAAGCTGCCTGCAGGAGGAGCTGCAGTACCTCCAGCTACCTGCAGGAGGAGCTGCAGTACCTCCAAGCTGCCTGCAGGAGGAGCTGCAGTACCTCCAAGCTGCCTGCAGGAGGAGCTGCAGTACCTCCAGCTACCTGCAGGAGGAGCTGCAGAGCCTCCAGCTGCCTGCAGGAGGAGCTGCAGAACCTCCAACTGCCTGCAGGAGGAGCTGCAGTATCCAGCTGCCTGCAGGAGGAGCTGCAGTATCCAGCTGCCTGCAGGAGGTGCTGCAGAGCCTCCAGCTGCCTGCAGGAGGAGCTGCAGTATCCAGCTGCCTGCAGGAGGAGCTGCAGAGCCTCCAAGCTGCCTGCAGGAGGAGCTGCAGTACCTCCGAGCTGCCTGCAGGAGGAGCTGCAGTACCTCCAAGCTGCCTGCAGGAGGAGCTGCAGTACCTCCAGCAGCCTGCAGGAGGAGCTGCAGTACCTCCGAGCTGCCTGCAGGAGGAGCTGCAGTACCTCCAAGCTGCCTGCAGGAGGAGCTGCAGTACCTCCAAGCTGCCTGCAGGAGGAGCTGCAGTACCTCCAAGCTGCCTGCAGGAGGAGCTGCAGTACCTCCAAGCTGCCTGCAGGAGGAGCTGCAGTACCTCCAAGCTGCCTGCAGGAGGAGCTGCAGTACCTCCAAGCTGCCTGCAGGAGGAGCTGCAGTACCTCCAAGCTGCCTGCAGGAGGAGCTGCAGTACCTCCAGCTACCTGCAGGAGGAGCTGCAGTACCTCCAAGCTGCCTGCAGGAGGAGCTGCAGTACCTCCAAGCTGCCTGCAGGAGGAGCTGCAGTACCTCCAGCTACCTGCAGGAGGAGCTGCAGAGCCTCCAGCTGCCTGCAGGAGGAGCTGCAGAGCCTCCAGCTGCCTGCAGGAGGAGCTGCAGAACCTCCAACTGCCTGCAGGAGGAGCTGCAGTATCCAGCTGCCTGCAGGAGGAGCTGCAGTATCCAGCTGCCTGCAGGAGGTGCTGCAGAGCCTCCAGCTGCCTGCAGGAGGAGCTGCAGTATCAAGCTGCCTGCAGGAGGAGCTGCAGAGCCTCCAAGCTGCCTGCAGGAGGAGCTGCAGTACCTCCGAGCTGCCTGCAGGAGGAGCTGCAGTACCTCCAAGCTGCCTGCAGGAGGAGCTGCAGTACCTCCGAGCTGCCTGCAGGAGGAGCTGCAGTACCTCCAGCTGCCTGCAGGAGGAGCTGCAGTATCCAGCTGCCTGCAGGAGGAGCTGCAGAACCTCCAACTGCCTGCAGGAGGAGCTGCAGAACCTCCAACTGCCTGCAGGAGGAGCTGCAGTATCCAGCTGCCTGCAGGAGGAGCTGCAGAGCCTCCAGCTGCCTGCAGGAGGAGCTGCAGAGCCTCCAGCTGCCTGCAGGAGGAGCTGCAGTATCCAGCTGCCTGCAGGAGGAGCTGCAGAGCCTCCAGCTGCCTGCAGGAGGAGCTGCAGTATCCAGCTGCCTGCAGGAGGAGCTGCAGAGCCTCCAGCTGCCTGCAGGAGGAGCTGCAGTATCCAGCTGCCTGCAGGAGGAGCTGCAGAGCCTCCAAGCTGCCTGCAGGAGGAGCTGCAGTATCCAGCTGCCTGCAGGAGGAGCTGCAGTACCTCCGAGCTGCCTGCAGGAGGAGCTGCAGAGCCTCCAAGCTGCCTGCAGGAGGAGCTGCAGTACCTCCAAGCTGCCTGCAGGAGGAGCTGCAGTACCTCCAAGCTGCCTGCAGGAGGAGCTGCAGTACCTCCAGCAGCCTGCAGGAGGAGCTGCAGAGCCTCCAAGCTGCCTGCAGGAGGAGCTGCAGTATCCAGCTGCCTGCAGGAGGAGCTGCAGTACCTCCAAGCTGCCTGCAGGAGGAGCTGCAGTACCTCCAGCTACCTGCAGGAGGAGCTGCAGTACCTCCAAGCTGCCTGCAGGAGGAGCTGCAGTACCTCCAAGCTGCCTGCAGGAGGAGCTGCAGTACCTCCAAGCTGCCTGCAGGAGGAGCTGCAGTACCTCCAAGCTGCCTGCAGGAGGAGCTGCAGTACCTCCAAGCTGCCTGCAAGAGGAGCTGCAGTATCCAGCTGCCTGCAGGAGGAGCTGCAGTACCTCCAGCTGCCTGCAAGAGGAGCTGCAGAACCTCCAGCTGCCTGCAGGAGGAGCTGCAGTACCTCCAAGCTGCCTGCAGGAGGAGCTGCAGTATCCAGCTGCCTGCAGGAGGAGCTGCAGAACCTCCAGCTGCCTGCAAGAGGAGCTGCAGAACCTCCAGCTGCCTGCAGGAGGAGCTGCAGTACCTCCAAGCTGCCTGCAGGAGGAGCTGCAGTACCTCCAAGCTGCCTGCAGGAGGAGCTGCAGTACCTCCAAGCTGCCTGCAGGAGGAGCTGCAGTACCTCCAAGCTGCCTGCAGGAGGAGCTGCAGTACCTCCAAGCTGCCTGCAGGAGGAGCTGCAGTACCTCCAAGCTGCCTGCAGGAGGAGCTGCAGTACCTCCAGCTACCTGCAGGAGGAGCTGCAGTACCTCCAAGCTGCCTGCAGGAGGAGCTGCAGTACCTCCAAGCTGCCTGCAGGAGGAGCTGCAGTACCTCCAGCTACCTGCAGGAGGAGCTGCAGAGCCTCCAGCTGCCTGCAGGAGGAGCTGCAGAGCCTCCAGCTGCCTGCAGGAGGAGCTGCAGAACCTCCAACTGCCTGCAGGAGGAGCTGCAGTATCCAGCTGCCTGCAGGAGGAGCTGCAGTATCCAGCTGCCTGCAGGAGGTGCTGCAGAGCCTCCAGCTGCCTGCAGGAGGAGCTGCAGTATCCAGCTGCCTGCAGGAGGAGCTGCAGAGCCTCCAAGCTGCCTGCAGGAGGAGCTGCAGTACCTCCGAGCTGCCTGCAGGAGGAGCTGCAGTACCTCCAAGCTGCCTGCAGGAGGAGCTGCAGTACCTCCAGCAGCCTGCAGGAGGAGCTGCAGTACCTCCGAGCTGCCTGCAGGAGGAGCTGCAGTACCTCCAGCTGCCTGCAGGAGGAGCTGCAGTATCCAGCTGCCTGCAGGAGGAGCTGCAGAACCTCCAACTGCCTGCAGGAGGAGCTGCAGTATCCAGCTGCCTGCAGGAGGAGCTGCAGAGCCTCCAGCTGCCTGCAGGAGGAGCTGCAGAGCCTCCAGCTGCCTGCAGGAGGAGCTGCAGAGCCTCCAGCTGCCTGCAGGAGGAGCTGCAGTATCCAGCTGCCTGCAGGAGGAGCTGCAGAGCCTCCAGCTGCCTGCAGGAGGAGCTGCAGAGCCTCCAGCTGCCTGCAGGAGGAGCTGCAGTATCCAGCTGCCTGCAGGAGGAGCTGCAGAGCCTCCAAGCTGCCTGCAGGAGGAGCTGCAGTATCCAGCTGCCTGCAGGAGGAGCTGCAGTACCTCCGAGCTGCCTGCAGGAGGAGCTGCAGAGCCTCCAAGCTGCCTGCAGGAGGAGCTGCAGTACCTCCAAGCTGCCTGCAGGAGGAGCTGCAGTACCTCCAAGCTGCCTGCAGGAGGAGCTGCAGTACCTCCAAGCTGCCTGCAGGAGGAGCTGCAGTACCTCCAGCAGCCTGCAGGAGGAGCTGCAGAGCCTCCAAGCTGCCTGCAGGAGGAGCTGCAGTACCTCCAGCAGCCTGCAGGAGGAGCTGCAGTACCTCCAAGCTGCCTGCAGGAGGAGCTGCAGTACCTCCAAGCTGCCTGCAGGAGGAGCTGCAGAGCCTCCAAGCTGCCTGCAGGAGGAGCTGCAGTACCTCCAAGCTGCCTGCAGGAGGAGCTGCAGTACCTCCAAGCTGCCTGCAGGAGGAGCTGCAGTACCTCCAGCTACCTGCAGGAGGAGCTGCAGTACCTCCAGCTACCTGCAGGAGGAGCTGCAGAGCCTCCAAGCTGCCTGCAGGAGGAGCTGCAGTACCTCCAGCAGCCTGCAGGAGGAGCTGCAGAGCCTCCAAGCTGCCTGCAGGAGGAGCTGCAGTACCTCCAGCAGCCTGCAGGAGGAGCTGCAGTATCCAGCTGCCTGCAGGAGGAGCTGCAGAGCCTCCTGCTGCCTGCAGGAGGAGCTGCAGAGCCTCCAAGCTGCCTGCAGGAGGAGCTGCAGAGCCTCCAAGCTGCCTGCAGGAGGAGCTGCAGTATCCAGCTGCCTGCAGGAGGAGCTGCAGAGCCTCCAAGCTGCCTGCAGGAGGAGCTGCAGTACCTCCAGCAGCCTGCAGGAGGAGCTGCAGTATCCAGCTGCCTGCAGGAGGAGCTGCAGAGCCTCCAAGCTGCCTGCAGGAGGAGCTGCAGAGCCTCCAAGCTGCCTGCAGGAGGAGCTGCAGAGCCTCCAAGCTGCCTGCAGGAGGAGCTGCAGTATCCAGCTGCCTGCAGGAGGAGCTGATAAACAAGATGATAAACTGAGAAGAGACATGATGACCACAGAGCTGCACAGAGAGGAAGATGAAGATGGAAGTTCTGGCTCACTTCATCCTGAAGTCGTCCTGGGCCAGTCTGGCGTTGTCGATGCTCAGCATGATGGTGCCTCTGGCGATGATGGCGTCCTGGATCTGGAAACGAGAAACCAGTGACGTCAGGAGAAAACAAAGTGAAGGAGAAAAGACCGAGATTGTTTATTGCTGAAGGATCATCGTCAGTTTTCAGGTGTGGTTTGGCCTCCAGCCAATCAGAGGAAACCCTGAGAAGCTTCTCAGAGCCTCGGATTACAGTGATGTCTCCTCTTTCACCACCACGAAGATGAAGATGAAGATGATGAGCCACTTAACCTTTTTTCTTATCTCCGCTTCAGTTTGGAAAAATCAGACATTTCGAATCAGTAAAAATTTCTCTTTTGATTGACAACTGTCTCTGTTACCATGGGAACAAGCTGCAACGGTGGCTGTGTGACGGTATCTCTGACCTGCAGATGGAGTGCAACCCGGACAACGCCTGGTCCTCACCTTGCCCTGCAGCTCTGCAATGGTGACGAAGAAGGCACTGAAGTCCCGGGTGGACGGCCCGATCTTGGTCTCGGCGAACTGGCGGATCTTCAGCTCCAGATCAGCGTTGGCCTTCTCCAGAGCCGCCACCTTGGCCAGGTAGGTGGCCAGGCGGTCGTTCAGGTTCTGCATGGTGAACTTTTCGTTGCCAATGAGGCTGTCGTCCATCCCGGCTCCGCCTCCGAAGCCCGCCCCGAATCCTGCGCCTCCGCCGAGTCCGGAACCCCCACCAAAACCTGCACCTGCTCCTCCGCCAAATCCGAATCCTCCACCGCCGGCAGAGAAGCTCCGGCTGGCCTGGGAGACCCTGACGCCGGCGCCGCCCGCCCCTCCGGCCACGCTGAATGAGCTCATGCCCCTGCCGGACCCGAAGGAGGCCCGCCCGAGGCCGCCGCCCATCATGGAGCTCCGTGAGGAGGAGGAGAACATCGTGGTCGTCATGATGGAGTAGAAGAGGAGGAGGTGCTTGTCAGTCTGTCTTCTCAGGAGAGGAGAGAAGTGAGGAGAACCGGAGCCGGCAGCTGCTTTTAAAGGATCCAGGTGGGGGGCGGGGTCACGGACCCACCTCACAGGTATGCAGCTGCTCGCCGCTCCTCCCTTCACACACGTTCCAGACGGCCGTCTCTGCTTCATATGTGCAGCAGATCACGCGTGTTCTGGTGTTTTACCTGCTGTCCCCAGTAAACCACCTGAGCCACATGGGGGGGGGGGGGGGGGGGGGGTCACGGTGAAGGGGCGGAGCTCCGTCTGACGGGCTGGAGGGGTCAACCAGCAGGTCATGGGGTCGGATCATGGCCTCAAAACAACCGTTCTCCAGGATCCTTGAAGGACTTTCCAGGTACGGTTCTACTGGAAAGTACTGGATCCGTCCCCTCCGGTCGGACCGGTCGGGTCCCGGTTCTGGACAGGATCCGTCCCGTCCTGTCGGACCGGTCGGGTCCCGGTTCTGGACAGGATCCGTCCCCTCCTGTCGGACCGGTCGGGTCCCGGTTCTGGACAGGATCCGTCCCGTCCTGTCGGACCCGTCGGGTCCCGGTTCTGGACAGGATCCGTCCCCTCCTGTCGGACCGGTCGGGTCCCGGTTCTGGACAGGATCCGTCCCGTCCTGTCGGACCCGTCGGGTCCCGGTTCTGGACAGGATCCGTCCCCTCCTGTCGGACCCGTCGGGTCCCGGTTCTGGACAGGATCCGTCCCCTCCTGTCGGACCGGTCGGGTCCCGGTTCTGGACAGGATCCGTCCCGTCCTGTCGGACCCGTCGGGTCCCGGTTCTGGACAGGATCCGTCCCCTCCTGTCGGACCGGTCGGGTCCCGGTTCTGGACAGGATCCGTCCCGTCCTGTCGGACCCGTCGGGTCCCGGTTCTGGACAGGATCCGTCCCCTCCTGTCGGACCGGTCGGGTCCCGGTTCTGGACAGGATCCGTCCCCTCCGGTCGGACCCGTCGGGTCCCGGTTCTGGACAGGATCCGTCCCGTCCTGTCGGACCCGTCGGGTCCCGGTTCTGGACAGGATCCGTCCCCTCCTGTCGGACCCGTCGGGTCCCGGTTCTGGACAGGATCCGTCCCCTCCTGTCGGACCGGTCGGGTCCCGGTTCTGGACAGAAGACCGTGTCCTGCTGGTCCATGTTATATAACATGATTTAATCACACTGTTTGTGTGTGTGTGTTTGTGTGTGTGTTTGTGTTTGTGTGTGTGTGTGTGTGTGTGTTTGTGTGTGTGTATGTGTGTGTGTGTGTGTGTGTGTGTGTGTGTTTGTGTGTGTGTGTGTGTGTGTGTGTGTTTGTGTGTGTGCACGTTCATGTTCAGATGTCTCTGTGGGAAATCGCCCGGGGCTCATCGTCATGGCGATGCAACTCGGTATGTGTTTTAGAAACAGCTGCATCTTCTGGAACACTTCAGCTTCTCTTATTCATTGATCGATCGACTGATCGATTACCTGATAATCTTTCTGATGGACATACAGCGCATGCTGAGGTCGCAGAGGTCGGCGTGGCGCTGCAGAGGTCGGCGTGGCGCTGCAGAGGTCGGCGTGGCGCTGCAGAGGTCGGCGTGGCGCTGCAGAGGTCGGCGTGGCGTTGCTGGGATGTTAAACATAAACGGCGTGGCGACGGCCGGTTATGGGTTCGTGTGTTGTTGTGTTTTCCTGCTGCAACATGGAACATAGACGTTAGCAGCAGTAAAATAAATCATGACTTTAATGCTATAAAACCTGCAATAAAAAAACCCTAATCAGCAAAAAACCAGAACATCCATGCAAGCAGCGTGCTGGGAACTGTGGTGTGCATATGTGTGTGTGTGTGTGTGTGTGTGTGTGTGTGTGTGTGTGTGTGTATTCAGGCATGAGAGAGATTTCTGCAGCTGGCAGCAGAGTAGAGTCTTCAGGATTAATCCTGACAGGATAAAGATCTGGCTTCCAGGTAGCGATGTGCCGTCACTTGTAGCTGCCTGAAGCCGGCGGCCTGAGCCATGGCAGTGATTTACAGTCACATATTTCTCTGCAGGCATGCGTGTAGGTAGGTGTCAGTTGAAAGTTCACGATGGAGCTGTCTTAGCTGCAGGTCATCATGAGCGTCTTCGCTGCATCAAACTGTCAGTTTGGATTTGATCAGGATTTAATTGAAAATCTCGTCAGTGGGAAGGTGTTCAGAACTCCGGAGCAAAAAGCTTTTTCAGCACGTTACATGTGGAGGTTTTGCTTGGACAGATTCATTTATTCACACCAAACAGCAGCAAGGGATTCAGGAAATGTGAGGAATCTCTGTAGGTTTGCTCATTTAACTGTAAATAAGCAAAGCTTGAAAGGGAAAGATGAAAGAGAACCAGTTACAAGAGTGCTAAAATAAAACCCTCTAACAGGACGCATTCAACTTCCAGACCTGGTCCAGGTTCAAATCCAGACCTGAGATTATTCCAGATCTGGATTTGAACCTGGACCAGTGGAAAACATTTTCCTGTCAAGCCACTGTCAATTACATAAACCTTTTAAAAGCCTAAAAATGTGAAAAGAGTCACAACAAACCACTAGGACCACCAAGTCCAGACTCCCACAACGAGAGGTTCAGCAACGAGTCCAAAGTCCTGTGAGTGTAAAGGGAAGTTTTTCAGCTCTGGTTGTACCAAAGTATGTATAAATAGAGTTGGATCATTTATGGAGGAAAGGTTCCAGTTGCTTCACCTGGATGTTCAGACTTTTCAGTTGGATCCAGGAACGAGTTCTGCTGAGTTGTTGCCGTTCTGCTGACTCGTTGTCGTTCTGCTGAGTTGTTGTCGTTCTGCTGAGTCGTTGCCATTCTGCTGAGTCATTGTCGTTCTGCTGACTCGTTGTCATTCTGCTGACTCGTTGTCATTCTGCTGAGTCGTTGTCGTTCTGCTGACTCATTGTCGTTCTGCTGACTCGTCATCATTCTGCTGACTCGTCGTTCTGCTGACTCGTTGTTCTGCTGACTCGTTGTCGTTCTGCTGACTCGTCATCATTCTGCTGACTCGTCATTCTGCTGACTCGTCGTTCTGCTGACTCGTTGTCGTTCTGCTGAGTTGTTGCCATTCTGCTGAGTCGTTGCCATTCTGCTGAGTCATTGTCGTTCTGCTGACTCGTCATCATTCTACTGACTCGTCATTCTGCTGACTCGTCGTTCTGCTGAGTCGTCGTCGTTCTGCTGACTCGTCGTCGTTCTGCTGACTAGTTGTCGTTCTGCTGAGTCGTTGCCGTTCTGCTGACTCGTTGTCGTTCTGCTGACTCGTTGTCGTTCTGCTGACTCGCCGTTCTGCTGAGTCGTTGCCGTTCTGCTGAGTCGTTGCCGTCCTGCTGAGTCGTTGTCGTTCTGCTTAGTCGTTGTCGTTCTGCTGACTCATTGCCATTCTGCTAAATGGTAAATGGTAAATGGACTTGTACTTCTATAGCGCTTTTCTAGTCATACAGACCACTCAAAGCGCTTTACACTACTTGTCACATTCACACACACACTCATTCTACACACTTATACCCCGATAGGCACATCGGGGGGCAGTTTGGGGTTCAGTGTCTTGCCCTAGGACACTTCGGCATTTCAGGGGAAGCCTGGAATCGATCCCTCAACTTACCTGTTGAAGGACAACTGCTCTTCCTCCTGAGCTACAGCCGCCCCAACTCGTTGTCGTTCTGCTGACTCGTCGTTCTGCTGAGTCGTTGCCGTTCTGCTGACTCGTCGTTCTGCTGACTTGTTGCCGTTCTGCTGACTCGTCGTTCTGCTGACTTGTTGCCGTTCTGCTGACTCGTTGTCATTCTGCTGACTCGTCATCATTCTGCTGACTCGTTGTCATTCTGCTGACTCGTTGTCGTTCTGCTGACTCGTTGTCGTTCTGCTGACTCGTTGCCGTTCTGCTGACTCGTTGCCGTTCTGCTGACTCGTTGCCGTTCTGCTGGCTCGTTGTTCTGCTGACGTGTTGCCGTTCTGCTGACTCGTCGTTCTGCTGAGTCGTTGTCGTACTGCTGACTCGTTGCCGTTCTGCTGACTTGTTGCCGTTCTGCTGACTCGTTGCCGTTCTGCTGACTCGTTGCCGTTCTGCTGACGTTGTCGTTCTGCTGAGTCGTTGTCGTTCTGCTGAGTCGTTGTCGTTCTGCTGACATGTTGTCGTTCTGCTGAGTCGTTGTCGTTCTGCTGACTCGTTGCCGTTCTGCTGACTCGTTGTCGTTCTGCTGAGTCGTTCTTGTTCTGCTGACTTCTTGTCGTTCTGCTGACTCGTTGTCGTTCTGCTGACTCGTTGTCGTTCTTCTGACTCGTTGTCGTTCTGCTGACTCGTCGTCGTTCTGCTGACTCGTCGTTCTGCTGAGTCGTTGCCGTTCTGCTGACTCGTCGTTCTGCTGACTTGTTGCCGTTCTGCTGACTCGTCGTTCTGCTGACTTGTTGCCGTTCTGCTGACTCATTGTCGTTCTGCTGACTCGTTGTCATTCTGCTGACTCGTCATCATTCTGCTGACTCGTCATTCTGCTGACTCGTTGTCGTTCTGCTGACTCGTTGCCGTTCTGCTGAGTCGTTGCCGTTCTGCTGAGTCGTTGCCGTTCTGCTGAGTCATTGTCGTTCTGCTGACTCGTTGTCATTCTGCTGAGTCGTTGTCGTTCTGCTGAGTCGTTGTCGTTCTGCTGATTCGTTGTCGTTCTGCTGACTCGTTGTCATTCTGCTGACTCGTCATCATTCTGCTGACTCGTCATTCTGCTGACTCGTTGCCGTTCTGCTGACTCGTTGCCATTCTGCTGACTCGTTGTCGTTCTGCTGAGTCGTTGCCGTTCTGCTGAGTCGTTGCCGTCCTGCTGAGTCGTTGTCGTTCTGCTTAGTCGTTGTCGTTCTGCTGACTCATTGCCATTCTGCTAAATGGTAAATGGTAAATGGACTTGTACTTCTATAGCGCTTTTCTAGTCATACAGACCACTCAAAGCGCTTTACACTACTTGTCACATTCACACACACACTCATTCTACACACTTATACCCCGATAGGCACATCGGGGGGCAGTTTGGGGTTCAGTGTCTTGCCCTAGGACACTTCGGCATTTCAGGGGAAGCCTGGAATCGATCCCTCAACTTACCTGTTGAAGGACAACTGCTCTTCCTCCTGAGCTACAGCCGCCCCAACTCGTTGTCGTTCTGCTGACTCGTCGTTCTGCTGAGTCGTTGCCGTTCTGCTGACTCGTCGTTCTGCTGACTTGTTGCCGTTCTGCTGACTCGTCGTTCTGCTGACTTGTTGCCGTTCTGCTGACTCGTTGTCATTCTGCTGACTCGTCATCATTCTGCTGACTCGTTGTCATTCTGCTGACTCGTTGTCGTTCTGCTGACTCGTTGTCGTTCTGCTGACTCGTTGCCGTTCTGCTGACTCGTTGCCGTTCTGCTGACTCGTTGCCGTTCTGCTGGCTCGTTGTTCTGCTGACGTGTTGCCGTTCTGCTGACTCGTCGTTCTGCTGAGTCGTTGTCGTACTGCTGACTCGTTGCCGTTCTGCTGACTTGTTGCCGTTCTGCTGACTCGTTGCCGTTCTGCTGACTCGTTGCCGTTCTGCTGACGTTGTCGTTCTGCTGAGTCGTTGTCGTTCTGCTGAGTCGTTGTCGTTCTGCTGACATGTTGTCGTTCTGCTGAGTCGTTGTCGTTCTGCTGACTCGTTGCCGTTCTGCTGACTCGTTGTCGTTCTGCTGAGTCGTTCTTGTTCTGCTGACTTCTTGTCGTTCTGCTGACTCGTTGTCGTTCTGCTGACTCGTTGTCGTTCTTCTGACTCGTTGTCGTTCTGCTGACTCGTCGTCGTTCTGCTGACTCGTCGTTCTGCTGAGTCGTTGCCGTTCTGCTGACTCGTCGTTCTGCTGACTTGTTGCCGTTCTGCTGACTCGTCGTTCTGCTGACTTGTTGCCGTTCTGCTGACTCATTGTCGTTCTGCTGACTCGTTGTCATTCTGCTGACTCGTCATCATTCTGCTGACTCGTCATTCTGCTGACTCGTTGTCGTTCTGCTGACTCGTTGCCGTTCTGCTGACTCGTTGCCGTTCTGCTGAGTCGTTGCCGTTCTGCTGAGTCGTTGCCGTTCTGCTGAGTCATTGTCGTTCTGCTGACTCGTTGTCATTCTGCTGAGTCGTTGTCGTTCTGCTGAGTCGTTGTCGTTCTGCTGATTCGTTGTCGTTCTGCTGACTCGTTGTCATTCTGCTGACTCGTCATCATTCTGCTGACTCGTCATTCTGCTGACTCGTTGCCGTTCTGCTGACTCGTTGCCATTCTGCTGACTCGTTGTCGTTCTGCTGAGTCGTTGCCGTTCTGCTGAGTCGTTGCCGTCCTGCTGAGTCGTTGTCGTTCTGCTTAGTCGTTGTCGTTCTGCTGACTCATTGCCATTCTGCTAAATGGTAAATGGTAAATGGACTTGTACTTCTATAGCGCTTTTCTAGTCATACAGACCACTCAAAGCGCTTTACACTACTTGTCACATTCACACACACACTCATTCTACACACTTATACCCCGATAGGCACATCGGGGGGCAGTTTGGGGTTCAGTGTCTTGCCCTAGGACACTTCGGCATTTCAGGGGAAGCCTGGAATCGATCCCTCAACTTACCTGTTGAAGGACAACTGCTCTTCCTCCTGAGCTACAGCCGCCCCAACTCGTTGTCGTTCTGCTGACTCGTCGTTCTGCTGAGTCGTTGCCGTTCTGCTGACTCGTCGTTCTGCTGACTTGTTGCCGTTCTGCTGACTCGTCGTTCTGCTGACTTGTTGCCGTTCTGCTGACTCATTGTCGTTCTGCTGACTCGTTGTCATTCTGCTGACTCGTCATCATTCTGCTGACTCGTCATTCTGCTGACTCGTTGTCGTTCTGCTGACTCGTTGTCGTTCTGCTGACTCGTTGCCGTTCTGCTGACTCGTTGCCGTTCTGCTGACTCGTTGCCGTTCTGCTGGCTCGTTGTTCTGCTGACGTGTTGCCGTTCTGCTGACTCGTCGTTCTGCTGAGTCGTTGTCGTTCTGCTGAGTTGTTGTCGTTCTGCTGAGTTGTTGTCGTACTGCTGACTCGTTGCCGTTCTGCTGACTTGTTGCCGTTCTGCTGACTCGTTGCCGTTCTGCTGACATGTTGTCGTTCTGCTGAGTCGTTGTCGTTCTGCTGAGTCGTTGTCGTTCTGCTGACATGTTGTCGTTCTGCTGAGTCGTTGTCGTTCTGCTGACTCGTTGCCGTTCTGCTGACTCGTTGTCGTTCTGCTGAGTCGTTCTTGTTCTGCTGACTTCTTGTCGTTTTGCTGACTCGTTGTCGTTCTGCTGACTCGTTGTCGTTCTTCTGACTCGTTGTCGTTCTGCTGACTCGTCGTTCTGCTGAGTCGTTGCCGTTCTGCTGACTCGTTGTCGTTCTGCTGACTCATCGTTCTGCTGAGTCGTTGCCGTTCTGCTGACTCGTTGTCGTTCTGCTGACTCATCGTTCTGCTGAGTCGTTGCCGTTCTGCTGACTCGTTGTCGTTCTGCTGACTCGTTGTCGTTCTGCTGACTCTTCGTTCTGCTGACTCGTTGACGTTCTGCTGACTCGGTGTCGTTCTGCTGACTCGTTGTCGTTCTGCTGACATGTTGTCATTCTGCTGACTCGTTGCCGTTCTGCCGACTCGTTGTTGTTCTGCTGACTCTTCGTTCTGCTGACTCGTCGTTCTGCTGACTTGTTGCCGTTCTGCTGACTCGTCGTTCTGCTGACTTGTTGCCGTTCTGCTGACTCGTTGTCGTTCTGCTGACTCTTCGTTCTGCTGACTTGTTGCCGTTCTGCTGACTCGTTGTCGTTCTGCTGAGTCGTTGTCGTTCTGCTGAGTCGTTGTCGTTCTGCTGAGTCATTGTCGTTCTGCTGACTCGTCGTCATTCTGCTGACTCGTCGTCATTCTGCTGACTCGTCGTTCTGCTGAGTCATTGTCGTTCTGCTGACTCGTTGTCGTTCTGCTGACTCGTTGTCATTCTGCTGACTCGTCGTCATTCTGCTGACTCGTCTTCATTCTGCTGACTCGTCATTCTGCTGACTCGTCATTCTGCTGACTCGTTGTCGTTCTGCTGACTCGTTGCCGTTCTGCTGAGTCGTTGCCATTCTGCTGACTCGTTGTCGTTCTGGTGAGTCGTTGCCATTCTGCTGACTCGTTGTCGTTTTGCTGAGTCGTTCTTGTTCTGCTGACTTCTTGTCGTTCTGCTGACTCGTTGTCGTTCTGCTGACTCGTTGTCGTTCTGCTGACTCGTTGTCATTCTGCTGACTCGTCTTCATTCTGCTGACTCGTCATTCTGCTGACTCGTCGTTCTGCTGACTCGTTGTCGTTCTGCTGACTCGTTGCCGTTCTGCTGAGTCGTTGCCATTCTGCTGACTCGTCGTTCTGGTGAGTCGTTGCCATTCTGCTGACTCGTTGTCGTTCTGCTGAGTCGTTCTTGTTCTGCTGACTCCTTGTCGTTCTGCTGACTCGTTGTCGTTCTGCTGACTCGTTGTCGTTCTTCTGACTCGTTGTCGTTCCGCTGACTCGTCGTCGTTCTGCTGACTCGTCGTCGTTCTGCTGACTCGTCGTCATTCTGCTGACTCGTCATTCTGCTGACTCGTCGTTCTGCTGAGTCATCGTCGTTCTGCTGACTCGTTGTCGTTCTGCTAACTCGTCTTCATTCTGCTGACTCGTCTTCATTCTGCTGACTCGTCATTCTGCTGACTCATCGTTCTGCTGAGTCGTTGCCATTCTGCTGACTCGTTGTCGTTCTGCTGAGTCGTTGCCATTCTGCTGACTCGTTGTCGTTCTGGTGAGTCGTTGCCATTCTGCTGACTCGTTGTCGTTCTGCTGAGTCGTTCTTGTTCTGCTGACTTCTTGTCGTTCTGCTGACTCGTTGTCGTTCTGCTGACTCGTTGTCGTTCTGCTGACTCGTTGTCGTTCTGCTGACTCGTCGTTCTGCTGAGTCGTTGCCGTTCTGCTGACTCGTTGTCGTTCTGCTGACTCATCGTTCTGCTGACTCGTTGTCGTTCTGCTGACTCGTTGTCGTTCTGCTGACTCGTCGTTCTGCTGACTCGTCATCATTCTGCTGACTCGTCATTCTGCTGACTCGTTGCCGTTCTGCTGAGTCGTTGCCGTCCTGCTGAGTCGTTGTCGTTCTGCTTAGTCGTTGTCGCTCTGCTGACTCATTGCCATTCTGCTAAACGGTAAATGGTAAATGGACTTGTACTTCTATAGCGCTTTTCTAGTCATACAGACCACTCAAAGCGCTTTACACTACTTGTCACATTCACACACACACTCATTCTACACACTTATACCCCGATAGGCACATCGGGGGGCAGTTTGGGGTTCAGTGTCTTGCCCTAGGACACTTCGGCATTTCAGGGGAAGCCTGGAATCGATCCCTCAACTTACCTGTTGAAGGACAACTGCTCTTCCTCCTGAGCTACAGCCGCCCCAACTCGTTGTCGTTCTGCTGACTCGTCGTTCTGCTGAGTCGTTGCCGTTCTGCTGACTCGTTGTCGTTCTGCTGACTCGTTGTCGTTCTGCTGACTCGTCGTTCTGCTGACTCGTCATCATTCTGCTGACTCGTCATTCTGCTGACTCGTTGCCGTTCTGCTGAGTCGTTGCCGTCCTGCTGAGTCGTTGTCGTTCTGCTTAGTCGTTGTCGCTCTGCTGACTCATTGCCATTCTGCTAAATGGTAAATGGTAAATGGACTTGTACTTCTATAGCGCTTTTCTAGTCATACAGACCACTCAAAGCGCTTTACACTACTTGTCACATTCACACACACACTCATTCTACACACTTATACCCCGATAGGCACATCGGGGGGCAGTTTGGGGTTCAGTGTCTTGCCCTAGGACACTTCGGCATTTCAGGGGAAGCCTGGAATCGATCCCTCAACTTACCTGTTGAAGGACAACTGCTCTTCCTCCTGAGCTACAGCCGCCCCAACTCGTTGTCGTTCTGCTGACTCGTCGTTCTGCTGAGTCGTTGCCGTTCTGCTGACTCGTCGTTCTGCTGACTTGTTGCCGTTCTGCTGACTCGTCGTTCTGCTGACTTGTTGCCGTTCTGCTGACTCATTGTCGTTCTGCTGACTCGTTGTCATTCTGCTGACTCGTCATCATTCTGCTGACTCGTCATTCTGCTGACTCGTTGTCGTTCTGCTGACTCGTTGCCGTTCTGCTGACTCGTTGCCGTTCTGCTGACTCGTTGCCGTTCTGCTGACTCGTTGCCGTTCTGCTGGCTCGTTGTTCTGCTGACGTGTTGCCGTTCTGCTGACTCGTCGTTCTGCTGAGTCGTTGTCGTACTGCTGACTCGTTGCCGTTCTGCTGACTCGTTGCCGTTCTGCTGACGTTGTCGTTCTGCTGAGTCGTTGTCGTTCTGCTGACATGTTGTCGTTCTGCTGAGTCGTTGTCGTTCTGCTGACTCGTTGCCGTTCTGCTGACTCGTTGTCGTTCTGCTGACTTGTTGCCGTTCTGCTGACTTGTTGCCGTTCTGCTGACTCGTTGCCGTTCTGCTGACTCGTTGCCGTTCTGCTGACGTTGTCGTTCTGCTGAGTCGTTGTCGTTCTGCTGACATGTTGTCGTTCTGCTGAGTCGTTGTCGTTCTGCTGACTCGTTGCCGTTCTGCTGACTCGTTGTCGTTCTGCTGAGTCGTTCTTGTTCTGCTGACTTCTTGTCGTTCTGCTGACTCGTTGTCGTTCTGCTGACTCGTTGTCGTTCTGCTGACTCGTTGTCGTTCTTCTGACTCGTCGTTCTGCTGACTCGTCGTCGTTCTGCTGACTCGTCGTTCTGCTGAGTCGTTGCCGTTCTGCTGACTCGTCGTTCTGCTGACTTGTTGCCGTTCTGCTGACTCGTCGTTCTGCTGACTTGTTGCCGTTCTGCTGACTCATTGTCGTTCTGCTGACTCGTTGTCATTCTGCTGACTCGTCATCATTCTGCTGACTCGTCATTCTGCTGACTCGTTGTCGTTCTGCTGACTCGTTGTCGTTCTGCTGACTCGTTGCCGTTCTGCTGACTCGTTGCCGTTCTGCTGACTCGTTGCCGTTCTGCTGGCTCGTTGTTCTGCTGACGTGTTGCCGTTCTGCTGACTCGTCGTTCTGCTGAGTCGTTGTCGTACTGCTGACTCGTTGCCGTTCTGCTGACTTGTTGCCGTTCTGCTGACTCGTTGCCGTTCTGCTGACGTTGTCGTTCTGCTGAGTCGTTGTCGTTCTGCTGACATGTTGTCGTTCTGCTGAGTCGTTGTCGTTCTGCTGACTCGTTGCCGTTCTGCTGACTCGTTGTCGTTCTGCTGAGTCGTTCTTGTTCTGCTGACTTCTTGTCGTTCTGCTGACTCGTTGTCGTTCTGCTGACTCGTTGTCGTTCTGCTGACTCGTTGTCGTTCTTCTGACTCGTTGTCGTTCTGCTGACTCGTCGTCGTTCTGCTGACTCGTTGTCGTTCTGCTGACTCGTTGTCGTTCTGCTGACTCGTTGTCGTTCTGCTGACTCGTCGTCGTTCTGCTGACTCGTTGTCGTTCTGCTGACTCGTTGCCGTTCTGCTGACTCGTTGTCGTTCTGCTGACTCGTCGTTCTGCTGAGTCGTTGCCGTTCTGCTGACTCGTTGTCGTTCTGCTGACTCATCGTTCTGCTGAGTCGTTGTCGTTCTGCTGACTCGTTGTCGTTCTGCTGACTCTTCGTTCTGCTGACTCGTTGTCGTTCTGCTGACTCGGTGTCGTTCTGCTGACTCGTTGTCGTTCTGCTGACATGTTGTCATTCTGCTGACTCGTTGCCGTTCTGCCGACTCGTTGTTGTTCTGCTGACTCTTCGTTCTGCTGACTCGTCGTTCTGCTGACTTGTTGCCGTTCTGCTGACTCGTTGTCGTTCTGCTGACTCTTCGTTCTTCTGACTTGTTGCCGTTCTGCTGACTCGTTGCCGTTCTGCTGACGTTGTCGTTCTGCTGAGTCGTTGTCGTTCTGCTGAGTCGTTGTCGTTCTGCTGAGTCGTTGTCGTTCTGCTGAGTCATTGTCGTTCTGCTGAGTCATTGTCGTTCTGCTGACTCGTCGTCATTCTGCTGACTCGTCATTCTGCTTACTCGTCGTTCTGCTGAGTCATCGTCGTTCTGCTGACTCGTTGTCGTTCTGCTGACTCGTTGTCATTCTGCTGACTCGTCGTCATTCTGCTGACTCGTCTTCATTCTGCTGACTCGTCATTCTGCTGACTCGTCGTTCTGCTGACTCGTTGCCATTCTGCTGAGTCGTTGCCGTTTTGCTGAGTCGTTCTTGTTCTGCTGACTTCTTGTCGTTCTGCTGACTCGTTGTCGTTCTGCTGACTCGTTGTCATTCTGCTGACTCGTCTTCATTCTGCTGACTCGTCATTCTGCTGACTCGTCGTTCTGCTGACTCGTTGTCGTTCTGCTGACTCGTTGCCGTTCTGCTGAGTCGTTGCCATTCTGCTGACTCGTCGTTCTGGTGAGTCGTTGCCATTCTGCTGACTCGTCGTTCTGCTGAGTCGTTCTTGTTCTGCTGACTCCTTGTCGTTCTGCTGACTCGTTGTCGTTCTGCTGACTCGTTGTCGTTCTGCTGACTCGTTGTCGTTCTTCTGACTCGTTGTCGTTCCGCTGACTCGTCGTCGTTCCGCTGACTCGTCGTCGTTCTGCTGACTCGTCGTCATTCTGCTGACTCGTCGTTCTGCTGAGTCATCGTCGTTCTGCTGAGTCATCGTCGTTCTGCTGACTCGTTGTCATTCTGCTGACTCGTCTTCATTCTGCTGACTCGTCATTCTGCTGACTCGTCGTTCTGCTGACTCGTTGTCGTTCTGCTGACTCGTTGCCGTTCTGCTGAGTCGTTGCCATTCTGCTGACTCGTTGTCGTTCTGGTGAGTCGTTGCCGTTCTGCTGAGTCGTTGCCATTCTGCTGACTCGTCGTTCTGGTGAGTCGTTGCCATTCTGCTGACTCGTTGTCATTCTGCTGAGTCGTTCTTGTTCTGCTGACTCCTTGTCGTTCTGCTGACTCGTTGTCGTTCTGCTGACTCGTTGTCGTTCTGCTGACTCGTTGTCGTTCTTCTGACTCGTTGTCGTTCCGCTGAGTCGTTGCCATTCTGCTGACTCGTCGTTCTGGTGAGTCGTTGCCATTCTGCTGACTCGTCGTTCTGCTGAGTCGTTCTTGTTCTGCTGACTCCTTGTCGTTCTGCTGACTCGTTGTCGTTCTGCTGACTCGTTGTCGTTCTGCTGACTCGTTGTCGTTCTTCTGACTCGTTGTCGTTCCGCTGACTCGTCGTCGTTCCGCTGACTCGTCGTCGTTCTGCTGACTCGTCGTCATTCTGCTGACTCGTCATTCTGCTGACTCGTCGTTCTGCTGAGTCATCGTCGTTCTGCTGACTCGTTGTCGTTCTGCTGACTCGTTGTCATTCTGCTGACTCGTTGTCGTTCTGGTGAGTCGTTGCCGTTCTGCTGAGTCGTTGCCATTCTGCTGACTCGTCGTTCTGGTGAGTCGTTGCCATTCTGCTGACTCGTTGTCATTCTGCTGAGTCGTTCTTGTTCTGCTGACTCCTTGTCGTTCTGCTGACTCGTTGTCGTTCTGCTGACTCGTTGTCGTTCTGCTGACTCGTTGTCGTTCTTCTGACTCGTTGTCGTTCTTCTGACTCGTTGTCGTTCTGCTGACTCGTCGTCATTCTGCTGACTCGTCATTCTGCTGACTCGTCATTCTGCTGACTCGTCGTTCTGCTGAGTCATCGTCGTTCTGCTGACTCGTTGTCGTTCTGCTGACTCGACTTCATTCTGCTGACTCGTCATTCTGCTGACTCGTCGTTCTGCTGAGTCGTTGTCGTTCTGCTGAGTCGTTGTCGTTCTGCTGAGTCATTGTCGTTCTGCTGACTCGTCGTCGTTCTGCTGACTCGTCGTCATTCTGCTGACTCGTCATTCTGCTGACTCGTCGTTCTGCTGAGTCATCGTCGTTCTGCTGACTCGTTGTCGTTCTGCTGACTCGTCTTCATTCTGCTGACTCGTCATTCTGCTGACTCGTCATTCTGCTGAGTCGTTGTCGTTCTGCTGAGTCGTTGTCGTTCTGCTGAGTCATTGTCGTTCTGCTGAGTCATTGTCGTTCTGCTGACTCGTCGTCATTCTGCTGACTCGTCATTCTGCTGACTCGTCGTTCTGCTGAGTCATTGTCGTTCTGCTGACTCGTTGTCGTTCTGCTGACTCGTTGTCATTCTGCTGACTCGTCGTCATTCTGCTGACTCGTCTTCATTCTGCTGACTCGTCATTCTGCTGACTCGTCGTTCTGCTGACTCGTTGTCGTTCTGCTGACTCGTTGCCGTTCTGCTGAGTCGTTGCCATTCTGCTGACTCGTTGTCGTTCTGGTGAGTCGTTGCCATTCTGCTGACTCGTTGTCGTTTTGCTGAGTCGTTCTTGTTCTGCTGACTTCTTGTCGTTCTGCTGACTCGTTGTCGTTCTGCTGACTCGTTGTCGTTCTGCTGACTCGTCTTCATTCTGCTGACTCGTCATTCTGCTGACTCGTCATTCTGCTGACTCGTTGTCGTTCTGCTGACTCGTTGCCGTTCTGCTGAGTCGTTGCCATTCTGCTTACTCGTCGTTCTGGTGAGTCGTTGCCATTCTGCTGACTCGTTGTCGTTCTGCTGAGTCGTTCTTGTTCTGCTGACTCCTTGTCGTTCTGCTGACTCGTTGTCGTTCTGCTGACTCGTTGTCGTTCTGCTGACTCGTTGTCGTTCCGCTGACTCGTCGTCGTTCCGCTGACTCGTCGTCGTTCTGCTGACTCGTCGTCATTCTGCTGACTCGTCATTCTGCTGACTCGTCGTTCTGCTGAGTCATCGTCGTTCTGCTGACTCGTTGTCGTTCTGCTGACTCGTCGTCATTCTGCTGACTCGTCATTCTGCTGACTCGTCGTTCTGCTGACTCGTTGTCGTTCTGCTGACTCGTTGCCGTTCTGCTGAGTCGTTGCCATTCTGCTGACTCGTTGTCGTTCTGGTGAGTCGTTGCCATTCTGCTGACTCGTTGTCGTTCTGCTGAGTCGTTCTTGTTCTGCTGACTTCTTGTCGTTCTGCTGACTCGTTGTCGTTCTGCTGACTCGTTGTCGCTCTTCTGACTCGTTGTCGTTCTGCTGACTCGTCGTCGTTCTGCTGACTCGTCGTCGTTCTGCTGACTCGTCGTCGTTCTGCTGACTCGTCGTTCTGCTGAGTCGTCGTCGTTCTGCTGACTCGTCGTCGTTCTGCTGACTCGTCGTCGTTCTGCTGACTCGTTGTCGTTCTGCTGACTAGTTGTCGTTCTGCTGACTCGTCATTCTGCTGACTCGTCTTCATTCTGCTGACTCGTCATTCTGCTGACGTTGTCGTTCTGCTGACTCGTTGCCATTCTGCTGAGTCGTTGCCATTCTGCTGACTCGTTGTCGTTCTGGTGAGTCGTTGCCATTCTGCTGACTCGTTGTCGTTTTGCTGAGTCGTTCTTGTTCTGCTGACTTCTTGTCGTTCTGCTGACTCGTTGTCTTTCTGCTGACTCGTTGTCATTCTACTGACTCGTCTTCATTCTGCTGACTCGTCATTCTGCTGACTCGTCGTTCTGCTGACTCGTTGTCGTTCTGCTGACTCGTTGCCGTTCTGCTGAGTCGTTGCCATTCTGCTGACTCGTCGTTCTGGTGTGTCGTTGCCATTCTGCTGACTCGTCGTTCTGCTGAGTCGTTCTTGTTCTGCTGACTCCTTGTCGTTCTGCTGACTCGTTGTCGTTCTGCTGACTCGTTGTCGTTCTGCTGACTCGTTGTCGTTCTTCTGACTCGTTGTCATTCCGCTGACTCGTCGTCGTTCCGCTGACTCGTCGTCGTTCTGCTGACTCGTCGTCATTCTGCTGACTCGTCATTCTGCTGACTCGTCGTTCTGCTGAGTCATCGTCGTTCTGCTGACTCGTTGTCGTTCTGCTGACTCGTTGCCGTTCTGCTGAGTCGTTGCCATTCTGCTGACTCGTTGTCGTTCTGGTGAGTCGTTGCCGTTCTGCTGAGTCGTTGCCATTCTGCTGACTCGTCGTTCTGGTGAGTCGTTGCCATTCTGCTGACTCGTTGTCGTTCTGCTGAGTCGTTCTTGTTCTGCTGACTCCTTGTCGTTCTGCTGACTCGTTGTCGTTCTGCTGACTCGTTGTCGTTCTGCTGACTCGTTGTCGTTCTTCTGACTCGTTGTCGTTCCGCTGACTCGTCGTCGTTCTGCTGACTCGTCGTCGTTCTGCTGACTCGTCGTCATTCTGCTGACTCGTCATTCTGCTGACTCGTCGTTCTGCTGAGTCATCGTCGTTCTGCTGACTCGTTGTCGTTCTGCTGACTCGTTGTCATTCTGCTGACTCGTCTTCATTCTGCTGACTCGTCATTCTGCTGACTCGTCGTTCTGCTGAGTCGTTGTCGTTCTGCTGAGTCGTTGTCGTTCTGCTGAGTCATTGTCGTTCTGCTGACTCGTCGTCGTTCTGCTGACTCGTCGTCATTCTGCTGACTCGTCTTTCTGCTGACTCGTCGTTCTGCTGAGTCATCGTCGTTCTGCTGACTCGTTGTCGTTCTGCTGACTCGTCATTCTGCTGACTCGTCTTCATTCTGCTGACTCGTCATTCTGCTGACTCGTCGTTCTGCTGAGTCGTTGTCGTTCTGCTGAGTCGTTGTCGTTCTGCTGAGTCATTGTCGTTCTGCTGAGTCATTGTCGTTCTGCTGACTCGTCGTCATTCTGCTGACTCGTCATTCTGCTGACTCGTCGTTCTGCTGAGTCATTGTCGTTCTGCTGACTCGTTGTCGTTCTGCTGACTCGTTGTCATTCTGCTGACTCGTCGTCATTCTGCTGACTCGTCTTCATTCTGCTGACTCGTCATTCTGCTGACTCGTCGTTCTGCTGACTCGTTGTCGTTCTGCTGACTCGTTGCCGTTCTGCTGAGTCGTTGCCATTCTGCTGACTCGTTGTCGTTCTGGTGAGTCGTTGCCATTCTGCTGACTCGTTGTCGTTTTGCTGAGTCGTTCTTGTTCTGCTGACTTCTTGTCGTTCTGCTGACTCGTTGTCGTTCTGCTGACTCGTTGTCGTTCTGCTGACTCGTTGTCATTCTGCTGACTCGTCTTCATTCTGCTTACTCGTCGTTCTGGTGAGTCGTTGCCATTCTGCTGACTCGTTGTCGTTCTGCTGAGTCGTTCTTGTTCTGCTGACTCCTTGTCGTTCTGCTGACTCGTTGTCGTTCTGCTGACTCGTTGTCGTTCTGCTGACTCGTTGTCGTTCCGCTGACTCGTCGTCGTTCCGCTGACTCGTCGTCGTTCCGCTGACTCGTCGTCATTCTGCTGACTCGTCATTCTGCTGACTCGTCGTTCTGCTGAGTCATCGTCGTTCTGCTGACTCGTTGTCGTTCTGCTGACTCGTTGTCATTCTGCTGACTCGTCTTCATTCTGCTGACTCGTCATTCTGCTGACTCGTCGTTCTGCTGACTCGTTGTCGTTCTGCTGACTCGTTGCCGTTCTGCTGAGTCGTTGCCATTCTGCTGACTCGTTGTCGTTCTGGTGAGTCGTTGCCATTCTGCTGACTCGTTGTCGTTCTGCTGAGTCGTTCTTGTTCTGCTGACTTCTTGTCATTCTGCTGACTCGTTGTCGTTCTGCTGACTCGTCGTCGTTCTGCTGAGTCGTCGTCGTTCTGCTGACTCGTCGTCGTTCTGCTGACTCGTCGTCGTTCTGCTGACTAGTTGTCGTTCTGCTGACTCGTCGTTCTGCTGACTCGTTGTCGTTCTGCTGACTCGTCGTTCTGCTGACTCGTCATCATTCTGCTGACTCGTTGCCGTTCTGCTGACTCGTTGCCGTTCTGCTGAGTCGTTGCCGTCCTGCTGAGTCGTTGTCGTTCTGCTTAGTCGTTGTCGTTCTGCTGACTCATTGCCATTCTGCTAAATGGTAAATGGTAAATGGACTTGTACTTCTATAGCGCTTTTCTAGTCATACAGACCACTCAAAGCGCTTTACACTACTTGTCACATTCACACACACACTCATTCTACACACTTATACCCCGATAGGCACATCGGGGGGCAGTTTGGGGTTCAGTGTCTTGCCCTAGGACACTTCGGCATTTCAGGGGAAGCCTGGAATCGATCCCTCAACTTACCTGTTGAAGGACAACTGCTCTTCCTCCTGAGCTACAGCCGCCCCAACTCGTTGTCGTTCTGCTGACTCGTCGTTCTGCTGAGTCGTTGCCGTTCTGCTGACTCGTCGTTCTGCTGACTTGTTGCCGTTCTGCTGACTCGTCGTTCTGCTGACTTGTTGCCGTTCTGCTGACTCATTGTCGTTCTGCTGACTCGTTGTCATTCTGCTGACTCGTCATCATTCTGCTGACATGTTGTCATTCTGCTGACTCGTTGCCGTTCTGCCGATTCGTTGTTGTTCTGCTGACTCTTCGTTCTGCTGACTCGTCGTTCTGCTGACTTGTTGCCGTTCTGCTGACTCGTTGTCGTTCTGCTGAGTCGTTCTTGTTCTGCTGACTTCTTCTCGTTCTGCTGACTCGTTGTCGTTCTGCTGACTCGTTGTCGTTCTTCTGACTTGTTGTCGTTCTGCTGACTCGTCGTCGTTCTGCTGACTCGTCGTCGTTCTGCTGACTCGTCGTCGTTCTGCTTACTCGTTGTCGTTCTGCTGACTCGTCGTCGTTCTGCTGACTCGTCGTCGTTCTGCTGACTCGTTGTCGTTCTGCTGACTCGTCGTTCTGCTGAGTCGTTGCCGTTCTGCTGACTCGTTGTCGTTCTGCTGACTCATCGTTCTGCTGAGTCGTTGCCGTTCTGCTGACTCGTTGTCGTTCTGCTGACTCGTTGTCGTTCTGCTGACTCTTCATTCTGCTGAGTCGTCGTCGTTCTGCTGACTCGTCGTCGTTCTGCTGACTCGTTGTCGTTCTGCTGACTAGTCGTTCTGCTGAGTCGTTGCCGTTCTGCTGACTCGTTGTCGTTCTGCTGACTCATCGTTCTGCTGAGTCGTTGCCGTTCTGCTGACTCTTTGTCGTTCTGCTGACTCATCGTTCTGCTGAGTCGTTGCCGTTCTGCTGACTCGTTGTCGTTCTGCTGACTCGTTGTCGTTCTGCTGACTCTTCGTTCTGCTGACTCGTTGTCGTTCTGCTGACTCGGTGTCGTTCTGCTGACTCGTTGTCGTTCTGCTGACATGTTGTCATTCTGCTGACTCGTTGCCGTTCTGCCGATTCGTTGTTGTTCTGCTGACTCTTCGTTCTGCTGACTCGTCGTTCTGCTGACTTGTTGCCGTTCTGCTGACTCGTTGTCGTTCTGCTGAGTCGTTCTTGTTCTGCTGACTTCTTGTCGTTCTGCTGACTCGTTGTCGTTCTGCTGACTCGTTGTCGTTCTTCTGACTTGTTGTCGTTCTGCTGACTCGTCGTCGTTCTGCTGACTCGTCGTCGTTCTGCTGACTCGTCGTCGTTCTGCTGACTCGTTGTCGTTCTGCTGACTCGTCGTCGTTCTGCTGACTCGTTGTCGTTCTGCTGACTCGTCGTTCTGCTGAGTCGTTGCCGTTCTGCTGACTCGTTGTCGTTCTGCTGACTCATCGTTCTGCTGAGTCGTTGCCGTTCTGCTGACTCGTTGTCGTTCTGCTGACTCGTTGTCGTTCTGCTGACTCTTCATTCTGCTGACTCGTCGTCGTTCTGCTGACTCGTTGTCGTTCTGACTCGTCGTTCTGCTGAGTCGTTGCCGTTCTGCTGACTCGTTGTCGTTCTGCTGACTCATCGTTCTGCTGAGTCGTTGCCGTTCTGCTGACTCGTTGTCGTTCTGCTGACTCGTTGTCGTTCTGCTGACTCATCGTTCTGCTGAGTCGTTGCCGTTCTGCTGACTCGTTGTCGTTCTGCTGACTCGTCGTTCTGCTGACTCTTCGTTCTGCTGACTCGTTGTCGTTCTTCTGAGTCGTTGACGTTCTGCTGACTCGGTGTCGTTCTGCTGACTCGTTGTCGTTCTGCTGACATGTTGCCGTTCTGCCGACTCGTTGTTGTTCTGCTGACTCGTCGTTCTGCTGACTTGTTGCCGTTCTGCTGACTCGTTGTCGTTCTGCTGACTCTTCGTTCTGCTGACTCGTTGTCGTTCTGCTGAGTCGTTGCCGTTCTGCTGGCTCGTTGTTCTGCTGACGTGTTGCCGTTCTGCTGACTCGTCGTTCTGGTGAGTCGTTGTCGTTCTGCTGAGTTGTTGTAGTTCTGCTGAGTTGTTGTCGTACTGCTGACTCGTTGCCGTTCTGCTGACTTGTTGCCGTTCTGCTGACTCGTTGCCGTTCTGCTGACGTTGTCGTTCTGCTGAGTCGTTGTCGTTCTGCTGACATGTTGTCGTTCTGCTGAGTCGTTGTCGTTCTGCTGACTCGTTGCCGTTCTGCTGACTCGTTGTAGTTCTGCTGAGTCGTTGTCGTTCTGCTGACTCGTTGTCGTTCTGCTGACGTTGCCGTTCTGCTGAGTCGTTGTCGTTCTGCTGAGTCGTTGTCGTTCTGCTGACATGTTGTCGTTCTGCTGAGTCGTTGTCGTTCTGCTGACTCGTTGTCGTTCTGCTGACGTTGCCGTTCTGCTGAGTCGTTGTCATTCTGCTGAGTCGTTGTCGTTCTGCTGACTCGTTGCCGTTCTGCTGAGTCATTGTCGTTCTGCTGAGTCATTGTCGTTCTGCTGACTCGTTGTCGTTCTGCTGACTCGTCGTCATTCTGCTGACTCGTCATTCTGCTGACTCGTCGTTCCGCTGAGTCATTGTCGTTCTGCTGACTCGTTGTCATTCTGCTGACTCGTCTTCATTCTGCTGACTCGTCATTCTGCTGACTCGTCGTTCTGCTGACTCGTCGTTCTGCTGACTCATTGTCGTTCTGGTGAGTCGTTGCCATTCTGCTGACTCGTTGTCGTTCTGCTGAGTCGTTCTTGTTCTGCTGACTTCTTGTTGTTCTGCTGACTCGTTGTCGTTCTGCTGACTCGTTGTCGTTCTGCTGACTCGTTGTCGTTCTTCTGACTCGTTGTCGTTCTGCTGACTCGTCGTCGTTCTGCTGACTCGTTGCCGTTTTGCTGGCTCGTTGTTCTGCTGATGTGTTGCCGTTCTGCTGACTCGTCGTTCTGCTGAGTCGTTGTCGTTCTGCTGAGTTGTTGTCGTTCTGCTGAGTTGTTGTCGTTCTGCTGACTCGTCGTTCTGCTGACTCGTCGATCTGCTGAGTACTTGCCGTTCTGCTGAGTCGTTGTCGTTCTGCTGAGTCGTTGTCGTTCTGCTGACTTGTTGCCGTTCTGCTGAGTCGTTGCCGTTCTGCTGAGTCGTTGTCGTTCTGCTGACTCATTGCCATTCTGCTGACTCGTTGTCGTTCTGCTGACTCGTCGTTCTGCTGAGTCGTTGCCGTTCTGCTGACTCGTCGTTCTGCTGACTTGTTGCCGTTCTGCTTACTCGTTGTTCTGCTGACTTGTTGCCGTTCTGCTGACTCATTGTCGTTCTGCTGACTCTTTGTCATTCTGCTGACTCGTCATCATTCTGCTGACTCGTCGTTCTGCTGACTCGTTGTCGTTCTGCTGACTCGTTGTCGTTCTGCTGACTCGTTGTCGTTCTGCTGACTCGTTGCCGTTCTGCTGACTCGTTGCTGTTCTGCTGACTCGTTGTCGTTCTGCTGACTTGTTGCCGTTCTGCTGACTCGTTGTTCTGCTGAGTCGTTGTCGTTCTGCTGAGTCATTGTCGTTCTGCTGACTCGTTGTCGTTCTGCTAACTCGTCATCATTCTGCTGACTCGTCATTCTGCTGACTCGTCGTTCTGCTGAGTCATTGTTGTTCTGCTGACTCGTTGTCGTTCTGCTGACTCGTCGTTCTGCTGACTCGTCTTCATTCTGCTGACTCGTCATTCTGCTGACTCGTCGTTCTGCTGACTCGTCGTTCTGCTGACTCGTTGTCGTTCTGCTGACTCGTTGCCATTCTGCTGACTCGTTGTCGTTCTGCTGAGTCGTTCTTGTTCTGCTGACTTCTTGTCGTTCTGCTGACTCGTTGTCGTTCTGCTGACTCGTTGTCGTTCTGCTGACTCGTTGTCGTTCTTCTGACTCGTTGTCGTTCTGCTGACTCGTCGTCGTTCTGCTGACTCGTTGTCGTTCTGCTGACTCGTTGCCGTTCTGCTGACTCGTTGTCGTTCTGCTGACTCGTCGTTCTGCTGAGTCGTTGCCGTTCTGCTGACTCGTTGTCGTTCTGCTGACTCATCGTTCTGCTGAGTCGTTGCCGTTCTGCTGACTCGTTGTCGTTCTGCTGACTCATCGTTCTGCTGAGTCGTTGCCGTTCTGCTGACTCGTTGTCGTTCTGCTGACTCGTTGTCGTTCTGCTGACTCTTCGTTCTGCTGACTCGTTGTCGTTCTGCTGACTCGGTGTCGTTCTGCTGACTCGTTGTCGTTCTGCTGACATGTTGTCATTCTGCTGACTCGTTGCCGTTCTGCCGATTCGTTGTTGTTCTGCTGACTCTTCGTTCTGCTGACTCGTCGTTCTGCTGACTTGTTGCCGTTCTGCTGACTCGTTGTCGTTCTGCTGAGTCGTTCTTGTTCTGCTGACTTCTTCTCGTTCTGCTGACTCGTTGTCGTTCTGCTGACTCGTTGTCGTTCTTCTGACTTGTTGTCGTTCTGCTGACTCGTCGTCGTTCTGCTGACTCGTCGTCGTTCTGCTGACTCGTCGTCGTTCTGCTTACTCGTTGTCGTTCTGCTGACTCGTCGTCGTTCTGCTGACTCGTCGTCGTTCTGCTGACTCGTTGTCGTTCTGCTGACTCGTCGTTCTGCTGAGTCGTTGCCGTTCTGCTGACTCGTTGTCGTTCTGCTGACTCGTCGTTCTGCTGACTCGTCTTCATTCTGCTGACTCGTCATTCTGCTGACTCGTCGTTCTGCTGACTCGTCGTTCTGCTGACTCGTTGTCGTTCTGCTGACTCGTTGCCATTCTGCTGACTCGTTGTCGTTCTGCTGAGTCGTTCTTGTTCTGCTGACTTCTTGTCGTTCTGCTGACTCGTTGTCGTTCTGCTGACTCGTTGTCGTTCTGCTGACTCGTTGTCGTTCTTCTGACTCGTTGTCGTTCTGCTGACTCGTCGTCGTTCTGCTGACTCGTTGTCGTTCTGCTGACTCGTTGCCGTTCTGCTGACTCGTTGTCGTTCTGCTGACTCGTCGTTCTGCTGAGTCGTTGCCGTTCTGCTGACTCGTTGTCGTTCTGCTGACTCATCGTTCTGCTGAGTCGTTGCCGTTCTGCTGACTCGTTGTCGTTCTGCAGACTCATCGTTCTGCTGAGTCGTTGCCGTTCTGCTGACTCGTTGTCGTTCTGCTGACTCGTTGTCGTTCTGCTGACTCTTCGTTCTGCTGACTCGTTGTCGTTCTGCTGACTCGGTGTCGTTCTGCTGACTCGTTGTCGTTCTGCTGACATGTTGTCATTCTGCTGACTCGTTGCCGTTCTGCCGATTCGTTGTTGTTCTGCTGACTCTTCGTTCTGCTGACTCGTCGTTCTGCTGACTTGTTGCCGTTCTGCTGACTCGTTGTCGTTCTGCTGAGTCGTTCTTGTTCTGCTGACTTCTTCTCGTTCTGCTGACTCGTTGTCGTTCTGCTGACTCGTTGTCGTTCTTCTGACTTGTTGTCGTTCTGCTGACTCGTCGTCGTTCTGCTGACTCGTCGTCGTTCTGCTGACTCGTCGTCGTTCTGCTTACTCGTTGTCGTTCTGCTGAGTCGTCGTCGTTCTGCTGACTCGTCGTCGTTCTGCTGACTCGTTGTCGTTCTGCTGACTCGTCGTTCTGCTGAGTCGTTGCCGTTCTGCTGACTCGTTGTCGTTCTGCTGACTCATCGTTCTGCTGAGTCGTTGCCGTTCTGCTGACTCGTTGTCGTTCTGCTGACTCATCGTTCTGCTGAGTCGTTGCCGTTCTGCTGACTCGTTGTCGTTCTGCTGACTCGTTGTCGTTCTGCTGACTCTTCGTTCTGCTGACTCGTTGTCGTTCTGCTGACTCGGTGTCGTTCTGCTGACTCGTTGTCGTTCTGCTGACATGTTGTCATTCTGCTGACTCGTTGCCGTTCTGCCGATTCGTTGTTGTTCTGCTGACTCTTCGTTCTGCTGACTCGTCGTTCTGCTGACTTGTTGCCGTTCTGCTGACTCGTTGTCGTTCTGCTGAGTCGTTCTTGTTCTGCTGACTTCTTGTCGTTCTGCTGACTCGTTGTCGTTCTGCTGACTCGTTGTCGTTCTTCTGACTTGTTGTCGTTCTGCTGACTCGTCGTCGTTCTGCTGACTCGTCGTCGTTCTGCTGACTCGTTGTCGTTCTGCTGACTCGTCGTCGTTCTGCTGACTCGTTGTCGTTCTGCTGACTCGTCGTTCTGCTGAGTCGTTGCCGTTCTGCTGACTCGTTGTCGTTCTGCTGACTCATCGTTCTGCTGAGTCGTTGCCGTTCTGCTGACTCGTTGTCGTTCTGCTGACTCGTTGTCGTTCTGCTGACTCTTCATTCTGCTGACTCGTCGTCGTTCTGCTGACTCGTTGTCGTTCTGCTGACTCGTCGTTCTGCTGAGTCGTTTCCGTTCTGCTGACTCGTTGTCGTTCTGCTGACTCATCGTTCTGCTGAGTCGTTGCCGTTCTGCTGACTCGTTGTCGTTCTGCTGACTCGTTGTCGTTCTGCTGACTCATCGTTCTGCTGAGTCGTTGTCGTTCTTCTGAGTCGTTGACGTTCTGCTGACTCGGTGTCGTTCTGCTGACTCGTTGTCGTTCTGCTGACATGTTGCCGTTCTGCCGACTCGTTGTTGTTCTGCTGACTCGTCGTTCTGCTGACTTGTTGCCGTTCTGCTGACTCGTTGTCGTTCTGCTGACTCTTCGTTCTGCTGACTCGTTGTCGTTCTGCTGAGTCGTTGTCGTTTTGCTGAGTCGTTGCCGTTCTGCTGACTCGTTGCCGTTCTGCTGAGTCGTTGTCGTTCTGCTGACATGTTGTCGTTCTGCTGAGTCGTTGTCGTTCTGCTGACTCGTTGCCGTTCTGCTGAGTCGTTGTCGTTTTGCTGACTCGTTGCCGTTCTGCTGACTCTTAGCATCTGTATGAAATGTTAATATCAACTGGTCAACCAGTCAGATGAGCCTTATGGAAAAGGCTTTAAGTCAGAAAAGTTGGATCTTTGCTGAGCCACGAGATGGACGTGACTGGTTAAGCTATCGATCAGAGTTATTGATCAGTTGTTCAGACGGAGTTCTGGAGGTGCTGCTGGGTGACTAATCTGCTGACGGGCTCCTGGGCTGAGAAGTTCGGTAGACCCGTTCCCTTCCTCCACATGTAGCTCTAAATAAGTGGCAACTGGTTTGTTTGAGTTAGGGTTAACCCTAACCTTAACCCCAAACCTTAATGAGCAGTCTGAAACTTGCACAGGACGCTGACTGACAGGAGGACTGACCAGTTACATAACAGTCTGACTTTTTGTGTAACTTCGTCCCAAACATGATCAGCCCCTACACTCCGTGGGCCCCTAGGCTTCAGTCCGGGTAAACCTGTGCATTAAGGCGGCCTTGCCCGTGGTAGTTTTCCTGTGCCGCCTGAGCCCCACCTGATGCTGGCGTCGAGTAATCTTCCTGTCAGTCAGCACCAACGATGCTGACATGTTCAAGTCTGGACAGAAACCTGCAGATCAGGAATCTGAACCAGCGTTCTGGTCCTGGCAGGAACCAGCGATACCCTGCTGGTCGTCAGCAGAACGGATCTTTTTAAGCTCTGGTTCCAGAACAGCCTCAGTTCTCTGGTTTGAGCGGAGCCTGTCAGAACATAAAACCCTGCAGTTTACGATGAGCTAGGGCTGACAGCCGCCTGAGGCAGAGAAGGGAGGGGGTTCATGAAACGGGAGCGGTTTAGAGGTCATGATCTGCATCAGAGAAGGAACCGAACCATCCATCATCAGGAAACATTTTGTAGCAGTCCGACCGCCTCGTGAAAGTCTTTCCTGAAGCCAGCAGCCAGAGGAGGAGGAGGAAGACATGAGGAAGGTGGAGGCAGGAAACCCACACAGGAGGAGGATGTCCACCATGACGATCCCAGAAATATTCCGGTTTCATGGGGATGTTTGGATCCAACTTGACCGCTTCTAACGGGATGTTCAGAACATGCTGTTTGCTGTGAACTGATGCTGTTTAAATAAAGTTAGACTTCAGAAAAATGATGGTTTGCAGACATTAATGTGGGACATTTGTCCTCATGCCAGCAGAACCGAGCATTTAGTTTTTTCATTTTATTGATTGAGAATCGATGCTGGTTTGACTGAGTTGACACAGAAACACACACAGAACTAAATGAAGGGAAAGTGTGTGTTAGTGAGTAAACCTGCAGGACGACTCAGTGTCACATGCAGAACACACGGAGGCGTCTTCGCACAACGGTAGCCACCACCGACACAGACCCCAGCCCCCCCACCCCAGAGTCAGCCCACCGCCCGGCCACGAGGGGCCAGAGGGAGGCCCCGGCCAGAGCCCCCCCACAGTCAGTGGGCACAAGCCCCAGGGGGCCGAGACCGGCAGATGCAGGCCCTGCCGGGTACCAGGCACCCAGGGTGGACAGGACACAGGCCCCTAAACCTCCCAACCCCACAGGTAGGGGGCCTGAACAATGGTGACAGAGGACTGGTCCACATCCCAGTGCACTGGGAACAAGATGTCCCCCCCGCCCCACCACACACCTCCCCTCCGATCCCCACAAAGCCAGCCCCTCCATCCGTCTCCACTCTGAGCTGAATATTTCAGCATTAAGCTGTAGCGTGTGGAGGAAGATCTGACTGGGTCAGGGTTATTTTAACTAACTGTAACTAATACTAAACCTAACCCTAACTAGTCCAAACCCTAACCCTAACTAGTCCAAACCCTAACCCTAACTAGTCCAAACCCTAACCCTAACTAGTCCTAACCCTAACTAGTCCAAACCAAGCAGCACTTTCAGCAGACCTGCCGGTTTTCCAGGTCCCAGTCCTACGGCACCGCGTTGGGGCGAGGCGGGACGTTTTCATCTGGCCTGCAGAACATTTATCACTTGGTTCCGTCAGACCTTCATCCCAACTCGCTGGCAGTCTGGTCCGGTTCTCTCCAGCTCTGGACAGGAAGCTTCTGGATGGTTGGGCCTGAAACCAGAGAGAACGCTGAACGTCACTGCAGGAGTCTTTGGGAAACTGGAGAAATGGAAATCCACGACACATGAAGGCAGGGAAGCTAGAAGTAAAGAATGTGTTCATGAACTGCAGAGAAACGAAGCTGCTCTGGGTTCTGGTACGGAGAGGCCTGAAGGGGCACCGTGGACCTGTCCTCACCTGGACGACTCACCTGGAGATCTCACCTGGAAGACTCACCTGGAGGTCTCACCTGGAGGTCTCACCTGGAAGACTCACCTAGAAGACTCACCTGGAAGACTCACCTGGACGACTCACCTGGACGACTCACCTGGAGGTCTCACCTAGAAGACTCACCTGGAGGTCTCACCTGGAGGTCTCACCTGGAAGACTCACCTGGAGGTCTCACCTAGAAGACTCACCTGGAGGTCTCACCTGGAAGACTCACCTGGAGGTCTCACCTAGAAGACTCACCTGGAGGTCTCACCTGGAGGTCTCACCTGGAAGACTCACCTGGAAGACTCACCTAGAAGACTCACCTGGAGGTCTCACCTGGACGACTCACCTGGAGGTCTCACCTAGAAGACTCACCTGGAGGTCTCACCTGGAAGACTCACCTGGAGGTCTCACCTGGAAGACTCACCTGGAAGACTCACCTGGAGGTCTCACCTGGATGTCTCACCTGGAGGTCTCACCTAGAAGACTCACCTGGAGGTCTCACCTGGAGGTCTCACCTGGATGTCTCACCTAGAAGACTCACCTGGAGGTCTCACCTGGGCGACTCACCTGGAAGACTCACCTGGAGGTCTCACCTGGACGACTCACCTGGAGGTCTCACCTGGACGACTCACCTAGAGGTCTCACCTGGAGGTCTCACCTGGACGACTCACCTGGAGGTCTCACCTGGGCGACTCACCTAGAAGACTCACCTGGAGGTCTCACATGGACGACTCACCTGGAGGTCTCACCTGGACGACTCACCTGGAGGTCTCACCTGGACGACTCACCTGGACGACTCACCTGGAGGTCTCACCTGGACGTCTCACCTGGACGACTCACCTGGAGGTCTCACCTGGACGACTCACCTGGAGGTCTCACCTGGAGGTCTCACCTGGGCGACTCACCTAGAAGACTCACCTGGAGGTCTCACCTGGACGACTCACCTGGAGGTCTCACCTGGACGAATCACCTGGAGGTCTCACCTGGACGACTCACCTGGAGGTCTCACCTGGACGACTCACCTGGAGGTCTCACCTGGACGACTCACCTGGAGGTCTCACCTGGAGGTCTCACCTGGACGACTCACCTGGAGGTCTCACCTGGAGGTCTCACCTGGGCGACTCACCTAGAAGACTCACCTGGAGGTCTCACCTGGACGACTCACCTGGAGGTCTCACCTGGACGACTCACCTGGAGGTCTCACCTGGAGGTCTCACCTGGACGTCTCACCTGGACGTCTCACCTGGAGGTCTCACCTGGACGACTCACCTGGACGACTCACCTGGAGGACCTATAGGATGATGACTCAGCGACTGTTTCCAGGTATCTGAAGATGAGCTCAGATTTTTGCAGACCAATCAGAAAGCTGCTTTTCTTTCAGCGTCTCCAGATTTAACCGGCGGCTTTCCCACCTGAAACGTCTGAAACATCATGGCGGCAGAAACATTTCTGCTCTTCCTAAACTTTTATCAACCTGCAGTTCTTTTTTTTAAATTTTTTTTTGTCTTGTCCAGCATTTAGGCAGCAGAATGATGGTCTGGATGCTGTGTTCTGCTGAGCAGATTAACTTTGCCAAGGGAAGCATTACTGTTATGATGATCCCCTTGATTTTCTAGATTTTTATTTCATTTATTTATTTTGTGTAAATTTTTGAGTTTCTACTGCTGGACCAGACCAGAGAGGGTACGAGCAACAGAAAGATAAATGGAAAGAGAAAGAAAACACCTCGTAGAGATAGAGAAGAACACAAAGATAGAAATAGAAAGAAGGAAAAAACAGACATCTGCATAAACGTACGCATATAGGACCATACACATTTGCCTATATGGACGCATGTACTTACATATTCACACACATAGACACAAACAGGCCAATCTTAGATTCTAATTCCCCCTGCAGAGGACTAGACTATCAAGTGTCAGGAGCACCATAAACTATCAGGTTAAATATTAATGGGAGACAATGAAAACTTGCTGCTGTTAGTGAATAATCCTGCAGACGACTCAGTGACTGTGTCACATGCAGAACATACAGAGTGGAACGTGTTCAGAGAAGATCATGCCAATGTGGCCCCGCCCCTCCTTACCCCCAGTTCACTCCCTTATTTATCAGCACACACACTCCATCCCACACACACCCCATCCCACAAACATCCCTACCACACCTCAAATCATCCACTCCTCCCAACTCACCTTTCCATCTCCATTCATACCCTACCTCCTGTACGTGCCCACACCTCCAATCATGTCCCTCCCCCTCTACACCCCACTTACATACTCCCCCTTTATTCACACACACCCCACTGCACACTCCCCCACCCCACTTCCACTCTACCCATACAAACCTCCTCCCCACCTCTACTTTCTTACATTCCATTCACAATCCATTCACTCCCGCACGCCCTCATCTTTCCTTCCCAACATCAACCTGCAGTTCTAACGCAGAACACTTTGTGAAGAACAACCTGATCTCTGCAGACGGAGGCAGGACCAGGACCAGGCCTCTGCAGGGACTCTGGAGCCCACCAGGCGGCGCCAGATGTCTGGTCAGTCAGGAACAGAATCCAAATGATTTCATAAAGGAAACTAAACTACGTGCTCCTTTATTGGGTCCATATTTCAGTTTTTCCCTGAGCTGGAAGCAGAAATCCTTCATGCGGATCAAACTTGTCTGAAACCAGAAATTTAATTACTGGAGTTTCACTTCATAATTGTGATCAGATTATGGGATCAATAGTCTCCTGGATCTGAACAAAGGGACTGTTGCAGGGAGGGAAACTGTGTCCAGCTGTACCTGGCAGCATCGGGCGCCGTGGGGTCGGTAGGCAGTCATAACCTGCGGCGGACACCCACACCCTCATCTACATGACTGGTATCAGTTCCCGGACGGTTTAACGTTGTCATGACAACCACCTGCCAATGTTGATGTTTTTCCTTTAGAACCATCGCCTGTCCAGCAGGACCATCCCTCCAAGCAGAACATGAACCAACCTGGTCCTCTGAGGACAAACGCAGACCGTCGGCATGGTGCAGGAAATATTTACACGGTACAACGGACTCACATTGTTGCTAGGATACGGGAGGAAAAGGCAAAGCAGAATCTTACCAACGGCTTGCCGTAGAGAAGCCCAGAAGGTGTCCCCTATCGGGGACAGGTAGACCAGGTCTTCCATCGGGGACAGGTAGACCAAGTCCTCCATCGGGGACAGGTAGACCAGGTCCTGCAGTGGGGACAGGTAGACCAGGTACTCCATTGGGGACAGGTAGACCAGGTACTCCATCGGGGACAGGCAGACCAGGTCCTCCATCAGAACAGGCAGACCAGGTCCTCCATCGGGGACAGGTAGACCAGGTTCTAGAAACGAGGCCCCTGGTCCCAACACAGGCGCTGTGGAGCCATTTTTATTCCGCTAAAAGCACTAAACACTGTCAGTGTCAGATCAATATTACCACTGGCGATATGGAGTTATTATTTTAAAGATTATATAAAGAATAATAATTATAAAAGAAAATTAAAAATATAAAAGCTAAATATTAAAGAAAAAAACATCAGGATTTATAACGCACCACCCCTGGCTGCCAAAGTGACCAATCGGCTTTATAACACACCGTGCTGGTTGAGGCAATCTAAGATGGCGGCAGAGTCAGTACGTTGTTTGTGTGACTCAGCCAATCTCAGGCTGAGAGGAAGAGGAGTTCCACACAGCAGGGACCACCACTGCAAAGACTTTTCACCTTTTGTTTTAAACCACGTATGTAAAACATCCAGCAGAACCTGGTTAGCAGATCTCAGAGACCTGCTGGGAATGAAAGGCTTTAAAAGGTCACTAACATTGCCTGGAGCCTTGTCCTGTCGGGCTCTTTCGGTTAGAACCAGGATTATGAAGTGTCCTCTATAAGTGATGGGCAGCCAGTGCAGCTGGATCAGTAGCAGGGGGACAAGGAGAATATTGGTGATCGAGTAAGTCGCCTTGCCATGGTGAACACATTGGCCACATTGGCCACGTTGGCTATGTTAGCTACATTGGCAACATTGGCCACATTGACTATGTTAGCTACATTGGCCATGTTGGCCACATTGACTATGTTAGCTACATTGGCCACGTTGTCCACGTTTGCTATGTTAGCTACATTGGCCACGTTGGCCACGTTGACTATGTTAGCGACATTGGCCACGTTGGCCACATTGACTATGTTAGCTACATTGGCCACGTTGTCCACGTTGGCTATGTTAGCTACATTGGCCACGTTGGCCACGTTGACTATGTTAGCTACATTGGCCACGTTCGCTATGTTAGCTACATTGGCCACGTTGGCCACATTGACTATGTTAGCTAAATTGGCCACGTTGGCTATGTTAGCTACATTGGCCACATTGGACACGTTAGCTATGTTAGCTACATTGACCACGTTGGTTATGTTAGCTACATTGGCCACATTGACTATGTTAGCTACATTGGCCACGTTGGCTATGTTAGCTACATTGACCACGTTGGTTATGTTAGCTACATTGGCCACATTGACTATGTTAGCTACATTGGCCACGTTGGCCACGTTGTCCATGTTGGCTATGTTAGCTACATTGGCCATGTTGGCCACACTGACTATGTTGGCCACGTTGACCATGTTGGCCATTGGCTACGTTGGCTTTATACCTCATCACTGCTGGTTGCCAGGGTAACCGATCAGGCATTGAAACACCAGCTGGGATTGTATATTTAATATGGATTTAATAACATTCACATGATTTCAGTTTAAGCTGTGACTCCATCTATCCCATAATACTCTGTGTAATACCTCCATAGGGAATCTGATTTAGGAACGTGTGGAACCGTCTTGGTTTTAACAGGATGGTTTCTCCGGTAATTTCACTTCAGGGATGATTTTCTTTTCTATCTTCTGCTTTATTTTTAACTTATTAGTTGCTTTCAGGTTTATTTTATGTTTATTCGTTGTAGTTTTTGATAAGTAGCTTCTGTTTTTCAGCAGGACATAATGTCACGTTCCGACTTTATAATATCAGACTGAATAAAGGTGAAGATGATGATGATCATGCACCACCTCTAGTACGGGTTTTTGCTCGAGGTTCTGCTGGAGGTTCAGTGAAACGCAGAAAGAAAATGAAGGCAAACATAGATTCAGACTCTCCTTTATTTTCACAGTTGATCTGAGGTCAGAGCACAGAGAGAAGACGGACGTCCTGATTGGCTGGCTCAGCTGGTCAAGGCGGAGGATGATGTTGACGAGGAGGACGAGACCACCTGCCCATCCACCACCTGCTCCACCACAGTCACCACCCTCCTGGTCGTGGTTGTTGTCGAAGAGCTGTTGACCAATCACAGGACAGATGAGCTGAGCATCACCTGTCGGCTCAGTTGTAACGGTTCACCTGCGCGAGCCTCACCTGCTGACCGTTCCCCCGTCCAGCAGCCTCCTGTACTCGGCGATCTCCATCTCCAGCCTGGTCTTGATGTCCAGCAGCATCTGGTACTCCTGGCCCTGCCGCTCCAGGTCGGCCCTCAGCTGCACCAGCTGCTCCTCCAGCATGGTCACCTGCAAATCCAAGCACAGGTGAGGCTGTAGCTCCGCCCACATGCCCCTCCATCCGAACCGACAGTTAACACGACTCACCTGCATCTGGTACCCAGAGAGCTGCATGGAGTATCTGTTCTGAGTCTCAGCCAGGGTCGTCTCCAGAGACGCTTTCTGCAGACACACACACACCGTCACACACACACCCGTTACACACAAACCCATTACACACACGCACACACCCGTTTTACACACAAACACACACACACACACAGTTACACACACCTTTACACACACCTTTACACACACAGTTACACACACACTGTCAGAGAAGGAAACCTGACATCCGTCCTCCGTGGATCCGCTACGTCACCATGTTCATTTCCATGGCGACCATCATGGCGACTCCTGACACGGCAGTTTGACCTGGTTTACCTGCTGATGTCTGAAACATCTGAGTGTGTGTGTGTATGTGTGTGTGTGTGTGTGTGGCGCTCACCAAGCCCAGCATGGACTGCAGCTCGATCTGCAGAGTCTGCAGTGAACGCTTGACTTCGGTCACTTCGCTCCTGGACGTCTGCAGCGTGGTGGTCTGGATCATCACCTCCTTGTTCAGGGCCTCGGTCTGCTCAGGACACAAACACCTCAGTCAGGGATGGACATGGTGGTCCGTGGACAGGAAGTGATGCTGCGCTCGTACCTTGGTCTGGTACCAGGTCTCCAGGTCTTTCATGTTCTTGGAGGCGACAGACTCGTAGTGCTCTCTGATCTCAGCCATCATCTTAGTGAGGTCCTGTCCGGGGGGGGCGTCCACCTCAACATGCACCTGACCGGACATCTGAGTGCGCATGGAAAGCATCTCCTGCAAACAAACAAGCTTCTTCAGACTTCATGTCCAGATATATTTGATCTGATCTGTGATCCATGAGTGGTTCCCCCTGCTGGTCTGGTAGGGGAACTGCAGTCTGTAAAACCTGCTAAACCTGCTAAACCTGCTAAACCTGCGTCACACCTGCGATCATGTGACCAAAACGGGACCAGCCCTCTCCATCCAACAGAGATGCTTCTTCCCTCAGAATGGGAGGAAATCAGCAGCTGCACCTTGGATCCCGCCTGCTGTAGGAACCAAACTTTCTTCCTGTAACGGTCAGATTGTTTTGCAACGGAGGCATAAGCTGCCTCCATCCGCCAAACACCTTCATCTCCGGTCGTTCCCGCTCACCTCCTCGTGGTTCTTCTTCAGGAAGATCAGCTCCTCCCTCAGGCCTTCGATCTGCATCTCCAGGTCGGTCCTTGCCAGCGTCAGATCATCCAGAACCTTCTTCAGCCCACTGATGTCGGCCTCCACCGACTGCCGCATGGCCAGCTCGTTCTCGTACCTGCAGGAAGGGGCGGAGCCAAGACAGCATGACTGAATGCTCTGCACATGTGAAACCTGACAAATCAAAGATCAATCAGTGAATAAAAACTGATAAATGAGACAATCTGATCGGGTCTATGGACAATCTGATCGGGTCTATGGACAGTCCGATCGGGTCTATGGACAGTCCGATCGGGTCTATGGACAGACCGATCGGGTCTATGGACAGTCCGATCGGGTCTATGGACAGACCGATCGGGTCTATGGACAGACCGATCGGGTCTATGGACAGTCCGATCGGGTCTATGGACAGTCCGATCGGGTCTATGGACAGACCGATCGGGTCTATGGACAGTCCGATCGGGTCTATGGACAGACCGATCGGGTCTATGGACAGTCCGATCGGGTCTATGGACAGACCGATCGGGTCTATGGACAGTCCGATCGGGTCTATGGACAGACCGATCGGGTCTATGGACAGTCCGATCGGGTCTATGGACAGACTGATCGGGTCTATGGACAGTCCGATCGGGTCTATGGACAGACCGATCGGGTCTATGGACAGTCCGATCGGGTCTATGGACAGACTGATCGGGTCTATGGACAATCTGATCGGGTCTATGGACAATCTGATCGGGATTTTCCTGCTTCTACACTCACTTGGTCCTGAAGTCGTCTGCCGCCAGGCGAGCGTTGTCAATGTTGAGGTGGACGGCTCCGTTCACCCTGATGGCGCCCTGGATCTGGAGACAGGAAGTAGACACAAGAGGATCATCATCAGTTAAAAGCGTTTGCATCCAGTTCAAAACCAGTTTATGATGATGAAGGAAAGATTATGATCAGCAGGAATGTTTTCTAACATCTCTGCACCTGCAGGATGGAGGATGGAGGATGGAGGAGGAAGATGGAGGAGGATGATGGCCTTTACCTTCCCGGTGATATCAGAGATGGTGGCGAAGAAGGCGCTGTAGTCCCGGCTAGTGGGACCGGCCTTGCTCTCCACAAACTTGCGGATCTTCAGCTCCAGCTCGGCGTTGGCCTTCTCCAGTGAGCGCACCTTGTCCAGGTAGGTGGCCAGGCGGTCGTTCAGGTTCTGCATGGTGAACTTCTCGTTGCCGATCAGGTTGTCCTCCATGCCGGATGAGCCGTAGCTCACAGAGGACGAGTAGCCGCCACCAAAGCCTCCGCCCATGGAGGAGGAGGAGATGCGGACCCCGTAGCCTCCGGCGCCGCCGTACACGCTGCCGGCCCTCATGGAGGAGATCTTCTGCCCGCCGCCCATCATGGAGCCGGCGGAGCCAGCCATGGAGGACCTGACAGAGTGTGAGGAAGAGCGTGAGACCAGGGTGGCCATGGTGATGCTGTGTTCCTGAGAGAGAGTGAGGTGCTGTGAAAGTTGGCTGCTATTTAAAGCCGTTCGAGCCGCAGAGCGGTCGGATCACTCAGCAGGTACCTGACAGCAGGTATGTGGGCGGGGTGGGAGGTCTGAGCTAGGTGTGGAGGGTAGGGTCCGGGAAAAATGCAGCCTTTTATCAGCCTAAGCTCTCAGACCTGCAGGCCTGCTGCAACCTTTAAGTGTGACAAGTTATGAAAGCAGACCTTTAGCCCTGCAGGACGTTGACTGGAATGAAATAAATGTCAGACGGGAAGGTGTGTCGCACCCGCCTGCGGCTGCAGGTGAAAGTTAAAGCCGCATGTTGCAGCTACAAGCAGCTGGAGGAAATGTGTTTGATGTCGGACGTGGTCACTTTCCCCTCTTCTCCAGGCTCTCCGGTGGTTTCATGCTCCAGACGGAGAAAACTGAGGTTTAATCACACAGCAGCCGAAACGAAACGCAGGTCTGAACCTGGAAGCTCCAACTCCATCCGGTGAAGAAGGAGCTGCACCTTTCAGCTCAGCTCCTTCTTCACCAGGATGTCCACATCCTTCCTGTAGATCTCCTGCTCCATCCTTCCCTCACAACTGAATGAGAACAGACATACTGGGACTCCTTCATTTTGCGAAGGACGTTTCCTTTTCCTGCTGCAGACCGTGGTCTCGGATTTGGAGGTGCTGATTCTCATCCCAGGCTCCTCATTGGATGAGACGAATGGAACCACGTCCGTAGAGAGCATAGATCCGATCCCGAGTCCGTCAAACCGGATCCCCTCGACTGATCCTGAAACGCATTGCTGACTGAACTCGGAGGGCTTGTTGGGAGGCTGCAGAAGGACAAAAGAACAGCTCAGTGCAGGTTGGACAAACCACCAGACTTCTGGAAGAAGGGCTCTGGAAGGCCTCAGTGTGGTTCTGGATCAGGCCTGCAGACATTTGCAAACTCTTCAACTGTTCAGTTTCTGCACGCTGTTCCTTTGCGTATCCATGGTAACAGGTGTTATTTCTGGTTGCCCGTGTGACCATGTTCATCTGGATTGGGTGTTGAGCTTAACAGTGCAAAGTTCAGTCGGGAGAAGTTTGTTCTGGTTCCATCAACACACTAAAAAGCTTCCATGCTGTTTGCATGACCCACCGAACAGTCGGGGAGCATTCCTCGCTTTCTTTCAGTCGACATAAATCCCAACGATTGTCAGGGGGATCAGAAAGGAACGTCGCCTTTTAGCTCTGACATGTTTGTGCTGCAGGTCACGCAGGCGTACGTCATCACGATTCCAGGTGACTTCTTCTAGATGGGAGCATGTAGCAACAATGCTAACATGTAGCATGACAGCAATGCTAACATGTAGCATCGCAGCAATGGAGTGTTTTCAGATCGCGTCTCCAGTAAAAAGATGATCAATAAGTAATTAATCAAACTTAAAGATTGAAAAAGTTTATTAGCAATGAACATTGTATGTTGTGCAACATTGTTGGATGTAAAAGTGTTGCTAATTAGGCTACAAAGCTGTGATCAGATGGATAATATTTAGTTACTGTGTAATGAATTAACCTGGTTACCAGTGTGTGATAATATTTAGTTACTGTGTAATGAATTAACCTGGTTACCAGTGTGTGATAATATTTAGTTACTGTGTAATGAATTAACCTGGTTACCAGTGTGTGATAATATTTAGTTACTGTGTAATGAATTAACCTGGTTACCAGTGTGTGATAATATTTAGTTACTGTGTAATGAATTAACCTGGTTACCAGTGTGTGATAATATTTAGTTACTGTGTAATGAATTAACCTGGTTACCAGTGTGTGATAATATTTAGTTACTGTGTAATGAATTAACCTGGTTACCAGTGTGTGATAATATTTAGTTACTGTGTAATGAATTAACCTGGTTACCAGTGTGTGATAATATTTAGTTACTGTGTAATGAATTAACCTGGTTACCAGTGTGTGATAATATTTAGTTACTGTGTAATGAATTAACCTGGTTACCAGTGTGTGATAATATTTAGTTACTGTGTAATGAATTAACCTGGTTACCAGTGTGTGATAATATTTAGTTACTGTGTAATGAATTAACCTGGTTACCAGTGTGTGATAATATTTAGTTACTGTGTAATGAATTAACCTGGTTACCAGTGTGTGATAATATTTAGTTACTGTGTAATGAATTAACCTGGTTACCAGTGTGTGATAATATTTAGTTACTGTGTAATGAATTAACCTGGTTACCAGTGTGTGATAATATTTAGTTACTGTGTAATGAATTAACCTGGTTACCAGTGTGTGATAATATTTAGTTACTGTGTAATGAATTAACCTGGTTACCAGTGTGTGATAATATTTAGTTACTGTGTAATGAATTAACCTGGTTACCAGTGTGTGATAATATTTAGTTACTGCGTAATGAATTAACCTGGTTACCAGTGTGTGATAATATTTAGTTACTGCATAATGAATTAACCTGGTTACCAGTGTGGGATAATATTTAGTTACTGCGTAATGAATTAACCTGGTTACCAGTGTGTGATAATATTTAGTTACTGCGTAATGAATTAACCTGGTTACCAGTGTGTGATAATATTTAGTTACTGTGTAATGAATTAACTTGGTTACCAGTGTGTGATAATATTTAGTTACTGCGTAATGAATTAACCTGGTTACCAGTGTGTGATAATATTTAGTTACTGCGTAATGAATTAACTTGGTTACCAGTGTGTGATAATATTTAGTTACTGCGTAATGAATTAACCTGGTTACCAGTGTGTGATAATATTTAGTTACTGTGTAATGAATTAACCTGGTTACCAGTGTGTGATAATATTTAGTTACTGTGTAATGAATTAACCTGGTTACCAGTGTGTGATAATATTTAGTTACTGTGTAATGAATTAACCTGGTTACCAGTGTGTGATAATATTTAGTTACTGTGTAATGAATTAACCTGGTTACCAGTGTGTGATAATATTTAGTTACTGTGTAATGAATTAACCTGGTTACCAGTGTGTGATAATATTTAGTTACTGCGTAATGAATTAACCTGGTTACCAGTGTGTGATAATATTTAGTTACTGCGTAATGAATTAACCTGGTTACCAGTGTGGGATAATATTTAGTTACTGCGTAATGAATTAACCTGGTTACCAGTGTGTGATAATATTTAGTTACTGCGTAATGAATTAACCTGGTTACCAGTGTGTGATAATATTTAGTTACTGCGTAATGAATTAACCTGGTTACCAGTGTGTGATAATATTTAGTTACTGTGTAATGAATTAACCTGGTTACCAGTGTGTGATAATATTTAGTTACTGTGTAATGAATTAACCTGGTTACCAGTGTGTGATAATATTTAGTTACTGTGTAATGAATTAACCTGGTTACCAGTGTGTGATAATATTTAGTTACTGCGTAATGAATTAACCTGGTTACCAGTGTTGGATAATATTTAGTTACTGCGTAATGAATTAACCTGGTTACCAGTGTGGGATAATATTTAGTTACTGCGTAATGAATTAACCTGGTTACCAGTGTGGGATAATATTTAGTTACTGCGTAATGAATTAACCTGGTTACCAGTGTGGGATAATATTTAGTTACTGCGTAATGAATTAACCTGGTTACCAGTGTGTGATAATATTTAGTTACTGCGTAATGAATTAACCTGGTTACCAGTGTGGGATAATATTTAGTTACTGCGTAATGAATTAACCTGGTTACCAGTGTGGGATAATATTTAGTTACTGCGTAATGAATTAACCTGGTTACCAGTGTGGGATAATCAGAATCAGAATCAGAATCAGAATCAGAATAAATTTTATTGCCATTGTCAGTGAGTTACAAAATTCACAAACTAGGAACTTGCTTCGATGCTAATGTGCAACATATAACATTAATAAAGTAATAGTATAAAAGAAAGAATATTAGCTATGATAAAAAAAATACTTTAAAAATGTAATATAAAATAGAAGGGCATGCAAAGGAAATATGTATACCAAAATAAATTTTTAAAAAAAACAACAAAAAACAAAAAAAAAAAACCAATAAAAATATATACAGCAATCGAAACAATCGAAGCAATAGTGCAATTGTCAGTGCAAGTAGAAAGATGATACTGGTATGAGAAATAAAGTGACAGGTGTAAAGTGACCATGTGATGAAACCAGTGTTTTATAAAGTGTTCATGAGTCCAACGGCAGAGGGAAAGAAACTGTTCTTGTGGCGTGAGGTTCTGGTCCGGATGGACCGTAGCCTCCTGCCCGAGGGGAGTGGTTCAAAAAGTCTGTGTCCAGGGTGAGAAGGGTCAGCTGCTATCTGACCTGCACGCCCCCGAGTCCTGGAGACGTACAGGTCCTGGAGAGATGGAAGGCTGCAGCCAATCACCTTCTCAGCAGAGCGCACAATGCACCGCAGTCTGTGTCTGTCCCTGACGGTGGCTCCAGCGTACCACACGGTGATGGAGGAGGTGAGGACGGACTCAATGATGGCCGTGTAGAACTGCACCATCATCTGGGCCGGCAGCTTGGCTTTCTTCAGCTGCCGAAGAAGGTACGTCCTCTGCTGGGCCTTTTTGATCAGGGAGCTGATGGACGGCCCCCACTTCAGGTCCTGTGTGATGGTGGTGCCGAGGAAGCGGATGGAGTCCACAGTGGTGATGGGGGAGTCTGTCAGGACGGGGGGGGGGAGAGGGAGCTGTGACTTTCCTGAAGTCCACGATCATCTCCACTGTCTTCTGAGCGTTGAGCTCCAGGTTGTTGCTGCTGCACCAGGACACCAGCCGGTCTACCTCCCTCCTGTAGACAGACTCATCACCGTCAGAGATGAGCCCGATGAGGGTGGTATCATCCGCAAACTTGATCAGTTTAACAGAGTCATGGCTGGAGGTGCAGCAGTTGGTGTACAGGGAGAAGAGAAGGGGAGAAAGTACACAGCCCTGTGGAGATCCTGTGCTGATAGTCCGAGTAGTGGAGACATTCTTCCCCAGCCGCACGCTCTGCCTCCGGTCCGTCAGGAAGTCAGTGATCCACCTACAGGTAGAGTCGGGCACGTTGAGCTGGGAGAGCTTGTCCTGGAGCAGAGCAGGGAGGATGGTGTTGAATGCAGAGCTGAAGTCCACAAACAGGATCCTAGCGTAGGTTCCCGGGGAGTCCAGGTGCTGCAGGATGAAGTGAAGGGCTAGGTTGATGGCATCGTCTACAGACCTGTTGGCTCTGTAGGCGAACTGCAGAGGGTCCAGGAGGGGGGAGGTGAAGGACTTGAGATGAGGGAGGACCAGGCGCTCAAATGACTTCATGACTACAGACGTCAACGCCACAGGCCTGTAGTCATTAAGTCCAGTGATACGGGGCTTCTTGGGGACAGGGACGATGGTGGACAGCTTGAAGCAGGCTGGAACATGGCAGGACTCCAGGGAGATGTTAAAAATGTCCGTGAAGACCGGAGACAGTTCGCCTGGACAGTGTCTCAGGGTGGCGGGGGAGACACCATCTGGGCCCGGAGCTTTCCGTGGGTTTTGCTTATGGAAAAGCTTGAGCACATCCTCTTCTGTCACCGAGAAGGCAGTGGAGGGGGAGGGGTGGTCAGAGGGGATTGTACTATCCACAGTGGTGAAGGTGGTGGGGGAGGGGTGTGGCTCCGGAGTGGCTGAAGAGACTTGTGCAGTGAGGGGGGTGGAGGAGGGGTGTGAGACTTCAAACCTGGCATAAAAGGTGTTAAGATTTTCAGCCAGTTGTAAGTCATCAGCAGCAAGTTGGGCTCTAGGCTTGTAGTTTGTGATTTGCCTGAGCCCTCTCCAGACAGAGACGGTGTCATTGTCAGAGAACTGCTCCTTCAGACGTTTGTTGTACCGAGATCTCGCCTGCTCCACCTCTCTTGAGAACTAATATTTAGTTATTGTGTAATTAATTAACCTGGTTACCAGTGTGTGATAAATCATGTGGCGACAGCGCTGCTGGCACTTAGAGAAGATTTCTGTGTGCAACACCTCATTTACTCCACGTGCGGTAACATCGAGGGGAGGAGTGGGGCTTCATATCATTTATACCTGTCAGTCTGAACTTAATTGCCGACTTGGGTTAGTTAGTTTCATACATGCACATAGTTTGGGCGTCACCATAGCAACGCGTTAATCAGCTAGTTCCTGTACTGCAGCATATTTAGCAAGTTTTGGAACAAGAAATAGATAAATATCTGTTGTGAAATGTTTCTGGAGTGAGTGCCCTCCGGCCGCCCGTCGGCTGCCGCCCGTCGGCTGCCGCCCGTTGGGTGCCGCCCGTCGGGTGCCCTCCGGCTGCCGCCCGTCGGCTGCCGCCCGTCGGGTGCCGCCCGTCGGCTGCCGCCCGTCGGGTGCCGCCCGTCGGGTGCCCTCCGGCTGCCGCCCGTCGGCTGCCGCCCGTCGGGTGCCGCCCGTCGGCTGCCGCCCGTCGGGTGCCGCCCGTCGGCTGCCGCCCGTCGGGTGCCGCCCGTCGGGTGCCGCCCGTCGGCTGCCGCCCGTCGGGTGCCGCCCGTCGGGTGCCGCCCGTCGGCTGCCGCCCGTCGGGTGCCGCCCGTCGGGTGCCGCCCGTCGGCTGCCACCCGTTGGGTGCCGCCCGTCGGGTGCCCTCCGGCTGCTGCCCGTCGGCTGCCGCCCATCGGGTGCCGCCCGTCGGGTGCCCTCCGGCTGCTGCCCGTCGGCTGCCGCCCATCGGGTGCCGCCCATCGGGTGCCGCCCGTCGGCTGCTGCCCGTCGGCTGCCGCCCGTCGGGTGCCCTCCAGCTGCCTGTCTCGTGGCCTGAAGGGCTTCATGTTTAACAACACGAAAACAATCATTTATGGAAGGATCACTGAACACAGATTTCTCAGAAAAATAAATCCATAAAATGTGACAAAAAAAAAAAGGTAACCCCCCCCCTCATAACAAGCCTCATAACCTCTGCACATGAACACCTCCCTCTGTGTGACGGGGACATGCACTGCAGGATGTTTGCACACCATACCGGCCATTTTGCTACCACATAAATCTGGAAATAAATATATTTTTCATTGTTCTCCTTCTTTCATCTTGTTTATTTCTGTTGTATTTTACTTGATATGATTATTAATCATATGATATTTTGTCCCCCCCCGGCGTCCAGCGTAGCAGCACAGGGAGACATGAGGACGGTAGAATCCTGAATCTTTGTTCTGTTTAAGACGAAACCATGGCAACAGAGTCGGAGGAATACGTGGCTCAGCGGCACTACGGCAGACTGCAGCCAAGCCAAACCCTGTTCCACAGGAAGGTTCGACTCAACTTTCCCCTTCCCTTGCTACTCGCTGTGACCCCCCCGCTGTTGTCATGACCCCCCCAGAAGACACGCCCTCCTTCCAGCTTCTTATCTTTCAGCATGGCAGCTCCGAGCAGAACACACCCCTCCCTCCACACAATGACTCTCCTCATTCTGAGGCTCCTGTTTGCTTAACCAACCCGTTTCCACTCCCACACCCCCCAGCCAACACTCATCTGTCTTCTGATCCACCCCCCCAGCAGGTCCTGCTGACAATCTGCCAGCACTGTGATTTATCCTCCTGCAGGAGTTCCAGCTGCGTGACAGCTACACAATGTTTCATTAAACCGGCAAGAAGCATTTCTTCTGTCACATTACAGTCAATAAAAATAACTCCTTTTAAGACAATCCACCTTTTAATGACCGCAGACAGTAGCGAGTCCTCCGTGCAGCCATCGGACGCTGCATGTGAGGACTTCTCAGACCACTTCACAGGTAAGATCAGTGCTATCAGGTCCAGTCTTTAATCTCAACACAATGTGGATTTTAGGTCTGAAGCGTCGTTTTGACCCGAGGAAACACCGGACAGTTCTGTCCTGGTTGATGCAAAGAGGCTTGGTGGAGTCTTCTCCCAGTTAAACCCAACACCCTGCCTTTAGACCCCATTCCCACAAAGCTCTTCAGACGGGGGTCTTCCATCTGCCTGTCAGGTGAGACCCCTTCTGAAGAATCATTTAGATCCAAACATCATGGATACCTGCAGACCTGAACCCAACTTAAAGTCATAGAAAAGTTGTTTTATTCAGTTCCACGAGTTCCTGAAGGAAACAAAATGTTAGAAAATATCAGTCTGGCACAGAACCCAGACGGCGTTTTAAACATTGTTCATGATCTCAGATGTTTTATTAAATGATGTTTAGTCATGTTTTATTAAAACAGCAATAAAATCCTGAGGCATGAAATCGACGAGACCACAAACCCAGCCACATGGAACGCCAAATAATCTCCAATCATACATTTACATCAAATCAGTTTCATACAAAAATCTAAATGGTTTAAAAGTGAATCAATGAAAATAAAGTGAATAACATGAAGAGTCTAGATCTCTTCAGTGACTCAGCAGTAAAGAAATGACTAAAACACAGATAATAAAACATTTCTTGTTTATGAATAAAAGATTCAGATGAATCCAATAAAAGCAATTAAAAATGAGAAAGTGAATCCTTCTGCTTCTTTTAACAAACAGGACGGCCCAAACATGTTCTGTCTCCAGGACTGTTCCTTCTGGCCCTCAGGGGCCACCGTCCAGCAGCTTTCACATGGTTCCTGATTCAGTTGAAATAAATATCTGCAGCAGTTTGCTAGTTCTGCTGCATCAGCATGGAAATATAGAAGCTTTTCCCTTCTTTTCATGAAACCAGTCACTGCAGACAAAATGCTGTGCTGCTGAGATTTATTGTTATACATGTGATATAATCAGCCCACCACGACGGGGACGGAGACCCGGGACCACCTCAGGCCGGCCCAAATCCACCTACAGGAGGAAGTTTGGTCTGTCCAGGCTCTGACTGGTGCTTCAGGTTTTTATCCTTCATGAATTCAACTCGTTTCACATCCTGGAGGCTAATTTCAAACTGGTGCATCAAAATCTGCAGCAAAGGTTTCTGTGTTTCTGTGCGTTTAGGATCCTGTATGAAACTGGGACAAGTCAGAACTCCTCCCAGTAATCCCAGTAGGAGAAAGTGACTTTCAACATGCAGGTGCATGGTACAACATGTCCCCGTGTTAAACTGTCTGTTGGGGTTAAATCTGCAGCTGCATCTGGTGAACTGCTGCAGCAACTTCATGTGAATGTCCCCAGACCGTCCACCAGAAGCTGCTGCTTGTCCTGGTAAGACGGGGGGTTTCCTTCCACCTCGTGTCCTAAAACCGTCTCAACGTTTCAGGCTTCATTTCAGACACAAAACTCTGATGAATGATGCGAAACTCTCCTCTGGTTTCTGAGCCTGAGGACATCTGGATCCGGTCCAGCGTCACCAACAGATCTGTCAACACGGTGAGGACTGTATGCAAATGAAGTCAGTAGCTGACAGAAAAACATAGAAGAAGAAGAGCAGGTTGATTATCTAACTGTCTCAAGTGAACCAAATGATGTCGTTCAAATGATGTTTTCACATGATTCTGGAAATAACTGGGTGTCTCAGTGGACAGAGGCAGCATTTATACACTCAAGAATCTTGGTTTGCATGTTGACCAAAAATCTGAAAGAAAATTTGCTGATGCGGATTTGCTTCACTGCGCTCCTCTTTTTAGTCACTAGTCAAGGATGTTTTGACAAGAGCTTTCATAAAGTCTGTATATCTGTATCTTAATGCAAAAAATTCATCGTGTCTTGATGACCAGCGAGTGGGACAGAGGCGCTTTTAATTAATGTCCGACACGGTCGTCCTCCTGCATCTGTCCATGTCCGAGTGGAAAGTCCTCCTGCATCTGTCCATGTCCGAGTGGTAAGTCCTCCTGCATCTGTCCATGTCCGAGTGGTAAGTCCTCCTGCATCTGACCATGTCCGAGTGAAAGTCCTCCTGCATCTGTCCATGTCCGAGTGGTAAGTCTTCCTGCATCTGTCCATGTCCGAGTGGTAAGTCCTCCTGCATCTGTCCATGTCCGAGTGGTAAGTCTTCCTGCATCTGTCCATGTCCGAGTGGTAAGTCCTCCTGCATCTGTCCATGTCCGAGTGGTAAGTCCTCCTGCATCTGTCCATGTCCGAGTGGTAAGTCCTCCTGCATCTGTCCATGTCCGAGTGGAAAGTCCTCCTGCATCTGTCCATGTCCGAGTGGTAAGTCTTCCTGCATCTGTCCATGTCCGAGTGGTAAGTCCTCCTGCATCTGTCCATGTCCGAGTGGTAAGTCCTCCTGCATCTGTCCATGTCCGAGTGGTAAGTCCTCCTGCATCTGTCCATGTCCAAGTGGTAAGTCCTCCTGCATCTGTCCATGTCCGAGTGGTAAGTCCTCCTGCTTCTGTCCATGTCCGAGTGGTAAGTCTTCCTGCATCTGTCCATGTCCAAGTGGTAAGTCTTCCTGCGTCTGTCCATGTCCGAGTGGGAAGTCCTCCTGCATCTGTCCATGTCCGAGTGGTAAGTCTTCCTGCATCTGTCCATGTCCGAGTGGTAAGTCTTCCTGCATCCATCCATGTCCAAGTGGTAAGTCTTCCTGCGTCCGTCCATGTCCGAGTGGTAAGTCCTCCTGCATCTGTCCATGTCCGACAGGTTCGTCCTCATGCATCTGTCCATGTCTGACAAGTTAGTCGTCCTGCATCCATCCATGTCTGACAGGTTCGTCCTCCTGCATCTGTCCATGTCCGACAGGGTCGTAATGCTGCATCTGTCCATGTCCGACAGGTTCGTCCTCATGCATCTGTCCATGTCTGACAGGTTAGTCGTCCTGCATCCATCCATGTCTGACAGGTTTGTCCTGCTGCATCTGTCCATGTCCGACAGGTTCGTCCTCCTGCATCTGTCCATGTCTGACAGGTTAGGCGTCCCGCATCTGTCCATGTCTGACAGGTTAGTCGTCCCTCATCTGTCCATGTCTGACATGTTAGTCGTCCCGCATCTCTCCATGTCCAGCCGGTTGGTCCTCCTGCATCTGTCCCTGTCTGACAGGATCGTCCTGCTGCATCTGTCCATGTCCGACAGGTTCGTTCTCCTGCATCTGTCCATGTCCGACAGGTTCGTTCTCCTGCATCTGTCCATGTCTGACAGGTTAGTCGTCCCGCATCTCTCCATGTCCAGCCGGTTTGTCCTCCTGCATCTGTCCATGTCTGACATGTTAGTCGTCCCGCATCTCTCCATGTCCAGCCGGTTGGTCCTCCTGCATCTGTCCATGTCTGACAGGTTAGTCGTCCTGCATCCATCCATGTCTGACAGGTTCGTCCTCCTGCATCTGTCCATGTCTGACAGGTTAGTCGTCCCTCATCTGTCCATGTCTGACATGTTAGTCATCCCGCATCTCTCCATGTCCAGCCGGTTGGTCCTCCTGCATCTGTCCCTGTCTGACAGGTTCGTCCTGCTGCATCTGTCCATGTCCGACAGGTTTGTACTCCCGCATCTGTCCATGTCCGACAGGTTCGTTCTCCTGCATCTGTCCATGTCTGACAGGTTAGTCGTCCCGCATCTCTCCATGTCCAGCCGGTTGGTCCTCCTGCATCTGTCCCTGTCTGACAGGATCGTCCTGCTGCATCTGTCCATGTCCGACAGGTTTGTAATCCCGCATCTGTCCATGTCCGACAGGTTCGTTCTCCTGCATCTGTCCATGTCTGACAGGTTAGTCGTCCCGCATCTCTCCATGTCCAGCCGGTTGGTCCTCCTGCATCTGTCCATGTCTGACAGGTTAGTCGTCCCGCATCTCTCCATGTCAAGCCGGTTGGTCCTCTTGCATCTGTCCATGTCCGACAGGTTAGTCGTCCCGCATCTGTCCATGTCCGACAGGTTCGTTCTCCTGCATCTGTCCATGTCCGACAGGTTCGTCCTACTCCATCTTTCAATGTCCGACAGGGTCGTCCTGCTGCATCTGTCCAAGTCTGACAGGTTTGTCCTCTTGCATCTTTCCAAGTCGGACAGCTTCGTCTTCCTGCATCTATCCATATCCAACAGGTTTGTCCTCTTGCATCTGTCCCGGTCGGACAGGTTTGTCCTCCTCCATCTTTCCATGTCCGACATGTTCGTCCTCCTGCATATGTCAATGTCCGGTAGGTTTATCCCCCTGCATCTGTCTATGTTGGACAGGCTGGTCCTCCTACATCTGGCCATGCCAGGTAGGTTCGTCCTCCTACATCCGTCCATGTCGAACTAGTTTGTCCTCCTGCATCTGTCCATGTCCGACAGCTTCGTCCTCCGGCATCTGTCCATGTCTGACAGGTTCGTGCTCCTGCATCTGTCCCGGTCGGACAGGTTCGTCCTCCTGCATCTGTCCCGGTCGGACAGGTTCCTCCTCCTCCATCTTTCCATGTCCGACATGTTCGTCCTCCTGCATCTGTCCATATCGGACAGGTTTGTCCTCCTGCATCTGTCCATGTCCGACAGGGTCGTCCTGCTGCATCTGTCCATGTCCGACAAGTTCGTCCTCCTGCATCTGTCCATGTCTGACAGGTTCGTTCTCCTGCATCTGTCCATGTCCAACAGGTTCGTCCTCCTGCATCTGTCCATGTCTGACAGGTTAGTCGTCCCGCATCTCTCCATGTCCAGCCGGTTGGTCCTCCTGCATCTGTCCCTGTCTGACAGGATCGTCCTGCTGCATCTGTCCATGTCCGACAGGTTTGTACTCCCGCATCTGTCCATGTCCGACAGGTTCGTTCTCCTGCATCTGTCCATGTCCGACAGGTTCGTTCTCCTGCATCTGTCCATGTCCGACAGGTTCGTTCTCCTGCATCCATCCATGTCTGACAGGTTAGTCGTCCCGCATCTCTCCATGTCCAGCCGGTTGGTCCTCCTGCATCTGTCCATGTCTGACATGTTAGTCGTCCCGCATCTCTCCATGTCCAGCCGGTTGGTCCTCCTGCATCTGTCCATGTCTGACAGGTTAGTCGTCCTGCATCCATCCATGTCTGACAGGTTCGTCCTCCTGCATCTGTCCATGTCTGACAGGTTAGGCGTCCCGCATCTGTCCATGTCTGACATGTTAGTCATCCCGCATCTCTCCATGTCCAGCCGGTTGGTCCTCCTGCATCTGTCCATGTCTGACAGGATCGTCCTGCTGCATCTGTCCATGTCCGACAGGTTTGTACTCCCGCATCTGTCCATGTCCGACAGGTTCGTTCTCCTGCATCTGTCCATGTCTGACAGGTTAGTCGTCCCGCATCTCTCCATGTCCAGCCGGTTGGTCCTCCTGCATCTGTCCCTGTCTGACAAGATCGTCCTGCTGCATCTGTCCATGTCCGACAGGTTTGTAATCCCGCATCTGTCCATGTCCGACAGGTTCGTTCTCCTGCATCTGTCCATGTCTGACAGGTTAGTCGTCCCGCATCTCTCCATGTCCAGCCGGTTGGTCCTCCTGCATCTGTCCATGTCTGACAGGTTAGTCGTCCCGCATCTCTCCATGTCCAGCCGGTTGGTCCTCCTGCATCTGTCCATGTCTGACATGTTAGTCGTCCCGCATCTCTCCATGTCCAGCCGGTTGGTCCTCCTGCATCTGTCCATGTCTGACAGGTTAGTCGTCCCGCATCTGTCCATGTCCGACAGGTTCGTTCTCCTGCATCTGTCCATGTCCGACAGGTTCGTCCTACTCCATCTTTCAATGTCCGACAGGGTCGTCCTGCTGCATCTGTCCAAGTCTGACAGGTTTGTCCTCTTGCATCTTTCCAAGTCGGACAGCTTCGTCTTCCTGCATCTATCCATATCCAACAGGTTTGTCCTCTTGCATCTGTCCCGGTCGGACAGGTTTGTCCTCCTCCATCTTTCCATGTCCGACATGTTCGTCCTCCTGCATATGTCAATGTCCGGTAGGTTTATCCCCCTGCATCTGTCTATGTTGGACAGGCTGGTCCTCCTACATCTGGCCATGCCAGGTAGGTTCGTCCTCCTACATCCGTCCATGTCGAACTAGTTTGTCCTCCTGCATCTGTCCATGTCCGACAGCTTCGTCCTCCGGCATCTGTCCATGTCTGACAGGTTCGTGCTCCTGCATCTGTCCCGGTCGGACAGGTTCGTCCTCCTGCATCTGTCCCGGTCGGACAGGTTCCTCCTCCTCCATCTTTCCATGTCCGACATGTTCGTCCTCCTGCATCTGTCCATATCGGACAGGTTTGTCCTCCTGCATCTGTCCATGTCCGACAGGGTCGTCCTGCTGCATCTGTCCATGTCCGACAAGTTCGTCCTCCTGCATCTGTCCATGTCTGACAGGTTCGTTCTCCTGCATCTGTCCATGTCCAACAGGTTCGTCCTCCTGCATCTGTCCATGTCTGACAGGTTAGTCGTCCCGCATCTCTCCATGTCCAGCCGGTTGGTCCTCCTGCATCTGTCCCTGTCTGACAGGATCGTCCTGCTGCTTCTGTCCATGTCCAACAGGTTCGTCCTCCTGCATCTGTCCATGTCCGACAGGTCCGTTCTCCTGCATCTGTCCATGTCCGACAGGTTCGTTCTCCTGCATTTGTCCATGCTGGACAGGTTCGTCCTCCTGTATCTGTCCATGTCGGGCAGGTTTGTCCTCCTGCATCTTTCCATGTTGGACGAGTACATCCTCTTGCATCTGTCCCTGTCTGACAGGATCGTCCTGCTGCATCTGTCCATGTCCGACAGGTTTGTACTCCCGCATCTGTCCATGTCCGACAGGTTTGTACTCCCGCATCTGTCCATGTCCGACAGGTTCGTTCTCCTGCATCTGTCCATGTCCGACAGGTTCGTTCTCCTGCATCCATCCATGTCTGACAGGTTAGTCGTCCCGCATCTCTCCATGTCCAGCCGGTTGGTCCTCCTGCATCTGTCCATGTCTGACATGTTAGTCGTCCCGCATCTCTCCATGTCCAGCCGGTTGGTCCTCCTGCATCTGTCCATGTCTGACAGGTTAGTCGTCCTGCATCCATCCATGTCTGACAGGTTCGTCCTCCTGCATCTGTCCATGTCTGACAGGTTAGGCGTCCCGCATCTGTCCATGTCTGACATGTTAGTCATCCCGCATCTCTCCATGTCCAGCCGGTTGGTCCTCCTGCATCTGTCCCTGTCTGACAGGATCGTCCTGCTGCATCTGTCCATGTCCGACAGGTTTGTACTCCCGCATCTGTCCATGTCCGACAGGTTCGTTCTCCTGCATCTGTCCATGTCTGACAGGTTAGTCGTCCCGCATCTCTCCATGTCCAGCCGGTTGGTCCTCCTGCATCTGTCCCTGTCTGACAGGATCGTCCTGCTGCATCTGTCCATGTCCGACAGGTTTGTAATCCCGCATCTGTCCATGTCCGACAGGTTCGTTCTCCTGCATCTGTCCATGTCTGACAGGTTAGTCGTCCCGCATCTCTCCATGTCCAGCCGGTTGGTCCTCCTGCATCTGTCCATGTCTGACAGGTTAGTCGTCCCGCATCTCTCCATGTCCAGCCGGTTGGTCCTCCTGCATCTGTCCATGTCTGACATGTTAGTCGTCCCGCATCTCTCCATGTCCAGCCGGTTGGTCCTCCTGCATCTGTCCATGTCTGACAGGTTAGTCGTCCCGCATCTGTCCATGTCCGACAGGTTCGTTCTCCTGCATCTGTCCATGTCCGACAGGTTCGTCCTACTCCATCTTTCAATGTCCGACAGGGTCGTCCTGCTGCATCTGTCCAAGTCTGACAGGTTTGTCCTCTTGCATCTTTCCAAGTCGGACAGCTTCGTCTTCCTGCATCTATCCATATCCAACAGGTTTGTCCTCTTGCATCTGTCCCGGTCGGACAGGTTTGTCCTCCTCCATCTTTCCATGTCCGACATGTTCGTCCTCCTGCATATGTCAATGTCCGGTAGGTTTATCCCCCTGCATCTGTCTATGTTGGACAGGCTGGTCCTCCTACATCTGGCCATGCCAGGTAGGTTCGTCCTCCTACATCCGTCCATGTCGAACTAGTTTGTCCTCCTGCATCTGTCCATGTCCGACAGCTTCGTCCTCCGGCATCTGTCCATGTCTGACAGGTTCGTGCTCCTGCATCTGTCCCGGTCGGACAGGTTCGTCCTCCTGCATCTGTCCCGGTCGGACACGTTCCTCCTCCTCCATCTTTCCATGTCCGACATGTTCGTCCTCCTGCATCTGTCCATATCGGACAGGTTTGTCCTCCTGCATCTGTCCATGTCCGACAGGGTCGTCCTGCTGCATCTGTCCATGTCCGACAAGTTCGTCCTCCTGCATCTGTCCATGTCTGACAGGTTCGTTCTCCTGCATCTGTCCATGTCCAACAGGTTCGTCCTCCTGCATCTGTCCATGTCTGACAGGTTAGTCGTCCCGCATCTCTCCATGTCCAGCCGGTTGGTCCTCCTGCATCTGTCCCTGTCTGACAGGATCGTCCTGCTGCTTCTGTCCATGTCCAACAGGTTCGTCCTCCTGCATCTGTCCATGTCGGACAGGTCCGTTCTCCTGCATCTGTCCATGTCCGACAGGTTCGTTCTCCTGCATTTGTCCATGCTGGACAGGTTCGTCCTCCTGTATCTGTCCATGTCGGGCAGGTTTGTCCTCCTGCATCTTTCCATGTTGGACGAGTACATCCTCCTGCATCTGTCCCTGTCTGACAGGATCGTCCTGCTGCATCTGTCCATGTCCGACAGGTTTGTACTCCCGCATCTGTCCATGTCCGACAGGTTCGTTCTCCTGCATCTGTCCATGTCTGACAGGTTAGTCGTCCCGCATCTGTCCATGTCCGACAGGTTCGTTCTCCTGCATCTGTCCATGTCTGACAGGTTAGTCGTCCCGCATCTCTCCATGTCCAGCCGGTTGGTCCTCCTGCATCTGTCCCTGTCTGACAGGATCGTCCTGCTGCATCTGTCCATGTCCGACAGGTTTGTACTCCCGCATCTGTCCATGTCCGACAGGTTCGTTCTCCTGCATCTGTCCATGTCTGACAGGTTAGTCGTCCCGCATCTCTCCATGTCCAGCCGGTTGGTCCTCCTGCATCTGTCCATGTCTGACAGGTTAGTCGTCCCGCATCTGTCCATGTCCGACAGGTTCGTTCTCCTGCATCTGTCCATGTCCGACAGGTTCGTCCTCCTCCATCTTTCAATGTCCGACAGGGTCGTCCTGCTGCATCTGTCCAAGTCTGACAGGTTCGTCGTCTTGCATCTTTCCAAGTCGGACAGGTTCGTCCTCCTGCATCTTTCCAAGTCGGACAGGTTCGTCCTCCTGCATCTTTCCAAGTCGGACAGCTTCGTCTTCCTGCATCTATCCATATCCAACAGGTTTGTCCTCTTGCATCTGTCCCGGTCGGACAGGTTTGTCCTCCTCCATCTTTCCATGTCCGACATGTTCGTCCTCCTGCATATGTCAATGTCCGGTAGGTTTTGCCCCTGCATCTGTCTATGTTGGACAGGCTGGTCCTCCTACATCTGGCCATGCCAGGTAGGTTCGTCCTCCTACATCCGTCCATGTCGAACTAGTTTGTCCTCCTGCATCTGTCCATGTCCGACAGCTTCGTCCTCCGGCATCTGTCCATGTCTGACAGGTTCGTCCTCCTGCATCTGTCCCGGTCGGACAGGTTCCTCCTCCTCCATCTTTCCATGTCCGACATGTTCGTCCTCCTGCATCTGTCCATATCGGACAGGTTTGTCCTCCTGCATCTGTCCATGTCTGACAGGTTCGTCCTGCTGCATCTGTCCATGTCCAACAGGTTCGTCCTCCTGCATTTGTCCCGGTCGGACAGGTTCCTCCTCCTCCATCTTTCCATGTCCGACATGTTCGTCCTCCTGCATCTGTCCATATCGGACAGGTTTGTCCTCCTGCATCTGTCCATGTCTGACAGGTTCGTTCTCCTGCATCTGTCCATGTCCAACAGGTTCGTCCTCCTGCATCTGTCCATGTCGGAAAGATTCGTCCTCCTGCATCTGTATGATGTCCGACAGGTTCGTTCTCCTGCATCTGTCCATGTCCGACAGGTCCGTTCTCCTGCATCTGTCCATGTCCGACAGGTTCGTTCTCCTGCATTTGTCCATGCTGGACAGGTTCGTCCTCCTGTATCTGTCCATGTCGGGCAGGTTTGTCCTCCTGCATCTTTCCATGTTGGACGAGTACATCCTCCTGCATCTGTCCATGTCCGACAGGGTCGTCCTGCTGCATCTGTCCATGTCCGACAGGTTCGTCCTCCTGCATCTGTCCATGTCGGACAGATTCGTCCTCCTGCATCTGTCCATGTCTGACAGGGTCGTCCTGCTGCATCTGTCCATGTCCGACAGGTTTGTACTCCTGCATCTGTCCATGTCCGACAGATTCGTCCTCCTGTATCTGTATGATGTCCGAAAGATTCGTCCTCCTGCATCTGTATGATGTCCGACAGGTTCGTCCTCCTGTATCTGTCCATGTCGGACAGGTTCGTCCTCCTGCATCTGTATGATATCGGACAGACTCGTGCTCCTGCATCTGTATGATGTCCGACAGGTTAGTCGTCCTGCATCTGTCCATGTCCGACAGATTCGTCCTCATGCATCTGTCCATGTCTGACTGGTTAGTCGTCCTGCATCTGTCCATGTCTGACAGGTTTGTCCTCCTGCATCTGTCCATATCCGACAGGTTCGTCCTCATGCATCTGTCCATGTCTGACAGGTTAGTCGTCCTGCATCCATCCATGTCTGACAGGTTTGTCCTGCTGCATCTGTCCATGTCCGACAGGTTCGTCCTCCTGCATCTGTCCATGTCTGACTGGTTAGTCGTCCTGCATCTGTCCATGTCCGACAGGTTCGTCCTCCTGCATCTGTCCATGTCTGACAGGTTAGTCGTCCTGCATCTGTCCATGTCCGACATATTCGTCCTCATGCATCTGTCCATGTCTGACTGGTTAGTCGTCCTGCATCTGTCCATGTCTGACAGGTTTGTCCTCCTGCATCTGTCCATGTCCGACAGGTTCGTCCTCCTGCATCTGTCCATGTCTGACAGGTTAGTCGTCCTGCATCTGTCCATGTCCGACATATTCGTCCTCATGCATCTGTCCATGTCTGACTGGTTAGTCGTCCTGCATCTGTCCATGTCTGACAGGTTTGTCCTCCTGCATCTGTCCATGTCCGACAGGTTCGTCCTCCTGCATCTGTCCATGTCTGACAGGTTCGTCCTCCTGCATCTTTCCAAGTTGGACAGCTTCGTCTTCCTGCATCTATCCATATCCAACAGGTTTGTCCTCTTGCATCTGTCCCGGTCGGACAGCTTCGTCTTCCTCCATCTTTCCATGTCCGACATGTTCGTCCTCCTGCATATGTCAATGTCCGGTAGGTTTTGCCCCTGCATCTGTCTATGTTGGACAGGCTGGTCCTCCTACATCTGGCCATGCCAGGTAGGTTCGTCCTCCTACATCCGTCCATGTCGAACTAGTTTGTCCTCCTGCATCTGTCCATGTCCGACAGCTTCGTCCTCCGGCATCTGTCCATGTCTGACAGGTTCGTCCTCCTGCATCTGTCCCGGTCGGACAGGTTCGTCCTCCTGCATCTGTCCCGGTCGGACAGGTTCCTCCTCCTCCATCTTTCCATGTCCGACATGTTCGTCCTCCTGCATCTGTCCATATCGGACAGGTTTGTCCTCCTGCATCTGTCCATGTCTGACAGGTTCGTTCTCCTGCATCTGTCCATGTCCAACAGGTTCGTCCTCCTGCATTTGTCCCGGTCGGACAGGTTCCTCCTCCTCCATCTTTCCATGTCCGACATGTTCGTCCTCCTGCATCTGTCCATATCGGACAGGTTTGTCCTCCTGCATCTGTCCATGTCTGACAGGTTCGTTCTTCTGCATCTGTCCATGTCCAACAGGTTCGTCCTCCTGCATCTGTCCATGTCGGAAAGATTCGTCCTCCTGCATCTGTATGATGTCCGACAGGTTCGTTCTCCTGCATCTGTCCATGTCCGACAGGTTCGTTCTCCTGCATTTGTCCATGCTGGACAGGTTCGTCCTCCTGTATCTGTCCATGTCGGGCAGGTTTGTCCTCCTGCATCTTTCCATGTTGGACGAGTACATCCTCCTGCATCTGTCCATGTCCGACAGGGTCGTCCTGCTGCATCTGTCCATGTCCGACAGGTTCGTCCTCCTGCATCTGTCCATGTCGGACAGATTCGTCCTCCTGCATCTGTCCATGTCTGACAGGGTCGTCCTGCTGCATCTGTCCATGTCCGACAGGTTATTACTCCTGCATCTGTCCATGTCCGACAGATTCGTCCTCCTGTATCTGTATGATGTCCGAAAGATTCGTCCTCCTGCATCTGTATGATGTCCGACAGGTTCGTCCTCCTGTATCTGTCCATGTCGGACAGGTTCGTCCTCCTGCATCTGTATGATATCGGACAGACTCGTGCTCCTGCATCTGTATGATGTCCGACAGGTTAGTCGTCCTGCATCTGTCCATGTCCGACAGATTCGTCCTCATGCATCTGTCCATGTCTGACTGGTTAGTCGTCCTGCATCTGTCCATGTCTGACAGGTTTGTCCTCCTGCATCTGTCCATATCCGACAGGTTCGTCCTCATGCATCTGTCCATGTCTGACAGGTTAGTCGTCCTGCATCCATCCATGTCTGACAGGTTTGTCTTGCTGCATCTGTCCATGTCCGACAGGTTCGTCCTCCTGCATCTGTCCATGTCTGACTGGTTAGTCGTCCTGCATCTGTCCATGTCCGACAGGTTCGTCCTCCTGCATCTGTCCATGTCTGACAGGTTAGTCGTCCTGCATCTGTCCATGTCCGACATATTCGTCCTCATGCATCTGTCCATGTCTGACTGGTTAGTCGTCCTGCATCTGTCCATGTCTGACAGGTTTGTCCTCCTGCATCTGTCCATGTCCGACAGGTTCGTCCTCCTGCATCTGTCCATGTCTGACAGGTTAGGCGTCCCGCATCTGTCCATGTCTGACAGGTTAGTCGTCCCTCATCTGTCCATTTCTGACATGTTAGTCGTCCCGCATCTCTCCATGTCCAGCCGGTTGGTCCTCCTGCATCTGTCCCTGTCTGACAGGATCGTCCTGCTGCATCTGTCCATGTCTGACAGGTTCGTTCTCCTGCATCTGTCCATGTCCGACAGGTTCGTTCTCCTGCATCTGTCCATGTCCGACAGGTTCGTTCTCCCGCATCTGTCCATGTCCGACAGGTTCGTTCTCCTGCATCTGTCCATGTCCGACAGGTTCGTTCTCCTGCATCCATCCATGTCTGACAGGTTAGTCGTCCCGCATCTCTCCATGTCCAGCCGGTTGGTCCTCCTGCATCTGTCCATGTCTGACAGGTTAGTCGTCCCGCATCTCTCCATGTCCAGCCGGTTGGTCCTCCTGCATCTGTCCATGTCTGACAGGTTAGTCGTCCCGCATCTGTCCATGTCCGACAGGTTCGTCCTCCTGCATCTGTCCATGTCTGACAGGTTAGGCGTCCCGCTTCTTTCCATGTCTGACAGGTTAGTCGTCCCTCATCTGTCCATGTCTGACAGGTTAGTCGTCCCGCATCTCTCCATGTCCAGCCGGTTGGTCCTCCTGCATCTGTCCCTGTCTGACAGGATCGTCCTGCTGCATCTGTCCATGTCCGACAGGTTTGTACTCCCGCATCTGTCCATGTCCGACAGGTTCGTTCTCCTGCATCTGTCCATGTCCGACAGGTTCGTTCTCCTGCATCCATCCATGTCTGACAGGTTAGTCGTCCCGCATCTCTCCATGTCCAGCCGGTTGGTCCTCCTGCATCTGTCCATGTCTGACATGTTAGTCGTCCCGCATCTCTCCATGTCCAGCCGGTTGGTCCTCCTGCATCTGTCCATGTCTGACAGGTTAGTCGTCCTGCATCTGTCCATTTCCGACAGGTTCGTTCTCCTGCATCTGTCCATGTCCGACAGGTTCGTTCTCCTGCATCTGTCCATGTCCGACAGGTTCGTCCTCCTCCATCTTTCAATGTCCGACAGGGTTGTCCTGCTGCATCTGTCCAAGTCTGACAGGTTTGTCCTCTTGCATCTTTCCAAGTCGGACAGGTTCGTCCTCCTGCATCTTTCCAAGTCGGACAGGTTCGTCCTCCTGCATCTTTCCAAGTCGGACAGCTTCGTCTTCCTGCATCTATCCATATCCAACAGGTTTGTCCTCTTGCATCTGTCCCGGTCGGACAGGTTTGTCCTCCTCCATCTTTCCTTGTCCGACATGTTCGTCCTCCTGCATCTGTCAATGTCCGGTAGGTTTATCCCCCTGCATCTGTCTATGTTGGACAGGCTGGTCCTCCTACATCCGTCCATGTCGAACTAGTTTGTCCTCCTGCATCTGTCCATGTCCGACAGCTTCGTCCTCCGGCATCTGTCCATGTCCGACATGTTCGTCCTCCTGCATCTGTCCATATCGGACAGGTTCGTCCTCCTGCATCTGTCCCAGTCGGACAGGTTCCTTCTCCTCCATCTTTCCATGTCCGACATGTTTGTCCTCCTGCATCTGTCCATATCGGACAGGTTCTTCCTCCTGCATCTGTCCCGGTCGGACAGGTTCCTTCTCCTCCATCTTTCCATGTCCGACATGTTCGTCCTCCTGCATCTGTCCATATCGGACAGGTTCGTCCTCCTGCATCTGTCCATGTCCGACAGGGTCGTCCTGCTGCATCTGTCCATGTCCGACAAGTTCGTCCTCCTGCATCTGTCCATGTCCGACAGGTTCGTTCTCCTGTATCTGTCCATGTCGGACAGGTTCGTCCTCCTGCATCTGTCCATGTCGGACAGATTCGTGCTCCTGCATCTGTCCATGTCCGACAGGGTCGTCCTGCTGCATCTGTCCATGTCCGACAGGTTTGTACTCCTGCATCTGTCCATGTCCGACAGATTCGTCCTCTTGTATCTGTATGATGTCCGAGAGATTCGTCCTCCTGCATCTGTATGATGTCCGACAGGTTCGTACTCCTGTATCTGTCCATGTCTGACAGGTTCGTCCTCCTGCATCTGTATGATATCGGACAGACTCGTGCTCCTGCATCTGTATGATGTCCGACAGGTTAGTCGTCCTGCATCTGTCCATGTCCGACAGATTCGTCCTCATGCATCTGTCCATGTCTGACTGGTTAGTCGTCCTGCATCTGTCCATGTCTGACAGGTTTGTCCTCCTGCATCTGTCCATGTCCGACAGGTTCGTCCTCATGCATCTGTCCATGTCTGACAGGTTAGTCGTCCTGCATCCATCCATGTCTGACAGGTTTGTCCTGCTGCATCTGTCCATGTCCGACAGGTTCGTCCTCCTGCATCTGTCCATGTCTGACAGGTTAGGCGTCCCGCATCTGTCCATGTCTGACAGGTTAGTCGTCCCTCATCTGTCCATGTCTGACATGTTAGTCGTCCCGCATCTCTCCATGTCCAGCCGGTTGGTCCTCCTGCATCTGTCCCTGTCTGACAGGATCGTCCTGCTGCATCTGTCCATATCCGACAGGTTCGTTCTCCTGCATCTGTCCATGTCCGACAGGTTCGTTCTCCTGCATCCATCCATGTCTGACAGGTTAGTCGTCTCGCATCTCTCCATTTCCAGCCGGTTGGTCCTCCTGCATCTGTCCATGTCTGACAGGTTAGTCGTCCCGCATCTCTCCATGTCCAGCCGGTTGGTCCTCCTGCATCTGTCCATGTCTGACAGGTTAGTCGTCCCGCATCTGTCCATGTCCGACAGGTTCGTCCTCCTGCATCTGTCCATGTCTGACAGGTTAGGCGTCCCGCTTCTGTCCATGTCTGACAGGTTAGTCGTCCCTCATCTGTCCATGTCTGACAGGTTAGTCGTCCCGCATCTCTCCATGTCCAGCCGGTTGGTCCTCCTGCATCTGTCCCTGTCTGACAGGATCGTCCTGCTGCATCTGTCCATGTCCGACAGGTTTGTACTCCCGCATCTGTCCATGTCCGACAGGTTCGTTCTCCTGCATCTGTCCATGTACGACAGGTTCGTTCTCCTGCATCCATCCATGTCTGACAGGTTAGTCGTCCCGCATCTCTCCATGTCCAGCCTGTTGGTCCTCCTGCATCTGTCCATGTCTGACATGTTAGTCGTCCCGCATCTCTCCATGTCCAGCCGGTTGGTCCTCCTGCATCTGTCCATGTCTGACAGGTTAGTCGTCCCGCATCTGTCCATTTCCGACAGGTTCGTTCTCCTGCATCTGTCCATGTCCGACAGGTTCGTTCTCCTGCATCTGTCCATGTCCGACAGGTTCGTCCTCCTCCATCTTTCAATGTCCGACAGGGTTGTCCTGCTGCATCTGTCCAAGTCTGACAGGTTTGTCCTCTTGCATCTTTCCAAGTCGGACAGGTTCGTCCTCCTGCATCTTTCCAAGTCGGACAGGTTCGTCCTCCTGCATCTTTCCAAGTCGGACAGCTTCGTCTTCCTGCATCTATCCATATCCAACAGGTTTGTCCTCTTGCATCTGTCCCGGTCGGACAGGTTTGTCCTCCTCCATCTTTCCATGTCCGACATGTTCGTCCTCCTGCATCTGTCAATGTCCGGTAGGTTTATCCCCCTGCATCTGTCTATGTTGGACAGGCTGGTCCTCCTACATCTGGCCATGCCAGGTAGGTTCGTCCTCCTACATCCGTCCATGTCGAACTAGTTTGTCCTCCTGCATCTGTCCATGTCCGACAGCTTCGTCCTCCGGCATCTGTCCACGTCTGACAGGTTCGTGCTCCTGCATCTTTCCCGGTCGGACAGGTTCGTCCTCCTGCATCTGTCCCGGTCGGACAGGTTCCTCCTCCTCCATCTTTCCATGTCCGACATGTTCGTCCTCCTGCATCTGTCCATATCGGACAGGTTCGTCCTCCTGCATCTGTCCCGGTCGGACAGGTTCCTTCTCCTCCATATTTCCATGTCCGACATGTTCGTCCTCCTGCATCTGTCCATATCGGACAGGTTCTTCCTCCTGCATCTGTCCCGGTCGGACAGGTTCCTTCTCCTCCATCTTTCCATGTCCGACATGTTCGTCCTCCTGCATCTGTCCATATCGGACAGGTTTGTCCTCCTGCATCTGTCCATGTCCGACAGGGTCGTCCTGCTGCATCTGTCCATGTCCGACAAGTTCGTCCTCCTGCATCTGTCCATGTCCGACAGGTTCGTTCTCCTGTATCTGTCCATGTCGGACAGGTTCGTCCTCCTGCATCTGTATGATATCGGACAGACTCGTGCTCCTGCATCTGTATGATGTCCGACAGGTTAGTCGTCCTGCATCTGTCCATGTCCGACAGATTCGTCCTCATGCATCTGTCCATGTCTGACTGGTTAGTCGTCCTGCATCTGTCCATGTCTGACAGGTTTGTCCTCCTGCATCTGTCCATGTCCGACAGGTTCGTCCTCATGCATCTGTCCATGTCTGACAGGTTAGTCGTCCTGCATCCATCCATGTCTGACAGGTTTGTCCTGCTGCATCTGTCCATGTCCGACAGGTTCGTCCTCCTGCATCTGTCCATGTCTGACAGGTTAGGCGTCCCGCATCTGTCCATGTCTGACAGGTTAGTCGTCCCTCATCTGTCCATGTCTGACATGTTAGTCGTCCCGCATCTCTCCATGTCCAGCCGGTTGGTCCTCCTGCATCTGTCCCTGTCTGACAGGATCGTCCTGCTGCATCTGTCCATGTCTGACAGGTTCGTTCTCCTGCATCTGTCCATGTCCGACAGGTTCGTTCTCCTGCATCCATCCATGTCTGACAGGTTAGTCGTCCCGCATCTCTCCATGTCCAGCCGGTTGGTCCTCCTGCATCTGTCCATGTCTGACAGGTTAGTCGTCCCGCATCTCTCCATGTCCAGCCGGTTGGTCCTCCTGTATCTGTCCATGTCTGACAGGTTAGTCGTCCCGCATCTGTATGATGTCCGACAGGTTCGTTCTCCTGCATCTGTCCATGTCCGACAGGTTCGTTCTCCTGCATTTGTCCATGCTGGACAGGTTCGTCCTCCTGCATCTGTCCATGTCGGAAAGATTCGTCCTCCTGCATCTGTATGATGTCCGACAGGTTCGTTCTCCTGCATCTGTCCATGTCCGACAGGTTCGTTCTCCTGCATTTGTCCATGCTGGACAGGTTCGTCCTCCCGCATCTTTCCATGTTGGACGAGTACATCCTCCTGCATCTGTCCATGTCCGACAGGGTCGTCCTGCTGCATCTGTCCATGTCCGACAGATTCGTCCTCCTTCATCTGTATGATGTCCGAAAGATTCGTCCTCATGCATCTGTATGATGTCCGACAGGTTCGTCCTCCTGTATCTGTCCATGTCGGACAGGTTCGTCCTCCTGCATCTGTATGATATCGGACAGACTCGTCCTCCTGCATCTGTATGATGTCCGACATGTTCGTCGTCCTGCATCTGTCCATGTCTGACAGGTTAGTCGTCCTGCATCTGTCCATGTCCGACAGATTCGTCCTCCTGTATCTGTATGATGTCCGACAGGTTCGTCCTCCTGCATCTGTCCATGTCGGACAGATTCGTTCTCCTGCATCTGTATGATGTCCGAAAGGTTCGTTCTCCTGCATCTGTACGATGTCCGAAAGGTTCGTTCTCCTGCATCTGTCAATGTCCGACAGGTTCGTTCTCCTGCATCCGTCCATGTCCGACAGGTTTGTCCTGCTGCATCTGTCCATCTCCAACAGGTTCATCCCTTCTGCATCCGTCCATGTCGGACAGGTTCCTCCTCCTGCATCTGTCCATGTCGGACAGGTTCGTCCTCCTGCATCTGTCCATGTCTGACAGGTTAGTCGTCCCGCATCTGTCCATGTCTGACATGTTAGTTGCCCCGCATCTCTCCATGTCCAGCCGGTTGGTCCTCCTGCATCTGTCCATGTCTGACAGGTTAGTCGTCCCGCATCTCTCCATGTCCAACATGTTTGTACTCCTGCATCTGTCCATGTCCGACAGATCCGTCCTCCTGCATCTGTATGATGTCAGACAGATTCGTCCTCCTGCATCTGTATGATGTCCGACAGCTTCGTCCTCCTGCATCTGTCCATGTCGGACAGATTCGTTCTCCTGCATCTGTATGATGTCCGAAAGGTTCGTTCTCCTGCATCTGTCAATGTCCGACAGGTTCGTTCTCCTGCATCCGTCCATGTCCGACAGGTTTGTCCTGCTGCATCTGTCCATCTCCAACAGGTTCATCCCTTCTGCATCCGTCCATGTCGGACAGGTTCCTCCTCCTGCATCTGTCCATGTCGGACAGGTTCGTCCTCCTGCATCTGTCCATGTCTGACAGGTTAGTCGTCCCGCATCTGTCCATGTCTGACATGTTAGTTGCCCCGCATCTCTCCATGTCCAACATGTTGGTCCTCCTGCATCTGTCCATGTCCGACAGGTTTGTGCTCCTGCATCTGTCCATGTCCGACAGGGTCGTCCTGCTGCATCTGTCCATGTCCGACAGGTTTATACTCCTGCATCTGTCCATGTCCTACAGATTCGTCCTCCTGCATCTGTAATATGTCCGACAGATTCGTCCTCCTGCATCTGTATGATGTCGGACAGAGTCGTCCTCCTGCATCTGTATGGTGTCCGACAGGGTCGTCCTGCTGCATCTGTCCATGTCCGACAGGTTTGTACTCCTGCATCTGTCCATGTCCGACAGATTCGTCCTCCTGCATCTGTATGATGTCAGACAGATTCGTCCTCCTGCATCTGTATGATGTCCGACAGATTCGTCCTCCTGCATCTGTCCATGTCCGACAGGTTCATTCTCCTGCATCGTTATGATGTCCGACAGGTTCGTCCTCCTGCATCTGTCCATGTCCGACAGGATCGTTCTCCTGCATCTGTCCATGCTGGATAGGTTCGTCCTCCTGTATCTGTCCATGTCGGGCAGGTTCGTCCTCCTGCATCTGTCCATGTCTGACATGTTAGTTGCCCCGCAGCTCTCCATGTCCAGCAGGTTGGTCCTCCTGCATCTCTCCATGTCTGACAGGTTAGTCGTCCCGCATCTCTCCATGTCCAACAGGTTGGTCCTCCTGCATCTGCTCATGCCTGACAGGTTCGTCCGCCTTTATCTGTCCATGTCCGACAGGTTTGTACTCCTGCATCTGTCCATGTCCGACAGGGTCGTCCTGCTGCACCTGTCCATGTCCGACAGGTTTGTACTCCTGCATCTGTCCATGTCCGACAGGGTCGTCCTGCTGCACCTGTCCATGTCCGACAGGGTCGTCCTGCTGCACCTGTCCATGTCCGACAGGTTTGTACTCCTGCATCTGTCCATGTCCGACAGATTCGTCCTCCTGCATCTGTAATAATTCCGACAAATTCGTCCTCCTGCATCTGTATGATGTCGGACAGACTCTTCCTCCTGCATCTGTATGATGTCCGACATGTTCGTCTTCCTGCATCTGTCCATGTCCGACAGATTCGTCCTCCTGCATCTGTATGATGTCCGACAGATTCGTCCTCCTGCATCTGTCCATGTCCGACAGGTTCGTCCTCCTGCATCTGTCCATGTCCGACAGGTTCGTCCTCCTGCATCTGTCCATGTCTGACATGTTAGTCGTCCCGCATCTGTCCATGTCCGACAGGTTCGTCCTCCTGTATCTGTCCATGTCGGGCAGGTTCGTCCTCCTGCATCTGTCCATGTCTGACAGGTTAGTCGTCCTGCATCTCTCCATGTCTGACAGGTTCGTCCTCCTGCCTCTGTCCATGTCTGACAGGTTCGTCCTGCTGCATCTGTCCATCTCCAACAGGTTCGTCCTCCTGCATCTGTCCATCTCCAACAGGTTCGTCCTCCTGCATCTTTCCATGTCTGACAGGTTTGTCCTGCTGCATCTGTCCATCTCCAACAGGTTCGTCCTCCTGCATCTGTCCATGTCGGACAGGTCCGTCCTCCTGCATCTGTCCATGTCCAGCAGGTTCGTCCTCCTGCATCTGTCCATGTCTGACAGGTTAGTCGTCCCGCATCTGTCCATGTCTGACAGGTTAGTCGTCCCGCATCTGTCCATGTCTGACAGGTTAGTCGTCCCGCATCTGTCCATGTCTGACAGGTTAATCGTCCCGCATCTGTCCATGTCTGACAGGTTAGTCGTCCCGCATCTGTCCATGTCTGACAGGTTAGTCGTCCCGCATCTGTCCATGTCTGACAGGTTAGTCGTCCCGCATCTCTCCATGTCCAACAGGTTGGTCTTCCTGCATCTGTCCATGCTGGACAGGTTCGTCCTCCTGTATTTGTCCATGTCGGGCAGGTTCGTCCTCCTGCATCTGTCCATGTCTGACAGGTTACTCGTCCTGCATCTCTCCATGTCCAGCAGGTTCTTCCTCCTGCATATGTCCATGTCTGACAGGTTAGTCGTCCCGCATCTCTCCATGTCCAACAGGTTGGTCTTCCTGCATCTGTCCATGCTGGACAGGTTCGTCCTCCTGTATCTGTCCATGTCGGGCAGGTTCGTCCTGCTGCATCTGTCCATGTCTGACAGGTTCGTCCTCCTGCATCTGTCCATGTCTGACAGGTTAGTCGTCCCGCATCTGTCCATCTCCAACAGGTTCGTCCTCCTGCATCTGTCCATGTCGGACAGGTCCGTCCTCCTGCATCTGTCCATGTCCAGCAGGTTGGTCCTCCTGCATCTGTCCATGTCTGACAGGTTAGTCGTCCCGCATCTGTCCATGTCTGACAGGTTAGTCGTCCCGCATCTGTCCATGTCTGACAGGTTAGTCGTCCCGCATCTGTCCATGTCTGACAGGTTAATCGTCCCGCATCTGTCCATGTCCAACAGGTTGGTCTTCCTGCATCTGTCCATGTCTGACAGGTTAGTCGTCCCGCATCTCTCCATGTCCAACAGGTTGGTCTTCCTGCATCTGTCCATGCTGGACAGGTTCGTCCTCCTGTATCTGTCCATGTCGGGCAGGTTCGTCCTCCTGCATCTGTCCATGTCTGACAGGTTAGTCGTCCTGCATCTCTCCATGTCCAGCAGGTTCGTCCTCCTGCATATGTCCATGTCTGACAGGTTCGTCCTCCTGCCTCTGTCCATGTCTGACAGGTTCGTCCTCCTGCATCTGTCCATGTCTGACAGGTTCGTCCTCCTGCATCTGTCCATGTCTGACAGGTTAGTCGTCCCGCATCTGTCCATGTCTGACAGGTTAGTCGTCCCGCATCTCTCCATGTCTTACAGGTTAGTCGTCCCGCATCTGTCCATGTCTGACAGGTTAGTCATCCCTCCATCTGTCCATGTCTGACAGGTTAGTCGTCCCGCATCTGTCCATGTCTGACAGGTTAGTCGTCCCGCATCTCTCCATGTCCAACAGGTTGGTCCTCCTGCATCTCCTCATGCCTGACAGGTTCGTCCTCTTGCATCCGTCCATGTCTGACAGGTTTGTCCTCCTGCATTTCTTTGGAAAGGGACTTTTTGTGTCTCTTGTGATATTCGGCCATCATGTGAAATCATGTATTATTCTCAATGGGACACAGATTTGACAGCTTCTGATTGGTCAAACCTTCATCTAAGAACCATGAATCAGAGACAGGTGGACACCCTCATCACATAATGTCCTGTAGATGTTAGTCAGTGTTGTGACAGAACCGGGTTTTGGGCTGAAACTGGACCACGACCTGCAGAGCTCTGATTGACTGGAAGTTTTAGTCAGACAGGTTCGTCCTCACTGTATCAGGGTCAGTTTGTCCTCTGATGCTTAGCACCCTCCAGTGGACAGATGCTGCTCCTGTTCCGGGTCTGAACAGAATCCAAACCTGCTGAAGTAGACCTGAATTTGTTCATTCATTCATTTTCTGATCCTGCTTAGTCCTAGTAAGGGTCGTGGAGAGGTGGAGCCTATACCATTAGCCCTTGGGCGAGAGGTGAGATACACCCTGGACAGGTCCCAAGTCCTTCGCAGGGCAAACACAAACAGACAAACAACCATTCCTGAATTTGTTATTGTTATAATTGTTTTATTATTATAATAAAATTATAATGATATGATAATAATAACAACAACAACAATAATCATAATAATTATGATTATGACTGATTTATTTATTTATTTATAATGTTTGAACAGCAGCAGTTTCACCTTGCCATTCTGACATGATGATGGTTTATTTTTACCAGCATGAAATGAAATGAAAAATACTTTATTAATCCCCAAAGGGAAATTCAGTGTTGTAGTAGATAATTAATTGGAGGAGGTCTTGTTCTGGAGGCTGATGGCTGCTGGCAGGAACGATCTTCTGTATCAGATGCTGCAAAGCTGACTGCACTCTCCACAACAGACTTATAGAAGATATGCAACATCTTGGTGCAGACGTTAAACCATCTCAGCTTCCTTAAGAAGTACAGTCTGCTCTGACCTTTCTTGTAGATGTAGTCAGTGTTGCATTTCCAGTCCAGTTTGTTGTCCAGCTGAACTCCAAGATACTTGTATTCCTCCACCACCTCCACCTCCTCTCCCAGGATGGAAACAGTGCTTTGTTTATTCTTCTTCCTCCTGAAGTCAACAATCATCTCTTTTGTTTTGCTGCTATTTAATATGAGATGATTGTCACCGCACCATTTAACACACTGACTGACCAGTTCTCTGTACTCTGCTTCTTGTCCATCCCTGATACACCCCACAACTGCAGAGTCATCAGAGTATTTCTGCAGATGACAGGACTCAGAGTTGTACTGGAAGTCTGAGGTGTACAGAGTGAAGAGGAATGGCCAGAGTACAGTTCCTTGTGGTGCACCAGTGCTGCTGACCTCCATCTCAGACACACAACCTTTCAGTCTCACAAACTGGGGTCTGTTTGTGAGGTAGTCATAGATCCAGGTGGTTGTGGAGGTATCCACCTGGAATTTATGGAGCTTCTCACATAACAAAGCAGGCTGAATGGTATTAAAAGCACTGAGAAATGAAAGAACATGACCCTCAGAGTGCTGCCTGAATGGTCCAGATGAGAGTGTGCTCTCTGGAGCAGGTATATGATGGCATCTTCAACCCCAAGTCCATTACGATATGCAAACTGGAATGGGTCCTGAAAGGTGTTTACTTGCTTGTTGAGGTGAGCCTGTAAGAGTCTCTCCAGGACTTTCATGATGTGAGATGTCAGGGCAACTGGTCTATAGTCACTTGGTTCAGCTGGTTGTGTTTTTTCAGGCACTGGAACAAGGCAGGAGGTTTTCCACAGTACTGGGACTCTATTTTGTCTCAGACTGGTGTTGAAAAGGTGCTGGAGAATCGGACATAGTTGTTTTGAGCAGGTCTTGAGAACTCTGGGACTGACACCATCTGGACCTGCAGCCTTGTTCTGGTTCAGTTTCTCAAGTTGCTTCTTAACCTGATTGCAGGAGACAAACAAGGTGGAGGTCTCAGGATGTCCTGATGTGGAGGGAGATGAAGCTGTGTTCTGGTCCATGACTGAGCTGCAGGGTGACAGATTGGAGGCGTGACAGGAAAGCAGTGGGCTTATGGAGGGTGTCTGGTCTGTTGGGCTGGAGGTAGGGGGTGAACTGAACCTGTTGAAGAATATGTTCAGCTCATTAGCTCTGTCCAGACCTCCATCAGGCTGGTCCTCCTTTAACTTGAAGCCGGTGATCTTCTTCATTCCAGACCACACATCCCTCAGGTTATTCTGCTGGAGCTGACTTTCTAACTTCTTCCTGTAGTCCTCCTTGCACTTCTTAGTTTGTGTTTTAAGTTGTTTTTGTGTTGCCCTCAATAACTCCCTGTCTCCATCCCTGAAGGCTTTCTTTTTTATGTTCAGCAGCTTTTTCAGGTCACTGGTGATCCAGGGTTTGTTATTGGGGAAGCACCTCACTGTTCTTGTTGGGACGATGCTGTCCACACAGAAGTTTATGTAATCTGTCACACACTCAGTCATGGCGTTGATGTCGTCTCCATGAGGTTCACAGAGGACGTTCCAGTCTGTAGCCTCAAAGCCTCAAGAGCATCTTCAGCTTCAGCAGACCAGATTTTGATAGTCTGTGTGATGACTGGTTCCTGCTGAACGATGGGCTTGTAGGTGGAGGTGAGAAGAACCAGATTATGGTCAGATCTTCCTAAAGGAGGCAGGGCAGAACAACTGTATCCATTATTCATATTTGCATAAAATAAGTCCAACATCTTATTTTCTCTGGTGGAGCAGCTGACAAACTGCTGGAATGTTGGTAGAGTTGCAGAGAGGGAGACGTTGTTGAAGTCTCCGGAGATCGCCATGAATGAGTTTGGATGCTGTGTTTGTAGCCGAGCAACGACGGAGCTGATGACGTCACAGGCTGTGTCTGGTGCGGTACCAGGTATTATATAAACCACTACCAGAATAACACAGGTAAACTCTCTGGGTAAATAATATGGACCGAAGCTCACAGCTAACAGTTCCATGTCCCTTGTGCATATCTTCTCCTTGACAGTAACATGTCCAGGATGACACCAACGCTGGTTAACCAGCACTGCAACTCCACCACCCTTTAGCTTTCCGCTGTGTTGTCTACTGCGGTCTGCACGGACCGTTTTAAAGCCCGGTACAGACACATTACAGTCAGGGATGTGTTCATGCAGCCATGTCTTGGTGAAGCACATAACACTGCACTCTCTGTATTCTTTCTGAGACCTTGTTAGCATCTCGAGCTCTTCCGTTTTGTTAGCTAGCGATCTCACATTACCCATGATGACGGTCGGGAGAAATGGTTTAAATTTCCATTGCTTTCTCCTCTGTCTCACTCCCACTCTGCATCCTCTTCTCTTACTTTTCAAATCAATCGGGATTTGATGTGTTGTTTTGCTGATAATCCTGATTTTGGAGCGTTTAATTACATGATCCTGATTGTAAACAAGTCTTTCGTTGCCATGGAGACCCCTCATAACAAGTCTTGAGAGACCCAAAAATATGCAGAAAAATCTCCCTTGCAGCACACCCTCCGAACCGGCATGAAATCCTGAGAAAAAAATACCTAATTTGAGGTAATATCTATGTGAGAAGAGTTTGTACTTTTAAAAAAATCAAGATAGCAAGTCAGAGCTACTACAATTTGCTGCCAACAGACGGCACAATCTAGAATAGAATGAAATGAAATAATGAAAGCGATGAACCGCCACACGCCTCTGATAACATATCATTGCATTATCCATCAAAAAGCTTTGTGTGTGAAGGTGCTGGCGATGGATGACATCGTGACCACAGTCATGAAAGCAGTGAACTTTATTCGGGCGCGAGGCCTGAATCACCGTCACTTCCAGCTGTTTTTGCAGGAGGCGGGCTCGGAGCATGGATATGTGCTGTACCATACAGAAGTACAGTAAGTGAGTAGGAGCATGAAATCCTCAGAAAAAAGAGTTTTTATTTTAAAAAATATAGATCGCAAGTCAGAGCTACTACAATTTGTTGCCACCAGATGGCGCAGTCTGGAATGGAAAGGGACATGTTGCAATGGTCCAGGATTGGACCATCAAGTTGACAAGGAAAGGTCCATGTCAGCATGTCCCATGGAACATGGAAAGGGACTCGTGGCATTCTGTTTTTTCCTGGAGGGATCTTCATGAGAACTGGTCCGATCTGACTGATCCAGATCAGCATGTGGATGCAGGAATCCACAATGTAGCCAAGATGCTGTGGATTCATTATCAGTCGATCTGGAATCTGATAGTGGATCCATATAAGATGGATTTAGGACCAGAACATCTGCTGCAGGTCTCGGGTTTCATTTATAAAGCTGCCTTACGACCAAAACCCACCAGTAACATCACCAGTAAACTTTATAAAAACACTACTTTGCAAGACAATGTCCTGCCTCCACCAACTCTGACCTGCCGTACACACAACATCTGTAGAAATGGCAACACCAACGAAGAAGAACGAAACCAAGGAAATGATGTGAAAATTAAGACATTTTTCAAACATCAAATATGAACGTTGACACAAATTGTTAACATTATGTTTTGATATTGATGGTACAGCACCAATAAATGTGGATTCACATCAGAAATGTTATTAATAAGAACATTGGCCATAAAAACCAGTTCTGCCCTCCATCAGCCCGATGGCTGCTACACCACATTTGGCTGTGGAGAACATAGTTCTGTTACTCTGCTCTGGGTGGGAAAAGGAGCAGACCCCACCTGTCAGTCACTTCCCTTTGGAAGGTACCTGGACAGGCAGACAACGTCCACCAGCAGTCTATCTGTCCCTGCTGGTGGATGTGGTCTATGTGTCCCTGGTGGGGAAAGGGCTTTACATGTCCCTGGTGATGGACGTGGTCTATCCGTACCTGTTGTGGACGTGGCCTACGTACCCCTGTTGGTAGACGTAATCGACCTGTCACTGCTGTTGGACACGGTCTACATATTTCTGTTGATGGACTGGTCTACGCGTTGCTGCTGGTGGACATGGTCTATCAACATAATAGATGGTAAGTGATGCTGGAATATATAAAACACGAGTCTATATTAGTCAGCAGGAAGCCTGATCAGTGATACAAGATATCTGACTTCATGTTATTGATCTGTACAGTAACACAGCAGCTCACATCAGTGGCTGCATCAATCAGAGATCTGTCATGTTGACATAACGACATTTTTCACACTCCTGGCTAAAACGGTGTCGTGGAATTTATCCGATGAGAAATAAATCTATAAATCAACTGTTTTCTGTTCAGATTTATTGATCATGTACAGATGTTGCGAGCGAGAGGTCTCGAGAGCTCTGCCCCGCTCAGAGTGTTACAGCATTCTTTAAACAACCTCAGCCTGGCAGCACTAGTCAAAACAACTGCTAGCTTGAAGATAACAACAGTCAGAGCTGAAGTAGGCCTTGAACAGAACACTTGGTTTTATGCATGAATCTAATAAAACAAGCTTACTGAACTACTCTAAACTATGCAGAATAGATAACTTGTATTACATAAAAGAAGCTTAATAAATGAGTAACATCTTAAAACAGGATCCCACCACAATTCCCCCTTTTGATCCCCTCCAGGATCAACACAAAAGAACCACAATACACAAACACAATAGAGCAAAGAAAAACCAAATCCATAAAACATCACTAACTACCCAAAGAGATACAGGAAACTAAAACATCAGAATGTTCACACCCGGCAGGGTTTGAAGAGCATTCATCATAAAACATCCCGTAAGGAAAAACAATCACACATCAGCGTCAGAATCAGAACTACCATCACTATCAAAACAGAAGGGAAAAGGATCAGAGAGAGAGGAAGACCCGAAGTAGGAAGTGGGTCATAAACAAGCTGAGGAATGCGCTGACCTAAGGCAGCATCAACCAGCCTAAGCAGCAGAGCCCTGATACACAGGATGCAACAGCATCCACACAAAAGCAGCAAAACAGAGAAGGATGCAACAGAAGTCAGAACTGATGCAGCGAGGGCCCGAAATCTACCAAACCCATCAAACCAGCCATTCCCAAAGGGGGCATCAATGCCAGAGAGCACAGCCATCTTACTACTAAGGGATCTAAGGCCATCCATAGCACGAGTGAGCTTCCCCATAGGGGCAGTGTTGTTAGGAATGTACGTGCAACACTGCTCCCCAAACAGAGAGCAGACACCCCCTCGCTCAGCCAAGATCATGTCCAATGCCATCCTATTCTGGAAAGCCATCAGGAGGTCGCCTTGAACGGGTCCCGGCGAGGGCCTGGAATATACACAAATAACCTCATATGATAACAGGAGTTAATAAAAGTGTCACCCCGATACCGGCTAGGAGGAGGATGCTGTAAAAGGGGTTCAGAAGTTGTGTTAAATGTGAACACCAGTGTAGTCTTTGTAAGGTCCAATTTCAACACATGAGACCACCTGCGAGAATTCTCATTATCCATGTAGGAGGAAGGAGACCAGTTAGTCCCAGTATAGGAAAAAACGGTCCCCCAAGTAGACGCAGAAGCGGAGTCAGACAAATACCATTGGTAACCAGTCCACTGATCACCGTGCTTCTCAAAGAACCGGAGAGAGGACAGAGGAAGAGACACCGTAGCAGAAAATGAAAGGGTATTGTAACACACATAAGGCGCAGACGTCTCAAACATGGAGGAGGAAGAGCCCGAACAGGGGCTCTGAAGAATGCCAATTGGGGTATAAGAGTGGATGGGCTTGCTTATCGGAATCCACCTAGACACCCGGCGACCACAGCATAAAGGAGGCGCTGTAGGGAGAGGCAGAGGGGTGGTTGCCACAGTGAGGTTAACAAGAGGCAAAGCAGATTGATTAAAGAACACAATGATTACACAATGATTACAGCAAAAATGACCAAGCAACACGTAGAGCCTTTTAATGACCAGCCATGAACCCTGAATGGTTGCTAGGGTCGATTCCTCTCCATGACACCAGAGAGGAATCGGTGGAGCTTGCGTTGGAGCTTGGCACGCTACTGTTGCAGGTGGACGCTAGTTTCACTCCACACTGATATTGCTTGAGAACGCCGACTGGTCTTCAGGTGTGAGTAGACTGTCTCACTACCCACGCTACCACAGGGATTATTCTGCCCTCTGCTGGGTGGTGCGTTACACTGCTGCGACAGAGGTAGCAGCAAGACGAAGAGCAGAGTTCACCTTCCACTGAGGATGTACAGAAGTGAAGGCCACAGGTCTTCAGATGTGAGAGTAGACTTTCTCACATCCAACACCACCACAGGGGATTATTCTGCCCCTATGTTGAGTGGGGTGACAACGCTGCTAGGGTGGACCAGAAGCAGCTGGAGGAGCCTCAGCAGGAGGAGGCACCTTCCTGCAATGAGTCGCGTGCACCCACGTGGCTCTCTCCCCCACCTTCACTGCAGTCTGAGTGATCAGGAGAACCTGGAAGGGCCCCTCCCAACGCCGTTGATTCCACCTCCGTCTCTTGAAGCTCTTAACCAGAACGAAGTCCCCAGGTCTAAACGAATGGAGCTGTCCCTCCGCGGGCAAAGGGAGGGATGCTGACACCTGTGAGCGGATGCCTGAAAGAGTTTTAGTCAGGTTAGCACAATACGACAACATGTTGCTCTCACACAGAGCCGTATCAGGAGGCGGAGCCTTGGGTGGGCCATCCCAACGTTCGGTGGAGCTGCAAACAGAATCTCAAAAGGACTGAGATTAGATCTTTCCCTCCTACGCATGCGCATATACATCAGCACAATGGGAAGGGCCTTCGTCCAGGGGAGGCCTGACTCCGCACAGTACTTCGCCAGTTTGTTCTTCAGGGTCCCATTTTCCCTCTCAATTGCTCTCCCACTCGTCGGACTGTAGGAGCAGTGTTTCCTGACATCAATGCCTAGATGCAGGGAAATCTGAGACAGTGCCTCATTAGCAAAATGAGTTGCACAGTCACTGGACAGACGTCCAGGGAGACCCCAGCGAGGAATTATTTCACATAGTAGGGCCCGCGCCACAGCAGACGCATCTGCCTTCGAAGTGGGAAAAGCCTCAACCCACTTAGACCACATGTCCACAACCACAAGACAATACCTCTTTCCTTCAGAGGGCGATACTTCAATGAAGTCCATCATCACATGTTCAAATGGCCCTGCAGGGGGTGGATGTGCCGCACTGTCAGCGTCCCGTGCCTGCCTGCCCGGATTGTGGGAAGCACAAACCAAGCATGCCTGGCAGTACCGCTGAGCACACGCCGTGAAACCCCTTGTGAACCAATGCGCCGCCACGATGTCCATCATTCCCCCTTTGGACACATGGTCCAAACCATGTGACAACTTAGCAAAATGATGAAACAAAGCAGAGGGCAAGCAAGGTTTACCATCAGGCCCAAACCAGCCCGCATCAGAGCAGGTGGCACCCACTTTCCTCCATAGACGCTTATCATCCTGCGAAGTCAGGGACTGCATCGCAGAGAGGGAGGACGGAATCGGTGAGGACACTGCAACAAGAGAAAAAGAAGACATCCGAGAGGACAGGGGGCCCCGAGCAGCAGCATCCGCCCGTGCATTCCCTGTAGAAACGGGGTCTGAACCGTTAGTGTGAGCAGAGCACTTACATACAGCAATCTGTGAAGGAAGCAAAATAGCAGATAAAAGCCTGTCGATCAGAGCATGATGGAGCACAGGTTTACCGTCCGACCTGAGGAAACCACAGTGTTTTCAGAGCGCCCCAAAATCATGCACAACCCCAAACGCGTAACGCGAGTCAGTCCACACGGTCACCGTCCTGTCCCGAGCCAGCGAGCAAGCGCGAGTGAGTGCCACAAGTTCAGCAGCTTGCGACGAGAAATGAGACGGGAGAGCAGCAGCCTCCACAACCTCATTAGCGGAGCAAACGGCATACCCAGCATAACAAACTCCTGTGTCAGAGTCCCGAGAAGCAGAGCCGTCAACATAAAAAACCAAGTCAGGACCCACCAGAGGCCGGTTAGAAAGGTCAGGCCTGGGGGTGCAAAGGATGGTCAGTTCAGCCACACAGTCATGGGGTGTGCCATCGTCAGGAGTGGGCGGGAGGGTGGCCGGATTGAGAACAGTGCAACGCTTCACAGTGACATTAGGGAGGCCCAAGAGGCTTGTGTGATACCTCAGGAACCGCGGAGCGGAGAAGGGCGAAGTTCTGTGCTCGGACAAGATCAGGTGGACTTCATGAGGGACCAGCAAGGTGAGATCAGAGTAACCAACTATGTCCCTTGAAGCAGCCAGAGCTCTGTCAGCTGCAGCCACTGCACGCAGACAGTGAGGCAAACCAGCAGCAACCGGATCCAGTTTACACGAGAAACAAGCAACTGGTCTCATAGAGCCACCGTGGTCCTGAAGGAGAACAGAAGTCATGCAACCTCCACGCTCACTCACGGTCTGGGTGAATGGCTTAGACGGGTCAGGGAGCCCCAGCGTAGGAGGAGACTGAAGGGCCAACTTCAGGGCCTCAAAGGCCGATGAGGCCTCCGGAGTCCACTGCAGCCTCACTGACATGGGCAGGGAATGTGTCAGGGCACGAAGGGGTTTGGAGTACTCTGAAAAGTTAGGAACAAAGGCTCGGCAGTATGAACAGAGTCCTATGAACGAAAGGAGCTGCCTCACCGTCTCAGGCTTGGGAGCCTTCTGAATCGCTGCGAGATGTTTCGAAGAGAGACGCCTGCCCCGCCCAGAGACGCAGTGACCCAGAAACACAACCTCAGGTTGAGCAAACTGCATCTTCCTTTTGCTGACCTTGTGACCCTCCGCCGCCAAGTGGCAGAGCAGAGCCACAGTGTCAGCCACACATTGCTCCCTCGTCGGCGCATAAAGAAGCAAATCATCCATGTACTGGAGGAGGGCAGACCCCCCCGTCAAAACCAAAGAAGACAGAGAATCGGCCAGGGCCTGGTTATACACAGTGGGTGACTCACAATACCCCTGTGGCATCCGAGTGAAGGTGTAGCCCGGCCCGCAAACTGAAATGCAAACCAAAACTGAGATCCCTTGTCCACAGGAACGCTATAGAAGGCGTTGCTCAGGTCGATCACCGTAAATCACTTAGAATGCGGAGGAACTGTAGACAAGATGGTATGAGGATTTGGCACCACCAGAGTGCGAGCATGCACTGCTGCATTTACGGCAGTGAGATCCTGGATAAAACGCCACTCCTCTGGTGCAGGGGGCTCACGGTACTTCCTAATCGGCAGAATGGGCGTGTTAACAGGAGAGTCATCACAAGGCACTACCACACCCGACTGCAGGAGTGAATGAAAAACCGGCCGTATGCCTGCAAGTGCTTCAGGCCTCAGGGGATACTGAGCCCGGCGAGGGCGAAAGTGAGACTTAGGCGTGACCACCAACGGTTGACAGTTCTTTATGAGTCCAACATCATAGGGATGGGAAGCCCACACACAGTCAGGAACCGAACTCAATTCAGGGAACTGGCCATCCTGTGAAGGGGAAGAAACAAGAGAGGCAGTCAGAGAAGTATGGATGACGTGAAGCGATCTCAGAGCTGGAAGCTGGAGATGACATGGGGTTTTGCAGACGTTCAAGGAAGGAGAAAACAAGACCGAACTGTCAGAAGTGGGCAGCCAATCTGATGCAGATAGACAGGCCCTCATCCAGGGCCCTAGGTCCTGCCAGTCATCCGATTTCCCAAGAGCTACATGAGGACTGCTATTCTGCACATCAAACAATTCCTGCTGGTCTGGATTAAGCAGAATAGAGAGGGCACATCTCGTGGAGGACCAAATCAGATCTTGGGAGTGTACAGCATCTTCTATGCCTGCAAAGAAATGTTTTTCAAAGTCAAGGTCAGGAGCACAGGCCACGTGTGCAGCGCAATGAAGACCCTCTGCAGACATGTACTGTGCAGCATGTGAAAGCCGCTCGCGTGCCATAGAACACAGCTGTTCAGACTGCTCTGAGTTTATCCACCACTGGTAGATAAACACGCCGCCCGAAGATACATGATTCACTAAGGAGTAGGCAGATTTAGAATTTGGATAGACCTCCACTCCAAGTGGGGTCGAACGAAGTTCAATACTCATAGCAATCATAAGATCCCGTCCCAGCAGATTAAACGGACAGCATTTAGAAAGCAAGAATGAATGTTTGAATGAGGGAGCACCATCTGAGGAGCAAGTAAGAGGAACAGTAAAGTTTTCCTTTACTTCCGAACCACTTGCAACCAGACAATAGAGATACCTCCCACTAAGGCTGGTGTTCGGCAGGTCAGATTGGCGAATCACTGAAAATGTTGCTCCAGAATCAACAATAAAACTGAGTTTCTTTGTTCCAACAGTCAACATCATTGTGGGCAGATTTAAAATACTCTCTTCAGTGGGTGTTTGTAGCAATGTGTGTGTTGGTGTGTGTGTTGGTGTGGGTGAGCACTTATCTGTGTGTTCTGGCGCCAGAGAAGGGCGGTCCTCAGTCGAACTCCCCTCCGAAGCTCCACCCTGCTTCACCTCTCAGTCTGCCAATTGGGGTCTGGCCGGTCCCCTAAGTCCTCCCCTTTCCCCATTGCGGAAGTAGCCACGTCTACGACCTCTCCCCCTGCGACGCCAAGATTTCAGGGGGCACTGCATAGCCCAGTGGCCTGGTTGGAAGCAACAGTAACAAACGTCATCACGTTGTTGCATGTCAGGAAGTGGATAACGGGTTCCCACGTGTGAGAGGAGGTGGAGCTGCATCTTGTGATGAGTGTCCTCCTTTTTCTGCTGGTCCTTAGCAGCTTTGTCATCCCGCCTGCGCTGCTGGTGTTTAGCATGGCGAACCACATCAGCCAGACACACAGATGAATCAAAACAACCCACACGAGTCCTTGACCGCGTCAGCAAGCCGGGGGTCCATGTTGCTGAGAAACTGCTGCTTCAGAAGGCCCTCATAGGGGCCCATGCGAGCGTCGGGGTACCCCAGGGGTTTCTCTAAACCACTATGAGCATCAAAAACAGTTTGCAAACGTTCCAGGAAGTCCTCCACTGTTGTGATCCTGTTCCCTGGTGGGCGTGTCTGGCATCCTAGCACCTGATCTTCATCTTGGCAATCAGCGGCAGCACTATTTAAGATCCGCCCAGCCTGCTGTTCATCGCCAGATTGTTGAACGTCCTGCGGTACAACTCTCGGCCTGAAAGATTCTCCCTGTGTGTAGTCCTGATCGATAACCTGTGTGTTTTTTCCCCGTCAGAGATCCTGCCTGTATGCCCGATTGCTGCCCTGTCGCTTACCTGCCTGCCTGCCTGCCTGCCTGCCTGCCTGCCCGCCTCTCTGTCTGCTGGGTTTGCCTCCCCGCTTGTCTGCCTGCTGACTAAACCTATCTTCCGCATCCACCTGGGAAAGAATCAGAAATCCGAAGGAAGCAAATAAATTATTGTTTGAAACTCCTAGCCGAGTCCGCATGTGAATCCCCCGCACTTGACGTCAACCTAACATCCACGGCTTCACCTGGCTTCTGCGTGGAAAGATCACAGGTAACTGGGACAAAGTCTCTGACAGACTGCAGAAACCGAACAACCCACTCTCTGTAGTCAATGTCTTGGTCCTTTGCGGACTCCTGGTTCCATGCAGGGGTCGCCGGCTGGAAATGCATGTTGAACAGGGGTCTCAGAGGAGAGAATTGGGAGGGGGTGAGGACGTTCATCATGACTCGACCCAATTCACCAGAGGTGGGAGTGAAATCCCAGATAAACTCCAACAACACCTTGGCAAGAACATCTCCTCCCTTTTCAGGAGGCGGCAGGTGTTTTGCAGCCTTTATGATATCATCCGGAGTCCACGCTCGGTAAACAAACATTGGAGCCCCATGTGATCCCCCCACCTGTACCATCGGCAGTTGGGGAACATGAGACTTGTCTGCTGTCTAGTACGGCTGGAAATAGGAGGATCAGACTGTGTGGAACTGATGGTGCATTGTGCACCAAAGGCCCCTGCAAGATTGTCCTGTAGCGACGCCTGGTGGACTGGACTGAGTACCGGAAGTGGGGGAGTGGCAACACATGGCACAGCCTCGGGCGACGCCTGGTGGACTGGACTGAGTACCGGAAGTGGGGGAGTGGCAACACATGGCACAGCCTCGGGCGACGCCTGGTGTACTGGACTGAGTACTGGAGGTGATGGGGTGGCGACACGTGGCACGGCCTCGGGCGACGCCTGGTGGACTGGACTGAGTACTGGAGGTGATGGGGTGGCGACACGTGGCAAGGCCTCGGCCTCAGACGATGATGACTGCGCGCTGCTGTGGTGTGAGCTCGGTCCATCATCTTTTCTCTCCCGATAGTGCTGATCAGTTGGACAATAAGGCGGAAGGGCGGAGTCCAGAGAGTAGTCGACTGCAGATGCCCACATGGATGTCTGTAATGAAGGATAAAGAGAAGCTGAGGTTCCTGGTTTAACATTAGGTTTCTTAGCAGGCCTCTCCTGTCCCTTATCACCATGTGCTGCTCCAGACATAACTGTCTGGCTTTTCTTCTGGCCCTTACTTCCTCTTAATTCACACTCTTGTTCCCATTTCTTTAGACATTCATTCATTCTGTACATCATTTTCACATCTTCACTCTTAACCGTTTTTCTTTCCAACATCTTACAGCGTTCTTTTTCTAGTTCATCTCTCAACCTCTTCAACTGGTTCTTACTAAGTGATCCACCATCAGGAAACCCGAACTTTTCACACCACAAAACGAGAAATTCACAACGTTATGAATGTATCATATATGTATCATATATATATTTTATATATATATATATATATATATATATATATATATATATATATATATATATATATATATATATATATATATATATATATATATATATATATATATATGCCTTTTCTGGAAAGGAAAATTATTTCTTTTTGTAGAAGAAGACAGTATATAGAAAAAAAAAAACCCTTTTGGGAATTTTAGCCCTTGGTGAGAAAAAATAGTTTTTCCTTAAAAGGAAGAATAGACTTTAACAAAAAAAATCTCATCTGAGACATATCCTACACTTGGTTTGTGCCTCTATGGAGACTATTCTGAAAAAAAGAAATATAACATTTTAACATCTTTCTCTGAATGAGGAAGATATTTAGTATGGGTTAACCCCTAAGGGGAATATTCTTTATTATTCTTTGTTTGTATTAATCTCATTGTTATAACCTGAAAAACTTCAATAAAAAGGGTAAGCGTTACGTTATAACCTTAACCTCCCAACAAAAAGTTAGCTTCTTCATTCTTCCAGTTTAAGGACAAGAAAGCAGGAAGGAGTCCTCAAACTCTCCAGGTAAGCCCCTTTACCCAGACGCCAGCAGAGGCAGAAGGTTTGGAACTATTATGCTGTTCTTATAACCTTCCGACCCCTGGCAGCGAAAAACTAGACTAAGCTCGGAGGGTACAAAGAACCGTTTAGTTAGGCTAATAGTTGGGACCTTTTTGTAGGGGATCAGTGTGAGAGACTATCCCCGGGGGGTCAGAGTGAGAGTCTGCCCCCCACCCCCTAATGAGTAAGAGATAGGCTTCGGCAATATTCTCTGAAGGGGTTTTATTAAATAACTCTAGTAAGAAATTAGCTTAAATAACAGTTTCTTGTTAGGGTCTAGGATGATTAAAAATAACTCTACTGTGAAATTAGCTTCAGTAACAGTTTCTCATTAGGGTCTAGTAATATAATATAAAATAACTGGTGGGAAACTAACGTCAGCAACAGTTTCTTATTGGATATTAAAAAGAATTCAAAGAACTAGTCCTAGGCATAGTTCTAGAGAGTTCGAACCTCATAACCAGATTCTCACTGGTTATAAAAATATAAAAATGAGCTGCAGATGTGTGCAGATAGTGGAGACGCTACATAACATGCTACTAAATGGTAACGTGTCCCGTTCAGCTGCGACCAGCGCTGTTGTCCCCGACCTCCAACCATCATGTTGGAACCAAACTGCTGCCAAACGTCTAGAAGTGATGCAACACATCAGAGGTGGACAATTCTCATTTATTCCTACTTTTTCTCATTTCTACAGGGTGGTCTTCACTGCCCCCCCCCCTCCAACCACAGCTGCAAACCCAGCAGGGACACACTGGAACACCAGTATGTTCCCAGTAAATAAACTGGAGTGAGAGACGTCTCGTGTGGACGTTCCGGGGTCTGTGGACCATCTGGGTCCAGCATCTCTGTGGACTCGCAGGTTTTCCCAGCAGCTTCTAATCTGTGGGAGTGGGCAGCGGCCCCCCTACCTCCTCCTGTGGACGGCCATGTGCTTTTTCCCTCCACTGTCATGTGTGGCGGTTTGTTCTTTCTTTCTGGAGGTGTCCGGTGGTCTGATGAGACGCCTGCTGACGCTCCTCCACCTTCCTGGCGGTGCTGATGTCCGTCCCGCCTCCACCTGATCAGTTCTACATGCTGGAATTTCTACGTCACATTCCAGAAAGTTCCTTCGTTTCCCTGCTGAGCGTCATGGACATAACACGGATTCATGTCTATCAGGGGTCACATGACTTTTTATAGCTGACATGTGGGCGTGGCCAAATGGCCCCTGGTTTAATTGAGGTCCCCCATGGTAAATGTGGCCCTCGGGGTAATTGTGGTACCCCATTTATCTGAGGCCCCTGGAGTAAATAAGGCACCCCCAGGATAAATCTAGTCCTCTGGGTAAATGTGGCCCCAGGGGCAAATAAGGCTCCTGGTTTAAATAAGGCCCTTGGTCTTATTAAGGCTCCCCAGGGTGAACGTGGCCCTCGGGCTGAACGTGGCCCTCGGGGTGAACGTGGCCCTCAGGCTGAACGTGGCCCTCGGGGTGAACGTGGCCCTCGGGCTGAACGTGGCCCTCGGGGTGAACGTGGCCCTCGGGCTGAACGTGGCCCTCGGGCTGAACGTGGCCCTCGGGGTGAACGTGGCCCTCGGGCTGAACGTGGCCCTCGGGGTGAACGTGGCCCTCGGGCTGAACGTGGCCCTCGGGGTGAACGTGGCCCTCGGGGTGAACGTGGCCCTCGGGGTGAACGTGGCCCCTGGGTCTCACCAGGTTGTTTTATCTTGTTTTAGCTGGAAATCATTGCTTTTGTTTTGCATGTGGTGCAAAGTGTCTCACTTTGTTGTTTACATAAATCACTCAGAACAATGTTTTATCCCAGTTTAACCAGAACCAGAACGTCTACTTGATGTGTCTGATATCAAAGACAAACAGACGGCGGTTCATCAGGAAGGTTTTATTGGTGAGAACAGGTGTCGGTGCTCTCACTGGATCTCCTGAGTGTCGGTGGTGACCTCTCCGTCCTCGGTGATCTCCTTGGTGACGATCACCACCTTCCTGGTGGTGGTGGAGGAGGAGGTGGGCAAGCTGCAGGGATGAGACACATTTACCTGATTATGGCGGGAATTTCATTAACCTTTTGCATGCTTCTGCACGCCAGGAAACATCTCAGTCAGCTGATTACTGTCATGATAAATCATTCACCATAAATATGTAAATCTCATGTTTGTTTCTTCGTCATTTATCATGACGTTTAAATTTCCTATACATTTTTTTATATCTTTTAAAAATAATTAGAGAATAATTAATTATTATAAATGATTATTTAATAATCATACTAATGATATAATTAAGTTATAAATTTTAAGGATAAATTAATAAAGTACTTATTTACCAATAAGAAAACAATTTTATTATATCGTTGTTTTTTTATATATAATTATTTAATATATAATATTAAGTGCATATAATAATTGTAGTTTTACATGATGTAATAGTTTCTATTTAATCTCTTTCTAAGGTGGATGTTGCGGGACGCGCTGGGCTCACCTGGCCACCTCCCCGTCCAGCAGCCTCCTGTACTCGGCGATCTCCATCTCCAGCCTGGTCTTGATGTCCAGCAGCATCTGGTACTCCTGGCCCTGCCGCTCCAGGTCAGCCCTCAGCTGCACCAGCTGCTCCTCCAGAGACGACACCTGGTTCTGGTAACCAGCCAGCTGCATGGCGTAGCGCTTCTGAGTCTCTGCCAGCGTCCCCTCCAGAGACGCTTTCTGAGGTGCAGAACAGGAAAGGTGTCAGTGGTGTAACGTTGAGCCATGAGGGGAGGGGGGCTGGTGGAGACTTACCATGCTGAGCTGAGCCTGGAGCTCGATCTCCAGACTCTGTAGAGAACGTTTGACCTCTGTGACCTCTGAGCGAGACGACTGTAGAGTCTCTGAGCTCACCGCCACGTCTTTGAGTATTTCTTCTGACTGTTTACAGAAAAACATGAATTTTTTAGAAATGTATTTTTGCTAATCATTGAGTTCATGTGCAATTCTTCTTCTGGCCACGAGATGGCGCCAAACCACAACCATCACACAAAGAGTTAAAGTGGATTCATGGTTTTCTCTAACTGGACTGTGACACCCTGACCTGGTGGGTTTCAGAGCCCCACCAGGATCCAGCTGGGTTGCTCTGGACCCACCTTGGTCTGGAACCACTGGTCCAGGTCTTTACGGTTCTTGGAGGCAACGCTCTCGTAGTGTTCTCGGATTTCAGCCATGATGGTGGACAGGTCCTGCTGGGGAGCGGCGTCCACCTCCACGTTCACCTGACCGCCCATGTTGGACCGCAGAGCCAGCAGGTCCTGGAGGAGGATCCATGATGGACATAAGTATCATGTTTGATCAGCAATCCCAGCCTGTATGACCCAGATCCCAGCTAGACCTGGTCCTGCTGGTAGTCCTACTCACCTCCTCATGGTTCTTCTTCAGCATGATGAGCTCCTCCTTCAGGGCTTCGATCTGCATCTCCAGGTCAGACCTGAACAGTGTCAACTCGTCCAGGAGCCTCTTCAGGCCCGCGATGTCGGCCTCCACGCTCTGGCGCATGCCCAGCTCGCTCTCGTACCTGCAGCATCCAGACCACAGTTAGCTCGTTCATCTCAGCTTAGAGAACATGACTCGCTTCACACTCACTTGACTTTGAAGTCATCAGCAGCCAGCCTGGCGTTGTCGATGGCGAGATGCAGAGATCCATTTGTGCGGGTGGCGTCCAGGATCTGAAACCAGAGAAGAGGTTTTAACCCAAACCGATGGTCTCCCAGGTGGACTCACTGGGTTCAGGGTGTGGTTCATGTCACTTTCAGGCTTTGCACTGAACGAAGCGGAGCATCTCCGGTTCCTGATGAACCCTGAAGCTCGGTCTTTACGTCCTCTACACTCATGGAACTATAAAACTGCACCTGGAAGCAGAACCTGAACTCACCTGGTCTTGTAAGTTCTGGATAACAGCTGTGTGTGCGGAGTAGTCTCGGCCCTGAGGTGTGGCCTTGCTCTCCAGGAACTGCCGGATCTTCAGCTCCAGGTCTGCGTTGGCAGCCTCCAGCTTGCGGACTTTCTCCAGGTAGGACGCCAGCCGGTCGTTCAGGTTCTGCATGGCCATCTTCTTGTTGTCAGAGATGTCGATGGCGTCGGCCAGGTTGAAGCCTCCGGAGGAAGCGGAGGAGGAGGAGAGCCCTGCACCGGCAGCAGAGGAGAAGCTTCGGGGAGCGCTGATGCTGGAGATGCGAACTCCACTCCCCCCGGCGCCGCCGTAGACACTGGGGGCCCTCATGGAGCCCAGGCGGTTCCCACCGGAGTAGCTGATGGAGCGGCTGGAGTACATGGAGTTCATTGTGGAGGATTTTGCCGGCTCTGGGTGGAGACGAGGAGAGAATGCAGGTGAGGATGGGGAGGGCGGCTTTTATGTGTTGGAGGGTTGAGGAGTGGGGGTTGGGGGGGCGTGGCTCCTCCTGCTCGCCTCGAGGCTGGAAACAATGAACTCCATCATTGCAAGAATGTCACATATTTCCATCCACCGCATGGATATGTCCATAAAACATCTCTCCGGCCTTAGCTGGACCTCCCAGCCCCCACCTCCACCCTCCCCCACCCTTCATGTGAACCAGATGTAACCAGTTTTCATCTCTTCTGATGAGAACTGGGCTTATTTCAGACTCGGACCCCCTCTGTCCCCCCACCAGGACCGGACTGCCGTGCCTCAACCTGCCTGTTGTTCCTGGTCTGGCTGTTGTGTTGCTTTGGGCCCTGCAGGTCTGATCACATCCCCCCACCCGTCCCAGTCTTCTTGTTGTGCAACCAAACAATGAAAAGCAGTGTTGAGTGTCTGTGGAACTGGTTTCCTGCTCCGCGGATCAGGAAGAAACAAATGACCAGAAGAAAACACGAGACAGTTGGGTGTGGCTGGAACGCCACATTATTCCTGGATGATACATCGGCTGTTCGATGGGTCCTGTCAGACAAAACGACTCCAAATTCACTGTACATAATATCAAATACAGCACTTTATTGATCTTGTCTTCATGTCACTGAATCATAACCAAGAAATTAATCACAAATAAACTCGTATAATGCTTAATTAGGACAAAACAAATTCTGTTTGGTATCTCAATTCACTGAATGTTGGGATGAGGTGTTAAATCTCAACAGAAATTGAAGGCAGTCCATGCAAATCTCAGCAAGAAATCCTGTTTAAAGAAACATCCGAATCTGATATCCAGGAGTAATCTGATTACTGTAGTAATGTGATCCGATGCACCCACATTCACAATAATAGGTATAATAATAGTTATAACAATAATAAAAAAATATGTTTTTGCGGGAGACAGCAGTATTAGCATTAACTGCTAATGTGAGAGACAGCAGTATTAGCATTAGCTGTTAATATGTGAGACAGCCGTCGTAGTGTCAACTGTTAATGTGGAAGGCAACAGTATTAGCATTAGCTGCCAATGTGGGAGACAGCAGTATGAACATTAACTGCTAATGTGGGAGACAGCGGTATTAGCATTAACTGCTAATACGGGGAACAGCAGTATTAGCATTAACTGCTAATATGGGAGACAGAAGTATTAGCATTAACTGCTAATGTGAGAGAAAGCAGTATTAGCATTACCTGCTAATATGGGAGACAGAAGTATTAGCATTAACTGCATATGTGAGAGACAGCAGTATTAGCATTACCCTCTTGTGTGAGAGACAACAGTATTAGCATTAACTGCCAATGTGGGAGACAGCAGTCGTGGTGTCAACTGCTCATGTGGAAGGCAACAGTATTAGTATTAACTGCTAATGTGGGAGACAGCAATATTAGCATTAACTGCTAATGTGGGAGACAGCAGTATCATTGTTAACTGCTAATGTGAGCGACAGCAGTGTTAGCATTAGCTACTAATGTAGGACACAGTAGTATTAGTGTTACCTGCTAATGTGGGAGACATCAGTAGTAGTGTTAACTGCTAATGTGAGAGACAGCAGTTTTAGCATTAGCTGTCAATATGGGAGACATCAGTCGTGGTGTCAACTGCTAATGTGGAAGACAACAGTATTAGCATTAGCTGCCAATGTGGGAGACAGCAGTAATAGCATTAACTGCTAATATGGGAGACAGGGGTATTAGCAATAACTGCTAATGTGGGAGACAGCAGTATCATTGTTAACTGCAAATGTGAGAGACAGCAGTTCTAGCATTAGCAACTAATGTAGGAGACAGCAGTATTAGTGTTAACTGCTAATGTGAGAGACAGCGGTTCTAGCATTAGCAACTAATGTAGGACACAGCAGTATTAGTGTTAACTGCTAAAATGGGAGACATCAGTATTAGTGTTAACTGCTAATGTGAGAGACAGCAGTATTAGCATTAACTGCTAAAATGGGGAACAGCAGTTTTAGCATTAACAGCTAATGTGAGAGACAGCAATATTAGCATTACCTACTAATGTGGGAGACATCAGTATTAGTGTTAACTGCTAATGTGGGAGACATCAGTATTAGTGTTAACTGCTAATGTGGGAGACATCAGTCTTAGTGTTAACTGTTAATGTGGGAGACAGCAGTATTAGCAATAACTGCTAATGTGGGAGACAGCAGTATCATTGTTAACTGCTAATGTGGAAGACAGCAGTGTTAGCATTAGCTACTAATGTAGGAGACAGCAGTATTAGTGTTAACTGCTGATATTGAAGACAGCAGTTTTAGCATTAACTGCCAATGTGGGAGACTGCAGTATTAGCATTAACTGCTAATATGGGAGACAGCAGTAATAGCATTAACTGCTAATATGGGGGACAGTAGTATTAGCATTAACTGCTAATGTGGGAGACTGCAGTATTAGCATTAACTGCTAATGTGGAAGACAGAAGTATTAGAATTACCTGCATATGTGAGAGACAGCAGTATTAGCATTAGCTGTCAATATGGGAGACAGCAGTCGTAGTATCAACTGCTAATGTGGAAGACAACAGTATTAGCATTAGCTGCCAATATGGGAGACAGCAGTATAAACATTAACTGCTAATATGGAAGACAGCAGTATAAACATTAACTGCTAATGTGGGAGACAGCAGTATTAGCAACAACTGCTAATGTGGGAGAGAGCAGTATCATTGTTAACTGCTAATGTTAGAGACAGCAGTGTTAGCATTACCTGCTAATGTAGGAGACAGCAGTATTAGCATTAACTGCTAATGAGGGAGACTGCAGTATTAGCATTAACTGCTAATGTGGGAGACTGCAGTAATAGTGTTAACTGCTAATGTGGAAGACAGAAGTATTAGCATTAGCTGCTCATGTGAGAGACAGTGGTATTAGCATTACCTGCTTATGTGAGAGACAGCAATATTAGCATTACCTACTAATGTTGGATACATCAGTATTAGCATTAACTGCTAATTTGGGAGACTGCAGTATTAGCATTAACTGCTAATGTGGGAGACAGCAGTAATAGCATTAACTGCTAATATGGGAGACAGGGGTATTAGGAATACCTGTAATGTGGGAGACAGCAGTATCATTGTTAACTGCAAATGTGAGAGACAGCAGTTCTAGCATTAGCAACTAATGTAGGACACAGCAGTATTAGTGTTAACTGCTAAAATGGGAGACATCAGTATTAGTGTCAACTGCTAATGTGAGAGACAGCAGTATTAGCATTACCCACTAATGTTGGATACATCAGTATTAGCATTAACTGCTAATTTGGGAGACTGCAGTATTAGCATTAACTGCTAAAGTGGGAGACAGCAGTATAAACATTAAGTGCTAATATGGAAGACAGCAGTATTAGCATTAATTGCCAATGTGGGAGACAGCAGTATCAGTGTTAACTGCTAATGTGGGAGACAGCAGTATTAGTGTTAACTGCTAATGTGGGAGACAGCAGTATTAGCATAAACTCAAGTTCAGGGTCTGCACACTTCCAAGTGCACAAACTACATGGGCTACGGAGTGTTCTACGTCATCTGCACACTCCGAAGTGCGCTTACTGTCACTAAAATGAGACGGCTTATCTAGTGGAAGAGAATTACCCATAGTGCTCCAGTCCTCCGTTGCCTAGCAACTACATATTCCAAGTTTATCAAATTCCTGATCCCATTCATCCACAAAAAACACAAAAATATTGTTTAAAATGACAGAAAATGGTGCCAGTAATTTTAAATTTATTTTCCTTTTCCTTTGTGTGTAAATGAACAACATGAGGCGGTTTAGACGAGTTCTCCTTGTGGTTCAATAGAAAGATTTTTCAAAAAGCAAACAAATATGATAAAATAATAAATGTTCCATCAGTCATAAGCTAATATTTAGTAGAACAATCCTCTGATGTTTCCAGTCCAGTCAGGTGTTTTCTGTTCCTCCCAGTCAGACTTCTCCACCTGTTAACAGGTATTTTTTCCCACACTGTTCATCAGAAAAATGCTTTAATTAGTCCAGAACCAGTTTGTTTGTTTGTTTCTTTCTTTCTTTAACTCATTAAATGACAGTGTCTTATACGACTGGATTATATTTTAGCACGTTTCATTATTGTTCCTTATTCCAGTCTCCAGTTATCTGAGTGACTGTAATAACACTGGGAATGATGCTGGAATGATGCTGGAATAACACTGGGAATAATGCTGGGAATGATACTGGAATAACACTGGGAATGATGCTGGGAATGATGATGGAATAACACTGGGAATGATGCTGGAATGATGCTGGAATAACACTGGGAATAATGCTGGAATAACACTGGGAATGATGCTGGAATGACACTGGGAATGATGCTGGAAAATCACTGGGAATTATGCTGGGAATGATGATGGAATAACACTGGGAATGAGGCTGGAATGATGCTGGAATAACACTGGGAATAATGCTGGAATAACACTGGGAATGATGCTGGAATTATGCTGGAATGATACTGGAATAACACTGGGAATAATGCTGGGAATAACACTGGGAATGATACTGGAATTATGCAAGAATGATGCTGGAATAACTCTGGGAATAACACTGGGAAAAGTGCTGGAATAACACTGGGAATGATGCTGGAATAACACTGGGAATAATGCTGGGAATAATGCTGGGAATGATGCTGGGAATGATACTGGAATTATGCAAGAATGATGCTGGAATCACACTGGGAATAATGCTGGAATAATACTGGGAATGATGCTGGGAATGATGCTGGAATAACACTGGGAATGATGCTGGGAATGATGATGGAATAACACTGGGAATGAGGCTGGAATGATGCTGGAATAACACTGGTAATAATGCTGGGAATGATGCTGGGAATGATACTGGAATTATGCAAGAATGATGCTGGAATAACACTGGGAATAACACTGGGAATAATGCTGGAATAACACTGGGAATGATGCTGGAATGACACTGGGAATGATGCTGGAAAATCACTGGGAATTATGCTGGGAATGATGATGGAATAACACTGGGAATGAGGCTGGAATGATGCTGGAATAACACTGGGAATAATGCTGGAATAACACTGGGAATGATGCTGGAATTATGCTGGAATGATACTGGAATAACACTGGGAATAATGCTGGGAATAACACTGGGAATGATACTGGAATTATGCAAGAATGATGCTGGAATAACTCTGGGAATAACACTGGGAAAAGTGCTGGAATAACACTGGGAATGATGCTGGAATAACACTGGGAATAATGCTGGGAATAATGCTGGGAATGATGCTGGGAATGATACTGGAATTATGCAAGAATGATGCTGGAATCACACTGGGAATAATGCTGGAATAATACTGGGAATGATGCTGGGAATGATGCTGGAATAACACTGGGAATGATGCTGGGAATGATGATGGAATAACACTGGGAATGAGGCTGGAATGATGCTGGAATAACACTGGTAATAATGCTGGGAATGATGCTGGGAATGATACTGGAATTATGCAAGAATGATGCTGGAATAACACTGGGAATAACACTGGGAATAATGCTGGAATAACACTGGGAATGATGCTGGAATGACACTGGGAATGATGCTGGAAAATCACTGGGAATTATGCTGGGAATGATGATGGAATAACACTGGGAATGAGGCTGGAATGATGCTGGAATAACACTGGGAATAATGCTGGAATAACACTGGGAATAACACTGGGAATGATGCTGGAATAACACTGGGAATAACGCTGGTAATAATGCTGGGAATGATACTGGAATTATGCAAGAATGATGCTGGAATAACACTGGGAATGATGCTGGAATAACACTGGGAATGATGCTGGAATAACACTGGGAATAATGCTGGAATAACACTGGGAATGATGCTGGAATAACACTGGGAATAATGCTGGGAATAATGCTGGGAATGATGCTGGGAATGATACTGGAATTATGCAAGAATGATGCTGGAATAACACTGGGAATGAGGCTGGAATGATGCTGGAATAACACTGGTAATAATGCTGGGAATGATGCTGGGAATGATACTGGAATTATGCAAGAATGATGCTGGAATAACACTGGGAATAACACTGGGAATAATGCTGGAATAACACTGGGAATGATGCTGGAATGACACTGGGAATGATGCTGGAAAATCACTGGGAATTATGCTGGGAATGATGATGGAATAACACTGGGAATGAGGCTGGAATGATGCTGGAATAACACTGGGAATAATGCTGGAATAACACTGGGAATAACACTGGGAATGATGCTGGAATAACACTGGGAATAACGCTGGTAATAATGCTGGGAATGATACTGGAATTATGCAAGAATGATGCTGGAATAACACTGGGAATGATGCTGGAATAACACTGGGAATGATGCTGGAATAACACTGGGAATAATGCTGGAATAACACTGGGAATGATGCTGGAATAACACTGGGAATAATGCTGGGAATAATGCTGGGAATGATGCTGGGAATGATACTGGAATTATGCAAGAATGATGCTGGAATAACACTGGGAATAATGCTGGAATAACACTGGGAATGATGCTGGGAATGATGCTGGAATAATACTGGGAATGATGCTGGAATAACACTGGGAATGATGCTGGGAATGATGATGGAATAACACTGGGAATGAGGCTGGAATGATGCTGGAATAACACTGGGAATGAGGCTGGAATGATGCTGGAATAACACTGGTAATAATGCTGGGAATGATGCTGGGAATGATACTGGAATTATGCAAGAATGATGCTGGAATAACACTGGGAATAATGCTGGGAATAATGCTGGAATTATGCTGGAATGATGCTGGAATAACACTGGGAATAATGCTGGAATAACACTGGGAATGATGCTGGAATAACACTGGGAAAAATGCTGGGAATGATACTGGAATTATGCAAGAATGATGCTGGAATAACACTGGGAATAATGCTGGGAATAACACTGGGAATGATGCTGGAATAACACTGGGAATAATGCTGGAATAACACTGGGAATGATGCTGGAATAACACTGGGAATAATGCTGGGAATGATGCTGGGAATGATACTGGAATTATGCAAGAATGATGCTGCAATAACACTGGGAATAATGCTGGGAATAACACTGGGAATGATGCTGGGAATAATGCTGGAATTATGCTGGAATGATGCTGGTTTTAAATTGGCTGATCGGAGATCAGTCTCTAAGAAGGGTCTCAGTCTGGTTTTTGTGTTATGGATGATGATGATGACTTTTCATGTCTTTGATCTGGCCCAGCCAGCATCATCGTATACCACACACAGTATCATCATTTGTATCCAAGATTCTGGTTCCAACTGGTTTAACTTACACCAGTCTGGAAACTCTTCAGAGTTATGGCGTTCCTCTTGATTCTGGTCCAGGTCCTCTTCTCTTCCTCCCAGTTTCCACTGGGAAATATAATCAGGAAATGTAAGTTGTCATGGTTGTGCTGATGACGTCCAGCTGACGTCCATGAAATCTGAGGGAGCCAATCAGGTGCTGAAAACAACTGATGTCATTGTTGTTGGTAAAAAAAAAAAACCTCAGTAATTTGGTTTCCAGTTAATTTGGGTGCTGTTACCATTGTTCCCAGTTTCTTCTGGTTTCTACTGTAGAGTAATTATTACCAAGGGTTCTCTCTTCATCTACATATCAAACATGTTTCTGGATCAATCCTGTTTATCTAAAGAACATCTCTGAGATCAGAATGGTTTTTATTACAACCTGGCTGAATAACAGATCCATCACCTTCAGAATGGACCTGAATCCAGTTTCATCCGGATGCCTGACTCAGAGAGACCACGTCTCCCGTTTCCGCTTCTCTTCACTGAATTCCTCTTCAGTATAGAAAGTAAAGTTCTTCTAATAATTTCTAAAGTCCTTAATGGTCTAAAACATCACTGTTCCTGAAAGCTGAAATATTTCTGGTTCCAACTGGATCTGTCAGTCCTGATCAGCACACTCAAAAATAGAGGTACCAGCTTGTACCTAAAAAGGTACAAATGCTTGTCGCTGGGGGTGTACTCTTTTGAGAGACATTTCTGTACCCTTCAGTTCTGGTCTATTTTTGTACCTTATCAAGTTCAACCTGACCTTATCAAGTTATTTTTTTATGTTTTCCACAGCATTAGGCCTGGTCCATTCCACTTAGCAATATTATCTTATCTTTAATCTAGAAATAATCTTCAAAAACTCAAAATACTGACCAGCCATACACTTAGTTTGCAGCATCTGACCTTCATTGTCTGGTGTAGTAAATGACTGTTAAGTAGTACTACTGTCATCACTCAACTCTGCTCTAGTTTGTAACATTAAAGCCATTAACATTACATTTTTCAATGCTGCAGGTACCCTTATGGTCAAAATGGTACAAATTTGTACTTTATGTCACTTTGAACCCTTTTTCCTACTCTGAAGGTGCTTCTGGTCTCTTAAAGACCAGTATTGTACTTTTGAGAGAACATTTCTTTAAAATGTACCTATAGGTACAGAAATGTCCTTATCTTGTACCTCTATTTTTGAGAGTGAGGAACAAGAACTTGTAGGTTTTCAGACAGCTGCCAGACTGGGTTGGAATTTACACTTTTCATTCACTTTGAATTTTCAGATTTTTTTCATTCGTTTCTCTTCATAATGTTTTTATTTCTGCTTTGACTGCTATGAACATTTATTCATCAAAAAAATAGAGACGTAGATGTAAAGGTCCCACCGCCTGTCCACCTTCAGGGGAGGGAGCCAAAAGGAGACCCTAGGCCCTGAACGCCCCTCCGCATATACACCCAAACCCTCACACCCACCCAGCATAAACAGCCCCCCCCCCCCCCATACACACACACACACACACACACACACACCACTGATCAACATGCAGTCATAAATGAGTATTTCAGCTTAATGGTCTGAGAAAAAACAGGATTCATTATTTCCTTTCATTCAATTTATTCATCTCATTCGTCCTGATGCTCCACCTGGTGGTCAGCAGAGGAACTGCAGTCTCACTGATTTTCAAGCGCCGCACCGTCACTTCCTGTGGAGCTCAGAGGTCCACTTCCTGCTTGCTGGTGCTGACGACCTGCCCATCCACCACCTCCTCTATGATGACCACCTGTCTCTTGGTGGTGGTGGTGGTGGAGGTGGAGGAGGTGGAGACGCTGCAGGAAGAGATAAGCCAGATATTTAATAAATTATACTGTTTCAGCCTAATAAAACAATAAAACCAGAAAAAACATTCTTTAATAAACATAAAAGTTCTGGATCTTTTCTCAGGACTGTTTTAATTTAAAAGGACAAATTATGAATATTTTCCTTCTTTGTTCTTTTATTCTGAAGGTTTTTACACGTTTGCTCTGAAAAGTTGCATGTTCTCCCCCCATGTATGTGTGGGTTCTTTCTTGGTTCTCCTGCTTCCTCCCACCGCCCAAACACATGCATGTTAGGTTAACTGTCTCCACTAGGTTAGGTTAACCAGTCACTCCCGAGTGGTTGTTTGTCTGTCTGTGTGTGGCTGTGATGGACTGGCGACCTGCCCAGGTCTTCCTGCCTCTAGATAGACTCCAGCTTTCCCGCGACCCCGAACTGGACAAGCGGTTCCAAAAAGAACCGACTGACTTCAGACCCTCCACCTGAACCACGGCCGGTGTTTAGATCCCGGAGGAAGCAGTGAAACTCTCCAGGCCACAATGAAGCCAGCACCCTTTTTAGGCTTTTTATGTCTTTATGGAGCATCGGTGAGTTTTAGAATTCTCATCATTTATTCATAATTTCTCATAAACAGAAATGTGGATAATTCCCCTCTTAAGAATGTGCATGTTTGCGTTGTTTGCATCTGTCCCGGCGTGTAAAGGCCTTCCGTCTGCACGAGAAGCTTTTTGTTCTGCTATTTTTGCCTGTTTTTCTGCTGTCAGGATGCCTGCAGTTTGTCTGATGACATTTTCTCCAAAGTCCACAATTACTCCAGATTATTTTACTTTAACTTTCATCTATTTTATTGTTTTGTTTATTTATTTGCATGTTTTTAATGAAACAGAAAATTTACCATAGTTTCTTTTCCATTTCTTACTGCGAGTTGATTAACAGACCTATATGAACATAACACAGCAAGATAAAAATCATGACCTTAACCCAGTACAGCCCAGACATATTATACATATGTCTAGTTTCTTTTGCGTTTTGCACTATTTTACTGTAAAAATATTGCTAAAAATATTGTTGAACACAATCTGATACTTGTGAAGAAACCCTTAAAAATTTGCTACGTTTTGTTAAAAGGCCACCTCACGTTTAAAAAATGTAACTTTTCTAAATAATTTACATGTGTTGGGCCTTAAAGGGTTAAATATGAAACCAGTACAATAGTTTCTATGAATTTATCAAATACGTTTCACCTTTTGGTGTCATGAGTGTGTGATTTACTGCTTCCTGTTCGCCTTTATGCAGATGATGTGCTGCTGTTTATGTCAGAGATTGAGGAGATTTTTACCGTCTCGCAGCAGAAGAAATGATCGTTTTGGTAAGTTTCAGATGTTTTAAATGAAAAAAAACAACATTTTAATTCCTAGAATAAAAAATATAGACACCCCCCCCCCCCCCCCCCCCCGGAAGTTATTCAAATTTCAGTCTTCAAATTATTATTTTCAGAACTATTTTCAGATACTTGTGTGTTTCATGAGGACAATGTCTCACCTGCTGCCCCCCTCCCCGTCCAGCAGCCTCCTGTACTCGGCGATCTCCATCTCCAGCCTGGTCTTGATGTCCAGCAGCATCTGGTACTCCTGGCCCTGCCGCTCCAGGTCGGCCCTCAGCTGCACCAGCTGCTCCTCCAGAGACGACACCTGGTTCTGGTAACCAGCCAGCTGCATGGCGTAGCGCTTCTGAGTCTCTGCCAGCGTCCCCTCCAAGCCGGCTTTCTGAGCAGACGGAGATGAGCCAGGTTAGGTGTGTAGGATAGCAGATGGTCAGGTTGTCTGGGCTGGCGTGCGGCGCTCACCATGCTGAGCTGCGCCTGCAGCTCGATCTCCAGACCCTGCAGAGTCCGTTTGAGCTCTGAGATTTCCGACTTGGATGACTGGAGGGTTTCTGTGCTCAAGGCGACGTCTTTGTTGAGACTTTCTGTCTGTGTGGAGGAAAAACAGCTCCAGCATCACATTTCCATGCTTCATTTTACAGAAAACTACTCAAATAAAACATCTTTTCTTCTCATCTTGCACATCATCAGATCCTTTTTCCCCTCTTCAGCGTGAAAGCACTGGCTCTGTGTTACTGGTTAAATATCTTCAGAAGATCTGGCATCTATATTGGTTGAATTAAGTTCTGCTGTGTTCGGTAGCGTGAAAAGATGACGACATGTTTTAGCATTGTCTGGATGGGAATGTGGGATGGATAAAACGGGAATGTGGTCTTTACCTTTGTCTGAAACCAGACCTCCAGGTCTCGGCGGTTCTTGGAAGCGATGTTCTCGTAGTGGTCCCTCATCTCCTCCATGATCTTGCTGAGGTCCTGTCCTGGAGCGGCTTCCACCTCCACACTGACCTGGCCGCTCATCTGAGCGCGCATGGCCATCAGCTCCTGCAGAAACACCACACTTAGGGACCTTCAACACTGCCCAACACCTTCCAAACTATCAGCACGTCGGCTCACCTCCTCGTGGTTCTTCTTGAGGAAGATCAGCTCCTCCTTCAGGCCCTCGAGCTGCATCTCCAGGTCACTCCTGGCCAGAGTCAGCTCGTCCAGAACCCTCCTGAGCCCGGCGATGTCGGCTTCCACCGACTGCCGCATGGCCAGTTCGCCCTCGTACCTGCAGGAGACACGAAGACATCGTTCCAGGGGGGGTTTCTGCAGAAATGGAGCTGCTGGTTGGTCTTTCTGGAGACAGCTGGACATCCACCAGCGGGGACGTTTGTCCACTTCTGTGCCACTTTGCAGTTTGCAGGGATGTGGAGGAGACTCCTCCCTCTGGATGGTGTACATACTTCCTAATTTTCTGGACTTTTCTTCAGATTTGAGCCGTTTCCAACCTGTTTGTCTACCCAAAGCTTGTCCACGTGGGACGACCCGATGTCCCTGAACGCAGCAGGAAGCTGGTGTGGATGTGCTTCCATCTAATCCACCCTAAAGGAGGTGGTTTACTCCAGCTTTTTATTTAAAAACTTTATTTAAACTAAGTTTTATCCATTATTCTGGCTTTTTATTTATGAATGGACTGTTTTTAACCTGCTTTAATGATTTAATTTGTTTTATTTCCTGTTATTTATTTTGTATTTATTTCAATGCATTTAATGTGTACTTTTATTTTATTCTAGCTTGTATTAATTTTT